>NW_025335568.1:64998473-65138197 GCF_004798865.1 Varanus komodoensis
TGTGCTAAAGAGACTCAAAAAAAGGACATAGACTTTACACTTTATGTTGTGAGCCGCCCCGAGGCTTCGGCGAATGGGGTGGCATAGAAATGTTTTAATTAATTAATTAATTAAGAAGAAGAAGGGGAAGGGGAAGGGGAAGGGGAAGGGGAAAAGAGGAAGAAGAGGAGGGGGGAAGGGGAAGAAGAAGAAGGGGACAGGGAAGGGAAGGGAAGGGAAGGGAAGGGAAGGGAAGGGAAGGGAAGGGAAGGGAAGGGAAGGGAGATGGGGAACAGATGAAATCAGATGTTAGTCTGAAAAATATAAGCACCCGCAGATTTTCCAGACTGTCACGCAGAAGAATTTGAAGCCTTTTCTATATCCATCACATTCGTTGGCGCATCCTGCTGTCACCAACGAAGCTGGCAATTAAGGACTAACGAAACGGAGATGCATCCGGCTCCTCTTGCCGGTGCATAATTTAAACCATTAGAAACTAAGATTGTCATTACCCAATTTTTAAACAAAAAGGCTCACTCGAGCTGACAGATTTTGTTCAGTAAATTACCCTGAGGTTTCTCTTTGTCACTCCAGCCCTTCTGTAGCAGAGACAGCATGTCCCAGCTACCAACTGATACAATTTGATTAGTTTGGGGAATGCTGTTTATTTTTAGCAGATTTTTGTGCATGATCATTGCCACCCGTGCCACAGTGCTTTTTTGCATAATAAGTCACAGGTGCCGACCACTTTCCTTTCTTCAGCAAAGTTTAGTGCTGTGGGATGTGGTGGGGGGATGACAACCCTCAGAATTCCTGCAGGACTAGTCACTTGATCACCTGATGGTTCCATATGCTCTCTGGGGCATGGACGTGCCAAGTTGGGCAGAGTTTACAAAGGAATTGTGGGTGAAGCAGGAGCAAATGAGGAAGCAGCTAGTCCTCTGTATGACAGGAAGGGCTGCAAGGGCTTTCTGGTAAGCTAAGGGATAAGAAGCCAAGATAGCCAGCTCGATATCACCAGCAGTGCTCTGCATCTGCACTGCGGACTGAGCAAGTGAGATGCAGGCCAACTATTCACAGGTTTCTCCACTAGGGCGAGGTGCGTTCTACTCCCCTTCCATGTATAGTCATGGTTCCTAAAGGTCCATCTAGGATGCATATACATTATCACACATTACTTTTATGCACATCTCTCTCTTCTTTTGGCCACTTCTGGGGCAATACCGAAGTGCATTCCCATACATGCTTTGTATGTGAAACAGCGGCTGCCCAAGGTGGTGTGAGGATACAATATTTGGCACCCGTTGTCTAAGATAATCGCTGCTTTCCTCCTGCAGGAATCTTCAGCTCACAACATGCTCATGCAATGGAGCTCAGCCAGATGTGGCCTAGAACATGCATTCTGGAAAAATTACAGCCAGGGGTGGGATCCAGCTGAATGATCTGCAGAGCTAGCAGAAAGGATGGTGGAGTATTTTGCTTTGCTTTCTATGCCACCTGTAGCCAAAGCTCTCCGGGTAGTTTACAACAAAATGTAAAAGCAATAAAATACAATAGATTAAAAACATTAAGAATCAAAATTAATTTAAAAGAGCATAAAAGGTTGTTGAGAGGTCATTGAGGCCCCATCGGTGCGGGTGTTCAAGGATAGGCTGGACGTCCACATGGTGGGCATGTCGTGAGCAGAGCCAGCTGATGCCGGAGGTCAGACTATATGGCCCAGGAGACCCCTTCTGACTCGCTCTGTTTCTATGTTTCTATAAAAGGACATCAAAAGACCATTTTAAAAGGCACCTGGCTAATCAGGCTCCAGGGAGGTCTTTAACAGCCTTCACAATGAGGTCTGCCTTAACCTGGCACTGAAAAGATGGCAAACTTGGTGCCAGATGGCCAGCAGCAGGGAGGCTGTTCCAAAGATGGGGGCCCCCCACAGAAAAGGCCCTCCCACTAGTTGCCACCTTCTGAGCCTCTCAAGGCTGTGGCACCCGGAGGAAGGCCCCTGAGGCTGAGCATAGGACTGGGAGAGGCACTCCAGCAGGTACCGCACTCCAAGTCACGTAGGGCTTTATAGGGTAAGACCAGCTCCTTGAATTGGACCAGAAACTTACAGGCAGCCAATGCCAGTGGGGCAGAACTGACCTTACGCTCGGATCTCCAGACTGTAATCTGGCTGCCACATTCTGCACCAACTGCAGCTTCTGAATCGTCTGCAAGGGCAGCCCCACACAGAATGCGTTGCAGTAATCTGATCTAGACATCACCAGGGCATAGACTACTGAAACCAGGCTATCCCTGTCCAGGTGGGGGTGCAGCTGGGCCACCAGCCAAAGCTGGTAGAAAGCCCTCCAAGCCACTGATGCCACCTGAACCTCAAGCATCAAAGGTGGATCAGGAAGCACTCCCAAGCTAGGAACCTGTTTCTTCGGGGGGCGGGGGGGGGTGATCCGTCCAGCACAGGTTGAACATGCCTCTCTGATCAAAGGAATCACCAGCAACAGCATCTCAGTGCTGCCTGGATGGTATTTCGGTTTGTTAGACCTCATCCAGCCCATTATCATAGCCAGACACCAGTTCAGCACCTCCACAGAGGATGAAAAGGAGAAATAGAGCTGTGTGTCATCAGCGAACAGATGTCAGTGCACGCCAAAGCTCCAGATGACCCCCCTCAGTGGTTTCATGCAGATGCTGAATAGCACGGAGGACAGAACAGACCCTGGAGGCTCAGAGAATTCATGGGTCTGAACAGAATTCCCCAAGCAGCACCTTCTGGAGATGCCCCTCCAAGTAGGAACAGAACCACTGCACTGCAGTGCCCCCCACTCCCACCCCAGGCTGCTTCTCCAGGAGCAGACCTGGGTTGATGGTATCAAAAGTGCCACTGAGAAGTCCAGGGGGGTCTACAGGGTCGCACTCCCTGTCTCACTCCAGCATCGGTCGTCATGCAGGGCAATCAAGGCAGGTTCAGATTTGTGCTTCCCTTCCTCATCCTGTTCTTTCAAGACTGTAGAAACGGCCAGACCTGCCTTAGCAAAGCTTCATAAGATCCAACACACATCTAGCAGGTGCACCGAGGTTGCTTCGCCACCTTTCAAAGACTTTGTGTGCCTGGTCCCCTCACAAGCTGAGCCACTGTTCCTCTTGTGCACGTCAGAGCTAGGGGGGTGTCCAGCCGTCCTCCTCTTTCAGCCTCAGAGCTGAACTTCATTTCAGAAAAACTGGGGGGGGGGGGATAGAGTCCAGTCATGGGCGGGGCTAAACGTGAAAAGGGTGGGGCCACAGGAGAAAGGGGAGGGGCTAAAACACCAGCCTAGTTGGATGGAAAGGTTTTACTGGCAGCTTTAGGACAGGCATTGTGAACTTTCAGAAAGCTTTGCACACTGGTGGCCAGAGGAAAGGGGGAGAGTCACCTGGGGACCCCAGGAAGGCCAGATTCAACCCACACAATCCTGCTGTTCTGGTGCAAAGAGCATAGAAGCAATCTGCCATGGGTGACCCTGAAGCAGGGAGTCTAGATGCGCTTCACTGGAGGCTGCCAGTGCAGAGGAAGAGAGATGCGGAGCAAAGCAGAGACTGTGGCCGCACCGCTTGCTCCTGGCCACGCCACACCTGCATTGCACCTGCGCCTCCTGTGCGGAAGGCACACCTTCTCCCCTCCATGCAGTGCTGCTTGGGGTGCAGCCCCAGCACATTGCCCAGCAAGAGGCCCCTGCCCTGGCCAGAGATTCCCTTTCATGGAAGAAAGGAAATCACAAGGCAGTTATAAATAGAGGTGTGACTTTTGCAAGGAGCTCTGCACTCCCTTGCAAATCCCTCTGCCATTTGTGCCAGGCACAAGATGACTCCTGAAAAGGCCTCTTCCAATAAAAGGCAGCCACGCTCCATCCAGTCCTCAAAGGTGGACTAGAAATTGTTTTAACTGGAGAGCTGATTCATCCACGTATTCCTTTCAGGGCCGTGCCGGCGTCCAGTGCGTTCTGATCCTCTGTGTGCGTGGACTGAGCTGCCGCAGCGAGCGGGGCTGCTGGAGCAAGCTGAGGTAAGCCCAGGTGGGAAGTATGCTGCATAGATTCGGTTGCAGGCCCCCTGCTGGGTTGCCAAGGCAACCGGAGACAGGGCTGCATCCCAATGAGAAGAGAGGCAGGCAGCAGAGCTGGTGCCGGAGCTGCAGGGAGAACAATAGAAGAGCAGCTCGGAATGAGGTCAGTGGCACAGGAAGGAAGGAACGGCTGCGAGGCGGCTCCGCATGCCCTGCGGAGAGAAGAGCAAATGAAAGGAGTGGGATTCCCAGCATAATATTCAGGCTTCAGGTTCTATAGGCAGCAAAGATTTGCCGAAGCACTACAGGGGCAGCATGGGGAGGGGATGCTCTGGCATTTTTATTATGCGTCTTTTTGCCACCTGTTTTTTTGGGGCCGGTTACCACAAAAGCAAGTTGAAGGCCTGTGTTGTTTTTCCTGCAATTAGAGGTGAAGAGGAGCATAAGGAGAGCCCTGCTAAATCAGACCAAATGCCCCGTTAGTCTAGCACTCTGTTCACGCAGCGGCCAGAAACGGCATCCCAGAAGCTCGTAACTGGGCCTTCCCCAACAGCTGGTGTATAGAGACCTCCCCTACGTTGGAGGCAGTATCTACCCATCATAACTACTATCCATTGAAAGCCTATTCCCCCATGTACCAGCCCAATCCCCTTTGGGATTCATCCAAACTGGTGTCCATAACTCCATCGTTTATGCTAAGCACCACCGCCATATTTAGCCCAGGTGCCTTGGCTCCACACCACTGGGGTCCCTCCCATTTCTACTCCTGGTCCCAAAGTTCTTGCTTTGAGAGATTTTAGTCAAAGTCTCTCACTTTACTAACAATGGTTTCAACCATGCATTCATGTCTTTACTGGTCCATTGGGCCACCAGAGACAAGATACAAAGAACAGGCTGTATGACTCAAAATCTCTTTTTCTGGATGGGTGACTTAAAATGTTGTGAACCGTCCAGAGAGATTCAGCTACCAGCTGCCTGTGGGAATTTCATAAGCAGCTCATGAATGCAGTTCCACTGTCCTGCTTATGCTTTTCAGCAGCCAGTAAATCGTAATAAGCTAGAGGTGACACATAACAACTAGTCACTACATTGGACACAGTTCCTTCAATAGTCTAGATAGTGACAGAATCTCGGTTTTCGATTTGCAAGGAACTCAAACTCGCAGGGAAGATCTAACCATCTTGAACTTCTGTGGCTTTATTGAAATGGTGCCCCGGTTCCGGCAGTTGCTAACGGCAGTGCTCCCTCTCCTGAGTAGAAGTCCAAAGCATCTACAAGGGCCCAGCCCATGTACAGGGTGTTTTGTAACCTGCCAGTCGCGTACGCTGATATAGAGTATTTGGTTTCAAGATATGACAGTACAATGACATCTTGATGTCTTCATGCACAGAACAATACTCTAAATTGATCAGAAATATAAGTAACAATGGGATGGGAAATATTACTGATTGAACTTTATTGACATGTCAATTCGGTAAATTTCTTGCAGTTTGGATCAGCCTCTGTGTCTGTTTAAACATGCAAATGTGTCTGATTGAGGAACCAATCAGAAAACTGGTTTGACAACTACTCTGGGCCCAGTGGAATAGGCTGGCTACTTAGTATTCACTTTCTGGGCTCCTGGTTGGCTACCTGCTCCCAGCGCTTGCCTCTTTTTAACTAGATACTTGGGCGGATTAAGTGGGTTCATTCATAAACAAATGGATACCTTTGTATCAGCTGCCTGTAGCTGATGGGGACACTGATAGTGTTAACCTATGGAAGCTTCTCAGGGGAGCTGAGAATTCCAACTTCTTAAAGTTTAGCAATACTAAACAGGAACCTGGCTTGGAATTCTGCAACTTTCCCAGAAAGGGGCACAGGTTGGTTTTACAACACAAAGGCACATATAAGCAACCTTTTTCTACCAAGATTTATTCTGGATTTCCCAACAATAGTCAGCCTTTTTATGGGATCGATCTGTTTTAATCTAACCTATAAATGCCATACTAAATACCTGCGCATGCCAATGATCACAATAAAGCTATTGCAGTCAGATATCACCGGCCATGGATCACAAGTATCAACAGACTATTTTCAGGTACCTAGAAAAGATTCGGCAAATGTTTCCAGATTCATTAGCATCAAAATCCGCAAAGGAGACTCTGGGAGATAAGCGCTGTTTCGGTGCTAATAGGTATGATGGCTATGAGCCCTTGGTGTGTAAAGCTGGGCAACCGTAAGGTCTCTGGAGACCAGTTTCAACCCTTTGGGGGCTACCCCTCTGCCACACATGGCCAAACTGTAGGAGCAGCAAACCTGTCCATACTTGCCACCCAAGCTGGCTGAGCCCGTGTAAATCTTGCAGACCTTCACAAGTCGTTGACCAGAGGTAAGAGTACTCCAGAAGCAAAACACCAAGTGCTCCGACTGGCAAGTCCCTCACCCCACAAGGGAGAAGCTCTGAATATGGGTGCTTGACTCTTTTCCCAGACCAAGTATCCACAGGACTGTATCCTCCTTGGTTTTAAATTGCAAGTTGCCTAGGAAAGCCCTTCAGGACCCCAAGGGGTCTCAGAAACATCTTGGCTAAGAAGGAAAGCTTCTCTCTTGCATCTACTGAGTTCTGGGTGCTTGGGGGAATGTATCAAACATCTGCAGCATTCACTTTTCAATGTAAATGCTGCCCTTTGGAAGGGCATGAAAGGCCCACTTCCCAATTGCTTTTGTTCCTGATCTCAGCCAGCCTTCCTCCCGCTGCTTTGGCGCTCCGATTTGTTCACATGAATGGAAAGGGCATAGTCTGCATTCTTCTCTTCGGCTTTGTTCCTCTGAGCTGATGCCCACATGCAAATACATATACACAGTGCAATTCTGTGTTTTCCTGCTAGGAAGCAAGTCTTACTGTGTTCAATGGGGCTTATGCCAAGCAAGTGTGACTAAGATGGCAGCCTCAACGACTCTTAAAAAAGGGAAAGTGTGTGGATGTGCCTGGCTTTAAAAACAATGGCAGAACTGAAAGACTCATTAAGGCCTGTAGCTGTGCACTAATGCACATGAAATGACGCTTCTTTTAAAGCTTCTTGCTGCACCAGCATGTGCATAACAGCACATTAAAGTCTGCTGGAGTGCGGTACAATGCAGCTGGAACAGAAACCATTGCTGGGTGCTTCTGTGCACATAAGGGCCTCACACTGCAGAAGGGATTTGGGGAAATAGGCATGGCCTCTTGAGTGCCCACTGTTGTGCGCCTGCACTCGGATGAGATTCCCACACGCACACAAGAGAGGGAGGGCTCTGGTGAGAAGCATAGCTGAAGCTTAGAAGAAGAGGAGTTAATTATTACTCCGCAGCACTCCAGAGTCCTCACCCTGATACTGCGGGTGTTGAGACTGGGTGGCAAACTACCCCCCAGGGGCAGGCTGAGACAGTGCAGGGTCAAAGCACTTCAAGGACAAACGTGGGGCCTGATACTATTCTTAATTGTGAGAAAGAAGCCGATGGAGACCAGGCTGAGGGGATGAGGGAATGCTTGATTGTTCAGGAGCGCTCCTCGGCTGGGATAGTTGGAGACGTGATTCGAAGAAGGGCAGCAAGCATGTGTCCAAAGCGCTCTGCCCCCCAGAGGCAGGCCCCAAAGCATTCATAAGCAAAATGTCGTGTGACATTGGTCAGAGTGGGAGGTCAGCTTTCTATCTTGAGTGTATTTTTGGAGTTTCTGATTACTTTGTAGCCATTTGGAATAAAGATTCTTTTAGCAATTGCTGGAGTGATTGCCTTCATTGGGAAGGGACCTCCACTGGGAAAAAGTGCCAAGCCCAGGAGTTGCTTTGCAATTGGAAAGCATATTTGTGCAATTCAGCCCCCTCCAACTCCAGGCCAGCTCATCACTGGTCATTCCTGATACTGACAAAGTGCTCTTCTGGCAGAATAACTGATTCTTTGCCAAGTCTCTTCTACTGGAGAAAAGGAGGGGAGGGTTAAAGCGATGGAGACAGAATTGGCAACAATTCAGGTTGAGCAGCAACGAGAGCACGAGAGGACTTGAATTCAAGGCCCTTCATGTTTGATTTTGTACTATTAAAAACAACCAATTCTGAGGTCTGTTTGTGTAGGGGAAGGCAGTGCTCCTGGCAGGGTGTTTCTAAAATTATCACAGGTAGGAATATTGGTGCTGGAAGCAGGACTGAATGGGGTGGGGAAGTGCTTATTTTGGTATCAGCCAGAAAGCTGTCAATCTTCCTCGGCAACTGGAAGTTTAAAAGGGTAGGGGAAGAGCTATCACCATTGAGTGTTAAGAGCTAAGTGGGATGAACACATTTCCCAGAAGATCTATGACCTTCCCGATGAACAGGAAGCATAAGCTGAAGGAGCAGGATAGCAGCTCAAGATTGATAGGCTAATGGTCAATCATCTAATTGGATTGAATGAATTCAGCTCTCCAGAGCCTGATGAACTCCATCCTAGAGTCATAAAGTTGCTGGTGGAAGAACTCGCAGAACCACTGTATATTACCTACAAGAAACCATGGAGGACAGGGGAAGAGCCAGATAACTAGAGCAGGGCTAACGTCCCTATCTCCAAGAAAGGAACGCCAAAGAGGAACCTGGAAACCACAGATCAGTCAGTCTGCAAGCACCTTGAGAACAATGCAGTGATTACTAGAAGCCAACATGGATTCCTCAAGAACAAATCCTACCAGACTGATTTCGTTTTTTGATTGGGTAATTTCCCAGATGGACTGTGGGAATGCTGTGGATATAACTTATAATCTATCTTGATTTCAGCCAAGCTATGTCCCAAGTTCTCCTGATTAGCAAACTAACTAAAAGTGGAATAGGTGGAACGACTGGGTGGATTGAAAGTTGGCTACAGAGTTGGCCTCAAAGAGTGCTCATCAATGGCACCTTCTCAAACTGGGAAAAGGTAACAAGAGGGGTACTGCTGGTTCAGCCTTGGGCCCAGTGCTCTTCAACATTTTTTATCAACACTTTGGATGAGGATTATCAGATCTGCAGATGACACAAAACTGATTCCGATAACTAATACCCTGCAAGACAAGAAGAAGCTAAAGATGTGATATGGCTGCAAAAAGGGCAAATACTATTCTAGGCTGGATTAATAGAAGTATCATTTCCAAATCCTGTGAAGTACTAGCTTCCCATATGCAGCACAGGTTAGCCTCATGTGTGGTACTATGTCCATTTATGGGCACCACAGTTTAAGAAAGATACAGGCAAGCTAGAAAGGGCTCAGAGGAGGGTAGCAAGGATGATTTGGCAACTGGAAACAAAGCACTATGAGCAAAGATTGATCAAACCAGTCAGTCCTAGAGGAGATCAACCCTGACTGCTCTCTAGGAGGCCAGATCCTGAAGATGAAACTCAAATACTTTGGCCACCTAATGGGAAGGAAGGACTCCCTGGAGAAGAGCCTAATGCTGGGAGCAATAGATGGCAAAAGGAGAAGGGGACAGCAGAGGATGAGGTGGCTGGATGGAGTCACTGAAGCAGTTGGTGTGAGCTTGAGTGGACTCCAGGGGATGGTGGAGGACAGGAAGGCCTGGAGGAATGTTGTCCATGGGGTCGCAGTGGGTGGGTGACTTCACAACTATCAACAACAGCCGTGAGAAGAGACGACAGAAGGGAGAGATGATTGCTCTCTTGTAGGAACTGAAAGGTGGTCAGAGAGGAAGGGCAAGAGCTGCTCTTGGTCACCCCAAAGTGCAAGATACGGAAAAGCAGGCTCAAGTTACAGGAAGCCAGGTTCTGGCTAAATATCAGGCAGAGCTTCCTGACTCCTACAGCAGTGCGACAATGGGCCCATGACCTAGGGAGCTGGTGGGCTCTCCCCTGGCAGAAGCACTCAGGATGCAGCTGGACAGCCATCCAAGAGGTCTGGTTCAGCTTGGAGTTCTGCACTGGTGGCCTTCTTGGCCCCCTCCATCACTATTGTCCAGCGATTCTGGACATACACGGCTTCCCACTGCTGTCCCGGGCTCACTCTCACCCCCTCCTGGCACTTTGTCTTGACAGCCCCCAAGCACCACTGCCATGTCTGGGTCCAGCCGTTGGATGCCTTTCAGCCTCGGAGTTCAGCAGTTTCTGGGCGTTTAAGGGTGCGAGTGGAGGATATGATCGTGGCCTAAGTAACTCTACTATCCTATGATTCTAGGAGCTAAGCAGGGATGAACCTATGCTCCTATTTCTGGCCACATTGGCTTTGTATATCTTTCCATAATTCAGCTCTGTTCCATTCCCACATGAATGTGTGATTTAAAAAAAATATGTTGCTCAAGATATGCTTTAAATAGGTATTATTTCTCTCCAAATGGGTCTCTGAGTTCCTCTTCTGAGACCTTTAAATTGGAAAGAGCAGCATGGCAATGTTTAGAGGAGTGCAAAACCTGGTAATTGGGGTGCATTCTGATCTGAACATTAGCCCAAGAGATGAAAATCAGGTCATTTCACAGTGGAATTTGCAGGGATCAAATTCGTCCGGCTTCCCTAGAGTGTATTCCTTAGTGGCAAGAAAGGGGGATGAGCCAGGATCGCACTTCTCCCTAGTGACCCACGTTTTTAAGGACATGGTACATAAATGGCTTCTTCCCAGTCTGCAATACGAACACCTTTCTGAAGACATTCCAATGCTTTCAATCCTTTGTGAATGCCGTATCCTCTCTCTCTCTCTGCCTCTCTCTCTCTTTCACTGAAACTAATATGATAAAAATGCATAGCCACCAAAGTACTCAGGTATCATTTAAAATCTTGATTTTTCTGCAGCATGGGCCATTTAAACTTTATTAAATAATTTTGAAGTTGCCACTATTGACATGAGAAAATAATTGGGCTCAAGGCGACAGGAAATTAAAAGGCTGGAAATAGGCACACAAGTAGAAAATCTATTATGTCTGCAAGAATGTGAAATAAAAGGGGAAGTCAAACCTTTACGTTGAAAATTTATATCCTATTAACATGGAGAATTGGGGAGGTAGTTGAAAAGGGGTGGAAGTGCAGGAAGGGGAATAAGGCTGAAAGCCTGCTCAAAAGATAATGAGCCCAAGTCTCATTGAGTTCAAAAGGATTTACTTATGAGTAGGCAGATATAGAATTTTGCCCGTGGGCTCCTTAAATTTCTTTAGTAGGCTGGAGGGAATTTGTACATTATTAAAATGTCACTGTTATTAAAGAACATTTATTTGGTACACATTAGATCTTTGATATTTAAGATATTAACTGTTTAAATGCCCCTCCATTACATGGAAAGGAAGAGAAAGACAAGCAATCATATCTATCTTTTAAAAAGCATACATTGCAAAATCACTGACTGGCATAGACAGTGAGCACGTGGAAGAGTTTATATTTTCTCCTGTTTCCCAGAAACCAGACCTCATAGCATTTGGGGCTGTACCACTTCACCCGAGCACAGTGAAAGAGAGCCTAAACACAGTAGCTTTTTCTTCATCCTATATTGTATCATGTCCCAATATAGGCAAGATAAATTCCCTTATGAAGGCATCTTTCAAAGGACATGGAGATCCCAACATCCATATTTATAATAAGAAACATAGAAACAGAGTGAGTCAGAAGGGATCTCCCAGGCCATCTAGTCTGACCCCCAGCTCCAGCCGGCTCCACTCATGACAAGCCTACCATGTGAATGTCCAGCCTATCCTTAAACACCCTCACCGATGGGGCCTCAACCACCTCCCATAGAAGCCCATTCCATACCCTCGGGGTCCTAACTGTCAGGAAGTAACTGAAGGACCTTGCATGGACGGATGCCCTCAAGTGGCCAAGACCTCTGCGTGAAGCAAGGCGTCCATACTCCTGGGGGTGCATGCTGTAGCTCTTTCAAGCTACTAACAAGTGTGTGGAGTCTGGACATGGGTGACCCTCCAGTCGCCATTTTCCCACATTCATATAATGTGTGAAGAAGAATAGAGGCATTCAAGGTCTATGCCTGAATGACAGTGATCTAATCTGATTGATCTGGTGATTCAGGGCCTGTAGCCAAACTAAAAGTCATGTTTGGGCAGGAGCGCCAAAAGAAGGTGCTCCTTCAGGTTCGCTCTATCAGGTTGGCAAACTTTTATCAAGAAAATTGTAAACATTATATTATAACATTTGCAAAATAAGCATTTTTTTAACTTTATTTTTTGAAGTCATACTGCAATTTACATACATGGAAAATTTTTCACAAACCAGCTTCAACAATTGTTTCTCTTCCTGCCATCGATTAACAAAAAAAGATGGCAACAATTGTTTCCGTTCCTGCCATCGATTAACAAAAAAGATTATTTCTGAATATTTTTTAAACATTCAAAAATAATCCACTAGCAGAAAATCAGGAATAAGATGCAATAGGAATATTCTGATCATATTATCGCAATGCTGGACAGTTTCCTTTGGGCTATAGAGTCCATCTCCCTGCTCAATTTTGGAAGCCAGTTTAAAGTGACCCTGCCAAATGGCTGCCCAGTCTCTGCCAAAATGCTTCCTGTGAAACAGGGTGAGCACCCCCCCCCGCTGCCACTGAAGTTATTGATTGATTGATTGATTGATTGATTGGATTTCTATCCCATCTCCTTAGCCAGAAGGGTTCTCATGGTTAGACTGTTTTGATCATTAAGATGTTTTTGCTGACATTCAACTAAAATGTACCCTCCTGTAACTAAAGCCCATTATCTTGTGTTCTATGGTCTTGGATGACAGAGAAGAGGTGACAGCACTCTTGTTGTATGGATGAGAACTCTTTGGGTACTTGAAAAAAGATACCATTTCTTCCCTCTACCTGCTCTTTTCATGGCTAAACATACCCAGTTCCTTCAGTCTTTCCCTGCAGAACTTGGTTTCTTGTCCCCTGATCATCACTGTTGTCCTTCTTTGAACCTGCTCCAATTTCTCTGAACTTTTCTTAACATGTGGACTCCAGGACTGGGCATAATATTTGAGGTAAGATCTGACATCATGGAGAAGAACAGCTTCCTGTGATTTCAAAACTGTACTTCGAATGATGTACCTGAACCTGCCTTTGCTTTTTTACTGGGGGGATGTATTTCTAAAAAGCCCCAGAAAGCTTCAGCTATTGATCAGTAGAGCAATTCAGAAGCCCACTGTGCTTGTTTTCCAGAATGATGATTTACAGTGAGATCCTGTTTCTACTCAGAAAGAAGCCCAGTGCAGCTTGTGATCTGGGAAGTGAGTAGAGGATTGCAGGCTTAAAAACAAGCCGGAGATTCCCTGGGAATTCAGGGGTGGATACTCAGCTTTCTAGTTGAAAAGCAGCCATGTGTGAGGTGGAACAGGGTGCAGTCAGCATGGTTGCAGCTGTCGGTGTGAAGGATGCTTAATGCTTCCTCTGCCCACCTCTTTCTCACCTGTGTTCCTTCCCATCTGCTTTTCTCCACTGGCTTTCAGTTCTAGGTTAGCTTCATTGCAGGTGAGATCAGTTACGCAGAAGGGGCTGCAGAGGGAAAACAGTAAATGGGAAAGAGAGCATCAGCTCCTCTGACTAATTGTGCCTCTCCCACCTCTCCAATGACAGCTTGGCTTCCAAGATCTAGATAGCTGACTATGGCCAGCTAGAAGTTAATGGAAACACAGAACCATATAATACAATTGTTGCAGGACACCAATTCACACCATCCCACTCAGAGGGCTGTCCAGTTCCTTTCTGAATGCCTCTAGTGTGGGAGAGCCCACCACCTCTCTAGGCAGCTGGTTCCACTGTCCTATCGCTCTGACAGTGTAGAAGCTTCTCCTGATGTCCAGCCTGAATCTGGGTTGCTGCAACTTGGCCTGATCATTCCGTGTCCTGCACTCTGGCATCAGCAAGAAGAGATCTTGACCTTCCTCTTTGTGACAACCTTTGAGCTACTTATAGAGGGATAAAGTTGTACATCTTTGTTCTCATTATGTCCCCTTAATAGTCCTAAACTGTGCACTGAACTCCTGTTCTTGAGTTACAGAATACTTCTTAAAATGTAGATGCGAAGTAGCTACATAGGAAAGTGATTTTGCAGATGAACGCTTCTGGAAATGATTTCTAAGGTCTTTGTTAAAATAACAACAGATTCCTCACTAACATATCTCCAGACATCCCTTTTTCTGGAGCCTTAAAAATGTTCAGGACTGTTCTCGCCTTCTGTCAGCTAAGAGTGATCACTGATTCTCATGATTCTGTGACCTGCTTTCTTTGCTTGAAATGGTTCTGGAGGCTCAGTTCCTTTGAAGCATCTTATCTCAAGGGTATGCTCAGCATTAGCTTTGCAGTTTAACGATTACTGCAGTTGGTCTCCATTTCCATTAGGTGTGTTCAATGAGTTTCAAAAGCCAAGTTGTCATTGTGTTGAATGCCTGCTCTTGAGAGCTAGAAAACCCATTAACAAAACTCGGAGTCAAGCTTTCAAAGACCAAATTTCCAGATGCAGTAAACTTGTTTCCTCAGCATGGCCTGAAAATCTTCATCTTTTTCTCCTCCTCCAACTCCTCCTCCTCATCCCTTTCTAAATGGTCAGATGGACAGTTGTCTTTTAGGAACTTCATGTTAATTAATTAGCAGCTATCTTGGCCAAGGAAGATCTGTTTGGGGACAGGTGATCAGACTCCCCATGGTTCTTTTAATTGAATAGTAGCCACAAGGGAGTAAGTCTATCACAATGGGGCCATGGCATTGGGAGAAATACTATTTGACCCTTCCCACAGCACACTTTTTTCAAGGAATCTCCCATTCCCAATATTAAGCCACCTCTGTGGGCCAAACAGTGATTTAGAGAAGAAGGGTAATTTTCATTGGGAAAAGAATGCACCAGAAAGGATTACAAACCCACCCCTCTCCAGCCCTATCTGATGCTCATTTGGACAGGGGAAAAATAAACTTACAGCATTCCTCAACCATTTGTGGAACTGAACTCTTACAAGAGATTTAGCCTGGATCATCTCCAGACAGCTCTGGATCAGCAGAGAAATGAAATATGGGTTTGTATCCACACTAGACATGGGAGAGAAAAATGAAGTCCATTTTCATTTTAACGTGAACTAAATTTGAACTTACAACTGACAATGTGACCCAAAACTCAATTTCCCTTCCAACTTCTCCTAATTTTGCAGTGGAGTTCTCTAATCCAAAGATGCTCACAAGAATTACATGTGAAAGAAAACCATGTTCAAAAATATATTACATTAGGAAAAATGTGTATAGTGGGCCAAAAATGCATAGAAAAGGCATGCATTGGAGAACATGTGCTTATGCTTATGGATGTACTCATTTAAAAAAAAAAAAGCTCTAAGCTTGGAAAGAAGCGAAATTAAAGGTGCTGTCAATGGCTCCTGACATTATCTCTGGACCATAGGACTGTTTGGAGTCCCAGCTCTGAGGACCTCGGTGCTCATAGTCCACTGGCCGATCCCTTAGGCCACTCAACCCCTTTAGCAGCCAGCATGGAAAGAACCACCAGCCTACTCCCCAAGAGCAGAAATGTGCCTTGGAGAAGGGAAAAGAGGCTGGAGCAATCTACCTAACCCAGTCCCATCGACAATCCACCCCTTTTCCTCCCCAGTTTTTTATCTAGACTCCTGTGCAAGAAGTCCACCCTGTGCAGAAAATCTGCTGGATTCCCTGGTTCCGGCTTCGCTGACGCCGGATCATTTTGCAGCAGTGATGAGCCTGAGCTCCTGGCAAAAGCACTCGGCATTTGTGGATTGCTCACCAGGAACTGAGTCCCATGGGATGTGCAAGCAGCTCCATTTTTCTACACCCACGGCAACGGTTCACCTCAGCAAGTAGGGAAGAAGATTGGAGGCTGGAAATAGCAGCTGGCATGCCCCCTCGCACCTCCCCTTGATGCGTTCTGCAGCCCCTCCTGATGGGGAAGGTTGCCCCTTGCCCACTGGGAGGTCCCCAAGTCTTTGCAGACTTCCTCCTTGCTCAGCTCCCTTTGCAAGACCGGGCCAAGCATGAAAGGAAGTCCCTGGATTCTGGAGGGATTGCTTCTGAAAGGATTCACTCCAAACCTAATCGAGACTGCCAAAATTTGTGGCTTAGATAAAATACGTGGGCTGAGGCAAGATAGGAATGGAGACTGCTGCCTTCCTCATACATCATTTTCTGCAGACAGTGTCTGAAAACCTCCAAGTTCAGAGGCTTGTGTGTGACAAGGGCAAGAGGCAGAAGATCGTACTCTAAGACTGGGAAACTGAGAAATTGAGAAAAAACCAACATGGCAGATGGTCCATCCCTAATTTGCACTTGTTTCTGCCAAATAGAGGATGGATAATTCTAGATAATTCATATTTTACCCAGAGCAGTCTAAAGTCCATTACATAATTTAGGAGGCCTTTCATTTCTCCAGCTCTGGAAGGACAGGCATCACATTAACCATCACATTAATCAGCAAAATGTCCAATTAAGCAATTAACAATCAGAAAAATATGTGGCATCGCTCGGTTGAATGATCCCTCATATAACATTTCCCTCCACATAAAAAACTAGTATTGAAAAGGAAAGGCTAAGCTATAAATCTTCTTCCTGACAGATTAATTTTCCATGGGAACAGATTTTTTAAAAAAAAAGCTGGAGAAAGTAAATAACTAGGATTCTGCTGCAACCAGATTAGATTTGATCATCCATTCAAGATTTCAGAAAATTCCTCTCTTCTGCTTGACTAGAGTTAGAAGTTGCCCAGCTTGAATCACAAGTAGTGATGTGCAGTGGTGAGACTAATTTGGGGATGGGAATCTGCCAGTATCCTCAGCTTGGCTCCCTAGCTCTCCCCCACCCTTTTTCTCTGCCCTAAATCCTTGCTCCAAGCAGTCTCAAACACCCAAAGATTTGATCTTGGCTCAACTCGCTTCCTGGCCAGGCCAAGCATGTGAAAGCAGCCCCACACTGCAAGAGAGTGAGATTCCAACCTGATCTTCATATCCCTGCTACCAAAGTTTCAGGCCTTTCATTAACTCTCAAGGGAAATGAAAACCCTAAACATTAAAAATGCCTTTAACTTTTTTCCCCTTTCTTCTGCTCTTGACATTTGCACACATATTAGCCCTCTAAGGAAACGGCATTCATTTCTTGGCAGGATTGGATGAAATTTAAAGGGATAGTTGTTCCTTCTGAGGATATCAAGCCTCCATTATTCAGTTATTTTGCTAGAATTTCCTTGACATGTTGAGATTATCAAAGGAGAACTGTTAATCCTGTGTTCCTTGTGAACGATTCTCGAGAAATGACAAACATCACAGAGGCCCCAAGTCCAGTTTCAGAACCACCAAACCACTTTCAGTGGCTTAAATACCAGGGGACTCCTCAAAATTGGGCCAGCAAGTGCAGTTCATGCCCCTTCCAACTCTCTGTGGTTTAAGAGGGAAATTGCATAAACTTGCACACATCTTAGAGACAAGAAACCTTCAGATAAGAAAACTTGTTACTCCAGACAAGAAACCTTCAGAGTTTCAGAAGGATACATACAGGGGTAGAGAGAGGTGATGCTACAAAACCATTTTTTCATACTAAATTCTAGTAGCTTCTAAAGAATGATCATCCTATTATTTATTTGATTTATAGCCCCCCTTTTTTTTCCCTCCAAGGAACTCGAAGTGCCTTACATAATTCCGCTCTCAATATTATCCACAACAAGAACCCTGTGAGGTAGGTTGGGCAGAGAGTGGGTGGCCCAAAGGCGCCTGGTGAGCTCCATGGCTGAGCAAGGACTAGAACCTGGATCTCCTGAGACCCAGTTCTGCAGTCTTAACCACTGTCCCACAAGGGTTCTCTTTGCCTTGTCAAAAAGTGCAGTTATTGGAGATCACCTGCTAAAATGGGTTTAATATTGTTCTAAGTTCATTGCTGTATTGTCTTATTATGATGTTTAGCCATAATTGCTAAATTGCTAGATTTTGCATTCTTTTAATGGATTATATGCTTTTAATTCTTCTACTCTTTTTTCTTGTTTGTTATTGTTTTATTGTAAGCTGCCCAGAGAGCCCTTGGGCTATGGGGAGGCATGTAACTGTAATAAATAAGTAAACAAACAAACAAACAAACAAACAAGTGCTCTGTGCTTGGAATGTATTTGTTTAAAGCTTTTATATATAGTCCAACTACTAAAGTCTTGGGACAGTCTTACAATAAAAAACAGAGTAAGATGAAATGCAGCACAGCATCTGGATAATTCCAAGGAAATAAAACCCACCCTAACCCTAAAACCTAGTCAAACCTTAAAATAATGGGAAAATAAAAAGATTTTAGCCAGGAGCTGAAAGGAATAAAATGTTGGCACCAGATGAACCATTCTAAGGAGCGCATTCCATAATCGGGGTGCCACCACAGACAAGGCCCTTCTCTAGGTAGCCACCCTCCTAATCTCCTTCAGGGAGGGCTCCCAAAGAAGGACCTGCACCCCAGATCTTAAGCTGCTGCAGATGGGCAAAGCAAGCAAAATGCTTTAGCTCTCACCATGCATGCACCATAAATTCCTAATGGCTGGGAACTAAATAGATCCCACTGGGCATGCAACTTAGATCAAAGTCTGTGCATGTAAGTGATCCAAATCTCCGGTGTGCTGACATTCAGCAACACCTGTTGGAACACTCATCCACCAGGAATGTGGGCCTTTCCCCCATAAGGACAATCTTTAAGGAATTAAAACAACAGTCACTGCTTTTGGAGACAGGCTGCCTGCCTTTCAAAAGCCAAGTTGTGAACAAAACCTATCACAGACGATCCTGCTTGGGTGCTGGTCACTGGAGAGAAAAGCAACATGTGATCCAAAGGGGTCCAGTTCAGCTCAGGCTTCAGCTGAAATCTGATGCTCCTCTCCTTTAATCACACAGGGCCTTGTCCTGCACATGTTCTGAAGTGAAGCCATTCCTAATGGAGCTTTCCGTGTTCTTCATGTTTAGGTCACTACTAAAAGGCAGATTGAGAAGCTTGAAATTTTAGACCAACAAGGTATCTCCAATTTCCCAATTAAGCACAGCAAAGTAAACGTCTCCTTTCTCTGCATCCACGGCCAGCATAGACTTACCATCCTACACATTGCCCACAATACAGTGCAATGTATAATATGCAGCGCACACCCACAGCAGCTCCATCTTGTCCACATCCATCATGTTTATGTGAATGAGTGTGCTTTTTGAAAAGAGTTTCTGCACAGATTGTCATCTTTTAACCGATGCCAGACCTTTCCAAGCTGGTGTGGATGGGCAAAGTAAGCAAAAACGCTTTAACTCCCGCCATGCATGCACCATAAATTCCTAATGGCTGGGAACTAAATAAATCCCACCGTGCATGCAGCATAAATCTAAGTCTGTGTGTGCGAGCGATCCAAGTCTCCAGCCTGCTGACATGCAAAAATACTCATTTGGAACACTCATCCACCAGGAATCCAGAAATGCTCACAAATCTAGGCTGACTCTGAAAACCTGTCTGGCAGGCCGGCCCTGACCCCACGCCCTTGTCTTGGGTCAAAAACAATATTTCAAGGAAGGAAAAGTCACTGCAACTTATAGCCTTTTCTTCTTTGTGACTAGAGAGAGATGCAAACATGTAGAGAGGGAGGGAGAGAATTGTTCAATGACATTTTTAAAGCTGCGCTTTGAAATCTTCCTCCTAAGATTTCTTCCCTTTTAATGGAATGACTGCATTTCAGATTAACTTTTGTAACTCTTCCAATTTCTCCTCCCAACCTTTTAGCCAAATCCTAAGGGAAGTTAAGTTTTGCTGCATTTCTGGTTCCCATAACAACTAGTTTCTGATTTCCAGGCCTGACCTGGGGTGGCTTCTGCTGAAGGGAGTTTGGTGAATCCTAAGTCAGTGGGACTCTTTATCCACTGCAGCTTTTCTTCTGTGCTTGGTCAGAGCTATCCATGGTGCTCCACTGTGGTGAACACATTTTGGAGGTGAAGTTCGGGTTCTATGATTCTTTGATCCTCACTGGCAAAAAAACAACACAACCTCCCACAACTCCAATTAAACCTAAGTCTAAATGGAAGGCAACTAAGACCAGGCACAAAACAGTTGAAAAAGCTTTGTTCCTTCACTCGGGAATTTCCATAAGCAGCAGGCATGTCTCTCTAAGCTCTGCAGCAAAAGCATTCAACACCTGCACAACAAGAAAACCTAAATTCTACTACTAGGATGCCAAGTTTTAAATAAAACCCCATTGCCCCATCTGGTGATAATTTTCTGGAACTGATCTCCATGGAAAAAAGTGGGGCTGCTTCTGTCCATCAAAGAGAGTTGCACAAATTAGGACAATTGGACAAAATGAACTGGAAATTGGGAATGGGCGAAAACCAAATTGTCATATTGGGGCACACACTTCAGACTTCCACTTCCCAAGGCTCCAGTGGAAGGAACGTGGGGGACAGAATGGATGCGGATGAGGCTGCGAAGGTGGAGCGTCATGAAACATGATCATAGTCACACCTTTCAAGCAACACGTTTGGTTGGCTCTTTAGGGATGCAATGATTATGAGGATGTATTAAAATAAAATACGACCCTTTGAGCTAAAGTGGATTGATTCTTCATTTTGACGAACACTTTTGCTTAAATGCTATTTTAATAAAGGCATTGATTTTCTTTCCCTTTCAGCAAACATATCCTTGCAGGATTCCAGTCAATAGTTACAGCTCACATGAGTCCAAAATATCTCTGATGTTAGTTTTTCTGTATTGCAATAATCAATGCAAGTAGCTGCAATGGTGTAAGCAGAGACGGCAACACAAGAAATATGCCTTCCAAACTATTAGGTTGCATTTGAAGTAATGGCTTTTAATTGATTTGTTATAGCAATAGCCAAAAGGAATCCCTGCATTATGTTTTAATCTTGCTTTGATTAAATATGCTTATTGTTTTTCAGAGTAGAAAACCTTCTTCAGAGTAGAAAACCTTGTTTTCTATGATAAAAATAAGAAATATGAATTACTAACAGGAAAGATTGATCATGGTATCAGTACCAAACTGAGAACTCCATTCTCAGCAAAGAACTCATGAGACAGATACCAAATGTCTGTTTTTTGGCAGATATCCATTAGCAGACTTCTAAGTATTGTGTTTTGTACAATTGAATCCAATCTGGAGAAGACACGTACTTGCATTTACTTACCTGCTGCAATAAATTGGAAAACACACCAAATTATCCATCTCCTTTGAGGCTTAGAGAAAGTGCAGAATGATAGTACTAAAAAAGAAAGAAAGGCATGCATGCCCATGCCTCAGATCTTTTTTCAAAACTATCCCAGCAAGAGCTGAGGACCAAAAGGAAAGGGCTGTTTTGCCCAAGTCAGGCCCATTTTGTCTGGAAACCAGTCAGAACACTTGCTTCAATCAACATACCCTCAGCTATAAAAAGTATGACATGTATAAAATAAAACCTTGTACAAAATTGGAATCACTGTCCAAAGACTGGTGCAATGCCCTACCTTAACCTACACTAGTTCTTTGCGTGAATCAGATGGAGGCATTTTGTAACACCCTACAATGCACCAGATACACACTGAGTGTTCTGTGTTCCGCTGAAGAAATTTTTATTTTTACTATATTTGTTTTGTTATATTTACATCCCACCTTTGTTTTCCTTCAAGAAACTCAAGAAGGCTAATAGATCCTCTCTTCCCACTCCATCTTATCCTCGCAAAAACCCTGTGAGGTAAGTTGGGCTGAGAGCCACCCTGTGAGTTTTACAGGGACTAGAACCCAGATCTTCCAGATTCCAGTTCAGTGCTCTAACCACCACACCACACTGTCTCTCAATCACTTTCAATCAGCCTACAGCCAGCCATCTCACAAGAGAGAGCTTCTTTCCAATTCCAGTTGCACATATTCACTGGTTAGCTGATTTTTGCCCGGTTTCCACATCAATCTGGCATTAGAAATAAAATCAAATCAAATCTTCCCAAAAAGGCATTTAGATACAAATATTTGAACATATTTCCCACCAAGTACATATTTCTGAACATATTTTTATCTCAAAATACACATGTTGACACTTTTTTAAAGCCCAAAACTGCATCACAAAATTCAGAAAAGTACAAAGTGGGAAGGAGGGCTACATACTGATTTGCAAATTAGTCCGGAATTCCCAAAGATTAACTTCCTCAAACATCTGTGCTCACACCTGCATGCCCCAAATAAATAACTTTCAGTGTAGAGCCAGCAGCGGCATTTTAAAGCACCAGGTGGAAGGGGAGGGGATTTGGTCTTTGGGATAAAGCGGGGCGGGGGGCCAACATGTAGTATGTGAACCCACCAAAATCCATGGCAGCAGTGCCCCCCCCCCAAAAAAAAATCAGTGGCAAACCACTGCAGAGGGTTAAAAGGATGGTGTTAGCTGGGATACATGGTAAATCTGTCCCTTTTAACTCAAGAAATCACTGCTGCTTCTTGCTGCCTCTGTATTTGGTCAAACAGCCACAGCAAGAGCATCACCCATGGTGGGAAAGCATCCAGAGGGTGAGAAGTGGTCTCCTGGAGCTGAGAAGTTGCCCATATGTGAATTGAATGATCCCCACTTCTTATAGCAGCACAAGCTGGTCCCAGAACAGACACTGTCTAGCTAATATTTGATGTTTGCTTCTTCAGGCAATTTAGAGAGCAGTTCTACTGTTCCTCCCCTGCTCCCTTGCAGCGAGTGGAGAGAAAGAACCATGCTGGCTGTCTTCTAAGTTGGACAAGAAACTTCAGAGGAGATGGAAAGGGGCAGTTGGGTGGGTAGGGAAAGGAGGAGACTGGAGAGGCCAGGATACAAGCCATGCTGAGCCTCCTCCAGCCTGCTTCCCCACCGCTCTGAAGTGCCATTGCTAGACAGGCTGAAAAGCGGAAATAGGCATCAGGGGCAGGTGAAGTTCACCGTGGTTTCTTTGCCCAGCCAGCAGCTCCCCAGCAACAACGTGGCTTCCCGTACTGTCATCCCATCCTCAGACTTTTCTGCACAATCATACTGGATGGAGACTTAAAGAAAGAGAAACAAGTTCCTAAAATGGCATTCCCAGGTCAGAGTTAGTGCAGCGCAGGGCCACAAGAAAGGTGGCCAGATTGCAGGGAAAGCCGTATGAGGCAAGACTGAGGGAGCTGGGTCTTTTCAGCCTGAAGGAGACTCCAAGGGGATCTGTTGGCGACATATAAGTACATGAGGGGGTGCCACACAGAGGTGGGTAGAGTCCTGTTTTCCCCCGTGGAGGAGGGCAGGATGCATTCCAGTGGAGCAAAGTTCAAGGAACCAAGCTTCAATTTGGATGCCAGGAAGGACTTCCTGACAGTTAGGACCCCTGGGGTATGAAATGGCTTCCACAAAAGGTTGTTGAAGCCCTATCGGTGAGGGCCTTCAAGGATAGCTTGGACATGCACATGGTAGGCATGTCATGAGTGGAGCCGGCTGGAGCCGGGGGTCAGACTAGATGGCCCAGGAGACCCATTCTGACTAGCTCTGTTTCTATGTTTCTATGTTGCTAGGATTCTATGTATCTGCATCCTGTTCTCAGCATCCCTTCCCACTTCAGGTCCCTTTCTCATTGCTGCTTGGTTGATCTCATTTCTTAAATGGATCGTCAGCTAATATTTCTTCCCTGCCCTTATTTGAACCCCTTTGTTTATTCCTTGAGTTCCAGTCTGCACAAAGAGATGTCTCATTGTGCTGTCTAGAAATCCCCAGTATGATTTCACCGTTTCTGGATTCATTTTGCTCAGCTGAAATGAGGCCATTGTCAACAGCCGACTGTGTTTTAAAACCGCCGGTAATCAGCTCAGTAAATTGCCATTTGCCATCTTTTTTGGACTTAACGTTCTCTGGGACCAGAAAAACCCATCAGCGATCGGCATGGGTATGATACACCCTGCTTAATTGCTATAACCATCAGGCCCTCTGTGATTCTTGTGGAGCAGAGCTGCAAAACCTTGAAGAAAGCAAATGAATATCGACCTGCCTGTGATGGAAATGACGCACCTCTGGAGGATTCCTGGTGTTAGCTGCAGACTGAAACGGAGAAGAAATGACACCAGCAAGCATGCTGTGAATAAGAAGAAGAAGCAGCTGCAAGCTGTCAAGGACAGAATAGAAACTGCTGGTAAGTAGGAGGTACATTTATCTCACCTTTCACACCTCAAAGGAAGAAAAAAGGGAATTGTTCCTTTGGAAAGAAGGAAGGAGAATTCCATGCCCACTGGACTTGTTAATAAATGCTGATGTAGCTGGTGGGGTGGCAGGAAAACCAAAGTGGATTTATTCTGTTGTCTTGTTTTGGGAAAAGCACATCTTTTTTATACCATAGCAGTGAAAGGGCACATTGCTGGGCTGTTTGGAACTTACATGAGCGTGCCCATGTGAGTGAAGAGTTAGCGGCTACCTCCACTACTGCCATGGATGGATCTTTCCATTCATGGTCACATCTGTCAGTTTCACCCCATGAAACTGTCTTTGTTTTTCAAGTGCACGTTGATTCCATTCCATTTTCCCATCAGTCCGAGACATGCATGGGCAGGAGACGCAAAATGCAACCGGTATCCCACTTAGAAACTTGCTACGGTCCTTACAGAGGGCCAGGAAGACCGATACCAACACCTGGAGCTCATATTAAACATTTGCAGTTTGGAAAATATCCTCTCGCTTCTCATGTACCCTGCCTGGATGTCTCTGCTTTCTGCAGGAACCTCAAGGAAACTTCATCCTTAGGAAACATCCCAAGGCATTTTGTGGCACCTTGAAGGCTGAAAATGCTGCTTTTGTGTGCTACAGCTCATTCCATCAGATGCAATGTGGGGATTTCTTGGTGTGTTTGCACTGCATATCATGAGGTGGGGGGGGGGGGGTTGCAAACAGTGAGCTGAAAAGAAATAAAATGCAGAAAGTATGTATGGAAAGAAATGAAGGGAAGTGTATTTCTTTTCATCCATGATACTCACAGCCCCCATTTCTACTGCTTTTCCTAAATGTACACATATAAAGACAACCAACTAACAAATGAGATCACAGTGCAGTCATCCTATACAGTAGTTTATCTCAGAAAGGTGGGTCTAACAGCCATGAACTATTTTCCACTGCAGATGGAACCCTAGTCAGACTCAATAAATTTACACAAACAATCAGATTGTCATATTCTGCACAAATTTCCTTGAAATTTTAAACAAAATGTACAAGCTCTGTCCATCATAAAGATGGAGATCCAAAGGGGGAAATAAAACCATTGGCTTAGTGCCACTTCAGGTCAATAGACCAAATTTCCCCATCTTTTTTTTAACTTTTCCTTGGAGAAGGGCAGAAAAGAAATTGCATCCAAAAATAAGGGAAGGGGTAAGAATTTCAGAGAAATTTCTCAATTTGCAGGTCTCCTGGGCTTACTTTACAATAATGAGGTAGCCAGCGAGTGCATGATCACAATTCTTATTTTCAATGGCAGTGGAATTCTGCTGTGCTTCCCAAGTCTGGCAATCTGCTTGTGGTTTAGGAAAAGTTCCCTGGAGGATGTAGCCATGACAGCAACTCCTGACACTTTTACTGCTGCCTCCTAAATGCCTGAAAGTTGAGTGAAGCTGATATTGCTGTTTAATTCTTTTAACAACAACAAAGCAACTACCATATTCTCCCATTTTTCCTCACCTCCACCTTTATGTACCCATACTCTGTTTTAGTTAGGGATACAAGGTGACCTGCTGTCTGTTATTGTCCCGCTAAAGCACTACCCAAGGAAGATCCATGCCAGCCAAGTTCTAAGGGACCTTCAAGGCTCTTCTTGTCCCCAGCAAAATTGCAAACCACACAGCCAAACCAGGGCTTTGGCTATAAAGGGTTACTCCTTGTCCATAAACCTCCTTCCATATATTAGAATAGCTAATATTTGCTCTCTGAATCCCGTTTTTTGCTCTGCTTCTATTTCCTTTTTACCTCTCTGAATTTCCAAGCATGTAAGTTCTGCTGCTTCCAGAGAAGCCATGTTTCTCCTCCCTCCTCTAGCTCTGGAAGGATCTCTTTGGGGTCTCTTTGGCATCTTGCCCCCTCTTTATCCAATTCCTTCCCTGCAGCATTGCAAAGTCTTGTTACAACCACTTAGCATGCAACTCACATGCTTAGCTTTCTTGGGTGCATGCACTCTTTTGTATGCTAAACAATAGCACTTCACTGACACTCTAATGTATTTTTGAAAAGCATGGATCTGCCACTCTTCCAGGAAATGACATGTAATACAGTCACTTCTTGCCTCATTATCACACCAGATCAGATACTTATCCCTTGTCTATGTGCAGTTTTGTTAATAAGAGTCCTGCTGGATAAAACCCGGTCACATCAGGGCCACTGGGTTCATTTAGAATCACAGAATCATGAAACAGTAGAGTTGGAAGGAGTCAAAAAGCCATCGGGTGCAAGCCCCTGCAGCATTCCAAGTTAAACCATCCCTGGCCGTCCAATAGCATCTTGAATGCCTCTAATGTGGGAGAGGTCATTGGCTCCATTGTTGTATTGCTTTAACAGTTGAGTTACACCAAGTTCTTCCTGATGTTCAGCAAGAATCATGTAACTTGAGCTCATTATTCATCATTATTTGACTTTGTGTAACTTGAGCTCAATATTCCTTGTCCTGTACTCTGGAGTGATTGAGAAGAGATCCTGGCCTTTCTCTGTGTGACAACTTTTTAGTCCAGCATTCAGTTCACACAGTGGCCAACTGGCTGCCCAGTGCACCCCACAAGCAAAACACAAGAGCAACAGCACCCTGTAGGCTTCCCAAGTCCTTTCTATTATATATACTATTATATATTTTTGGGTTGTCAAATTGCAAACAAGAACCCTGAAGATGAAGAGGTGATATTTCTTTACACAAAAGATTCAGAGCTCCAGTGTCTTCATGAATCCTGTGTCAATCTCAAGTTAAGCATTTTTTGCATTTGGGGTGATATTGTCATTCCAGACAAATGTCCCTCAGCCAAATGTGGGATCCTAAATGACTCTCCAGGGAGGTTTGAAGCAGCACAAGAATGGTTTTCAGGTTTCAGCTAGTGCAGATGATATAATACATAATCTTTCATGTAACATCACTATTACCTCAGCAGAACAATGACAGGCCTTATTAACCTTGGCTGTGCAGAACAATAATTTGGCCTACAAACATTAAGCTTCTAGAAATTCTTGCCAGGTGAAAAATAAAGGAATACCACCTAAAACATAAAAAGTCAAGGCATTACAATCATTTTAAGTGTATCTACCCTTCCCAGGAGACTTAACTTTACATATGCCCATCTGTCAATGTCCCTTGAGATCTCATTGATCAACTTTGCTGTTGCTGTGTGCCATCAGGTCTTCTCCAACGTATGGCAACCTGATGAATAAAAGCCCTCCAAGATGGCCTGTCCTTCATAGCCCTGCTCAGCTCTTGTAAACTTAAGGCTATGGCTTCCTTGATTAAATCAATCCATTTTGTGGATTAATCAATTTACACAAATTAAAATTAATCATTTGTGACATATGCAAGGGGCAAGCATTCCCCAGTAATTATTATTATTTTAACATTGCATTTATATGCCACTATTTTCCTCTTATGAAGAATCCAAGGTGCTTACACAGATCTGTTCTCTCCTCACAATGATAACCCTGTGACATGGGTTAGGCTGGCCCAAAGCCACCTCATGAGGTGAGTCAAGACTAGAACCCAGGTCTCCCAGGTTCCCAGTCCAGCACTCTAACCACCAAGCCACACTGGCTTTCAGTGTGTAATAAGTCAACACAAAGTCTAAATTACCAGTTAGCTAACGCTCTGTGGGATGTATTATCTCCAATAGATATGAGTGCTGACTTTGGTGATGATGTTCGTCCTTCGTTTTCGATGAGGACCTTGATATCTAACGGGTAGTGAGTTGTCCACGGTGTGTCCGCAGGTGGCTGATAAGGCCAATATGGGCACGGAGTGTTCTGCCACATGTGTGGGCACCACTGTTGCAGCATTTGCAACTCTGGCTTTACGGAGTCCTCGCTTCTCTTGTGCTATGGTTGTCCTTCTGGCTTCAGAAGTTTGGCAGCCTTGGTGGATCAGCATGTGCCATGTCAATGGGTCTTGTGCCAGGGTCTCCCAGGAGGTGGTGTCGATAGCCAGCTGACTTTGACTAGTTAATAGAATACCCAGTTAAATGTCTGGAATCGTTTAATGCCTGCATCATAACTGGAGCAGATGACTGCAGTTCCTAGATAAACAATAGATCATGAGCATAAAGAACAAGTTTATATCCTAACGCATTATGCACAAATCCACAAATATTAGGATTTGGTTGAACAAGACACACCAGCGGATCCAAATGTAAATCGAATAGCAATGGGGAAAGAGGACATCTCTATTTCCCACACAGTTATCAGCATGCCTGCTGGGGTGTCCGGCAAATCAGCTGCAACGGATGAACGGCAGGATGTGGGGGATCAGCCACACTCCAACTCATGCTCAAATTCTTCCTCCAAGCATGTTCTTCCTTGTTTCTGTATCAAATTACAGATTTGAAGCTGCTGCTCCTGTCCAGGAGAATTCTAGATCAATACTCCCACTAAGTCCAGACCACAAAACTGGATCTCTGCCTCACTCTCTGTGGCAGACTACAATTTCTTTATTTCCCCCTTTCTATGCACAAGAATACATCTTTCTTAGTCAAGGGAATGGAATGTACGCTCCCTACCCCATAAAGAGAGCCAGGCCAGGTCAGATCAATGGCCTACAAGTCCAGTATGGTGGTCACATAGTCAGGGAAGCCCACAAGCAGAGCGTTAGTGTGACAGCACCTGCCTCCCCACGTTCCCCAGCAACTGGCATTCATGGGCACACTTCCTGCAATACTGGAGTTAACATATGGCCATCGGGACTAGCAGCCTTCTCTTTCACGAATTATTCTGTCCCCCTTTCCAAGTTGGTGCCCATCGGTGCGTCCTGCGATGGGCATCCCATTGTTTAGTTATTCACTGTGTCTGAAACCCCAGTAAGAAGGATGCCTGCAAGGAAAGTCAGACCATGTTCACAACAGCCAGCTGTTCATGGAGTTGCTTGCAGAGCTTTGCCATCTTAGAGTTTATTGACCAACGTACAAGTTAAGTCTAAGCAGATGACAAGCCTACCAGCAAATGTAGCTTCACATTTCAGACACATTTCTGTGTGCCTTTGTCCAGATGTAGGATATTTAACATCTACATGTTTTTGCCTTCAAGGCGGAACATCCCCTAGAAGCAAAAGTGGAAAAATTGAAGTTGTCATACTTTGGGCACATCATGAGAAGGCAAAACTCCCTGGAGAATCATGCTAGGGAAATTCAAAGGCAGAAGAAGGGGAGGAAAGTCAAATATGAGGTGGATCAATTCCATCAAGGAAGCCACAGCCTTGAATTTCCAAGAGCTCAGCAGGGCTGTCATGGATTGGGCAGTTTGGAGAGTTTTTATGCATAGAATCACCACAGGTCAAAGATGACTAGATGACACAAACGACAAATACTTTTACCTGGTGATTAAAGCATGTTTGTGCACATTTTTCAAATATATGCAGTTTTTCACGCACATTTTTCAAATGCACTTACCTTTCAAACATGTTTTAGTCATTGTTCTATGAATAACAATGCTCAGAAATGTACAGTGTTTTGTTCCAGGATGTGAAAACTGGGTCCATTTTTGGTTTAAAAAATCAATTGAAAGGAATTTGTCATGCACTCATCCCCTGAATGAATGTATCTCATAGAATCGCAGAAGAGTAGAGTTGGAAAGGGCCTGGAAGGCTTTCAGGTCCAAGCACTCCTCAAAGCAGGACTCCAAGTTAAAGCATTCCCAACAGAGGGCTGTCCAACCGCATCTTGAAGGTCTCGCATGTGGGAGAGTCCACCACTTTCCAAGGTAATTGGTTCCATTGCTGTACTGCTCGGGCACTCAGTAAATTTTTCCTGATGTCTAGCCAGGATCTGGTCTGCTGTAATTTAAGCCCATTACTCCATGCCCTGCACTTTAGGATGGCTGAGAAGAGATCCTGGCCTTCCACTGTGTGGACAAGAATAGATGAGGATGCGTTGTAACTGGTGCAGAGCAGAAAGTAATAGGGTTCTGATGGGCCATGATACACAGCTGCTCGGCAGCATTCCATCTGGTATATCATGGCTAGTCCAGGTCTGGTGCATCACTTTTTAAAAAAGTAACTTCTCTTTCAGCAATACAATGAAACTAAGAGAACATCATTAGGCAGTTTGCAAACTACTTACACTGTAGTATTTCCTTTTAGTATATAAACTCCAGGCAGATCTGTAATGAACTCAAAATTGCAAATACAGCTGAAGCCAAGAAGACAGGGTCTGTTTAGCAGTCAGTGTGACCTAATTAAATTCTGTGTGTCTTTGTCTGTCTGGGTCTCAAGTTGGGTTTATGTATATTTTTGATAAGGCGGAAAGAGGTGCCATTTTGCCTGCCAAGCTGCTGTAGATCAAATTAGCAGTGAAACAAAATTAATGGAAAGCTTGCGGATTCCTTGCAAGGCAGCTTGCTAGGGCTCTCGCTGTTTGGCCTTGCCTAATCTGCAGGGTTTATCATTATAGGAATATCACAGTTGCGGATTTCTAGAAGTCTAGAAGGATCAGAACCAGATCCACCTACAGAGCCAATGAAGTGGGTGGCGGCAGTTCCAGGCTGAGTTTTTAGGGTTCCTTGTGAGGTTTTCAGAGACAGTTAAAACGGAGAACAAGCGTGATCAGTGGCTGTCCTCTGCACCTGATCTGTCCTTGCAAGGTGTCACCAGAGGGGAGTGCCAGATTCACATTTAAAGCAGGTTCTGATCTCACCTGAGCATTTTGAGTTAATGAGGAAGAGGTGCCATAGTTGGTTATGGAGCACACATGTTCAATGAAGGTTCAGTCTTGGCCATGTCAGGTAGGGCTAGCAGGGTTTGCATGAAATCCAGAAGAGCCTCTTCCAGCGAGTCTTAGCAATACAGGGATAGATGCCACAGCACCAATGGTGTGGTTTCTTACCAGGCAGCTTCCCATGTTCTCACGAGTCTGAGTGCCCCCCCCCCAAATATATTTTTATTCATGCATGCATAAACCCATCTTCCATTCTGCCATCCTGAAGGGCTGCCTCAGTAACCAACAATACCACAATTATTAATAATAATTTTAAAATAACATTGCAACAGCCAAGTTATTTTAAAAGTAGAGCCAACAAGAGAAAAAAAGACTTATTCAAGTAGCACTTTAAAAGCTTGGGAAAATAAACTGTCAAATTTAAATAAACTTTTAAAAACATGGTTTATCACAAAATATTCCTTTGTAAGTGTATTGTCTAGAACAGACTCCTTTATGCATACACATAAAGGAGTATAAATGCACGTTTGAAATCTATTTTGGTGTGAGGGTTGCCTTGCAAAATTCAGGAAAGTGCAAAATCCCCCCCAAAATTCTCTTCCAGTGCAGATCAAGTAGGTTTGCTTCAGAATTCGCAAAGATCAAATTCCTCAGATAAACTGAGCCACCAACCAGGTGCCTCCTGTTTGAGTCACTTCTTAATCTACGATGAAATAATTCCCCCTTTGTAAACCCATGGCCCTTGGAAAGTGTCTGGAGGGCCACAGGAGTATCTGGAGACCAAGCTCCAAGTTTGGAAAACAGACCTGACCTTGGCACTAGGTCTCTGCAGTCAGGGTATCCCCATCCATCCATGTAGCCTGCGAAGGAAGAACGATGCCCATTGCATCTCTGCAGTCAGAAGGGCAACCTTGGAGAAGATGCTTAAGGGGCAACCAGGGGAGGTGGAAACTGCCACCAAGATATGATGTGTCCTGACAGAAGCGCATACCCCTTCCCTCCCTCCTCAAAGTGTCCTACCAAGATGACCCAAATTCACTGTCCAGCCAAATTGCAAGGTGGGGAGAACTGCAGAGGCAACCTTGACTTCAGTGAACCTCCTGCACGGTATAAGATGCCCATAATCCCCCAAGCCTGGAGGAGTATGGGTATCCTCACTGGTGTGAAGGTCATTATCTTTGCTGATGGAGCTTTGCAGTGGAGAATGCCCTGGTCCACACCTCTTGGACTAACATGCAGATTGGTATCTAGTTATGCAATGTATTTTGCACTTATCCAATGTTGCAATGCAGTTCCCGTCAGTCTCAACGTGAATTTCAAGGGAAAATATTTATCTAAATATGCCTTTTGGGTAGAAATTTCTGAATTGAAGACCTATGCAGTTACAGAATTAAAGTGAATGGAATAGAAGATTATCTCTCAAATTCACTTTCTCATATTTACAGTTTAAGTTTATTTCATCCCTAATGTTGAGGAATTCTCTAACCTTATGTTTAATTTATCCCAAATTTAAGGGAGGGAAATAAAGTTTGAAGGAGAAGTCGTGACCATGTTTGCATACATTTTCATAATATATGCATTTTATTTGCATTTTGCTTAGTGCAGACATTTTGCAAGCAATTTTGCTTATATACGGCGTTTTGAACATGAATTTGCCCAATATAGGCATTTTTGTATACAGAATATACAAATTGTATGTTCAGCAACATTTGGTCAAATGTGAATTTCTAAAGATAAATGGATTTCCGGTCACACACTGGTTTAACTAGTAAATAGGTAACTTTACACAAAAATATGAATGGAATCTCTAGTACAAACACACAACTGTGGCATTAATCAAACTATAAAAGCGAATTTCCCACCTCTGACCTAAAGTAACCTTCTGCAGTCTATTCCCCCCCCCCCCCCCGCCGTGTTACCTTGCAAAATGTCTACCCAAGTTGGAATCGTTAGTCAAGAACTCTATCTTGTCTTAAATTTAACCTTCCACTTTTGCCTTAAGTTTCCAGGGAGAGAAATGAAATGGCTGTTCCAGTTTGCAAGAAACTGAAAGCCAGGAGCCCTCCAAAATTAAATTCAACATTAGCTTTAAACAAAATGTGGTGGCCATAGATACAAGAAATATAGAAATTGAGTGATGGCTCTTTCTAACCCAAAGCAAGTCTTATATTGCATTGGAAATATAGCAACAACTAGGACTTCATTCCTAGCAAACAGGGCCTGGATCCAAGTCAGTAACAGGTCATATTTCAGTAATCTAAAGATCATTGCGTCATCTCTTTTTGTCTTCAGTGTGCAAATCCACTTGACAAGAGAAGCATAACCTGTTAGAACTTCCTCTCCAGGGAGCTCCAGTATATTATTCCATTGTGTTCTTTAAAATGTTTTATTTATTTGATCTTCACCCCACCTTTCTACCAAGAAAAAATAGCACTTATTGCAGTTTACAATCATAAATAAAATGTGATTAAAACAAGAAAACAAATGCATTAGCCCACTTTTTAAATTTATTCTTATTGTATATTTTGAAATCAAAGCCAAAACCAAAATGGACACAAGGAAATTGGGGGAAATAATGAAATTAAATAAAATAAAATTGCAATGTTTTACATGAAACTCAAGTAGATCTATCACAGTGATTATATATACCCCATCTGTTGTATTAGTAGCAAGATACACTACTATTATTAGAGATACTTATGCATACTTTTCTACAAAGGCAGCCCAAATATCCATATATTTGCCCATCCCTAAATTGCACTTAAAAATCCCCTGTTCAGAAGTCAATCGTTTCATCAAGAGCTCTACCTGTTACTTTATTGCAGGCAGCTGTTTATCCTTCCAGGACTGTAATCTTTTAGATGTCAGAAGGCAGCAGAAAATCCAGTTAAAATGACTTTGCATTAGACCATCCTACATGCAAAACATCTGCTGTACACTAAATTACAAAGAGACCGCAAAGTAATCATTATTTTAATGCTTCTGCTGTTGTCTATGAAGTCCTGGATATTGTTTTGTGCCTTTAGATGGGCATTCAGATTGAATAATTGTTCTTGATTTCTGCATTTGAAAAAAAAATCTTCTAGGGGAGCCCTAATGGACCAAATTGAGTGGGTCCAAAGTTTTCTAAAAAAAATCAGTAGAGGTAAGTGCTATCATGGGCTATCCCAAACAGACAGAAAGGCCGTATTTCTGGTCCTATTGTTCTTTGAGGGAAAGGAGCTATTGCATTTTTCTTTTCTGTAATTAAAAATAAAAGCATTGCCTTCTTTTCCGACACAGCTGGATGACAGCTGGAAGCTCAAAAGGGCTTTTGCACCAAATGCTCAAATCGTGTGTAAACAGCACTCAAGGGTTTTAAGCCCCAGCTGAAATGAAAGGTCTTGCTCCTTCAAGAGCCATGCTTCAGCACATGTCCTTCAATGCACAGAACAGTGGCATGAGCTGCAAAGAGCACATGAAGTTCCTGGAAGGGCCAGATTCACATGTCATAGCCACAGATATGTATCCCTCAATGAATTGACCATGTTTATGGGTTGCTTTTTCACAAAGTGCACAGATAGATCAAATGAAAAACCTATAAAACCCCTTTGTATTTGTTTTCATAAACAACATGTGACAGAAAAGCAACGGGCTGGATTAGTCCTTATGCTTAAGTATGCTCTGGAGCCCAGATGTGGCAAAGATGAGGCAGACTTCATTGTCGAGGTCGCTTCCAGGCCTACAACAGGGAGCAAATGTTGCTGGAGGAAATACTGCTACATGTTCCGATTCCAGATTTTCCTTCTTTATTATCATATTTACATCCTGCCCTTGTTCTTCTTTCAAGGAGCCATGCTGTCTTACTTCCTCCTCCTCCTCCTCCTCCTCTCCATTTTATCCTCACAACAAGGCTGAGAGGGTGATGAGGTCGAGAGTGAGAGACTGCCCCGAAGTCAGCAGGGGTGGCAGAGCCCTGCGGGGATCAGAACCCGGGTCCCTGGGATCCCAGGCCATCCCAGTCCATCTCTCCAGCCCCTAAACCAGCCGGACACTTCCCTTCTTGCCCTAGGCTCCAAAACACCTGACAGCCTTTACAATGCAGAACTTTATGGGCACTTCACAGCGAAGAAGACCATGCAACTGTGAGAGCTCCCTAGCAAGCTGAAGGATAAGCTCTACTCTTGTGAAGAGTGTGGAGCCGCAGATAGGGTATGTCTCCCCAGTCCTGCCCTTTCAGTAATGCTGCTTCTGCTGGTAGAGATCAGGCCAGTCAGCGAGACCTGCACAAGCCCTGTAACTCGGTAGCTCATTTCTCCCAGTGCCCCGTCATGGGACTGAGCGAGGCAAGGGCTCTCCCTATTCTTCTGGGCCCCCTCCCATCTTCCAAATCATGTCTGCTCTCACACCCATCCTGGGAAACGGCAGGCGTTGACCCTGATGGAGCCTCAAAGGCTCCTGCCCCTTTGGTCCTCCTGCCCTCCCATTGCCTCTTCCATGGTGTCCTCCCCTTCAGAATCAGATTGTACAGGCCCTTGGACAACCCAGGAAGAATGGATGCCTGGCCCTCCCACCACAGGCTGCCAGATCAGAGGCTGTCTACCCCTGCTCTAGAACGATGCCCCACATCCTAGCCACATGTGGATCACTTGCTCCACTGGGAAGGACAGGCATACATTGCAAGCACCTCCCAATGGAATAGACATCAATGGGGGTGCTGTCTGGCATTGCCTTCCATGGGATGTGCATCTGCATTCTGGCACAATTATTGCGCACAATTGCAAAAATACCTACTGAATGTGTGGCTAAACCTGGATCAATGCATGAAAACTCAAATTACTAAGTATGCCTTATAACAGGGTAGGAAACTGCCACCCACCACCCCTGAAATTCAGAGGGAAGCCTGCTTCTCCCATTGCTTTCCAGAAAACAAGCCATTTTTTTGCCAAAAGAAAGGTGTGTTTAGTCCTTCTTTTCAGGAAAATGTGTCCTTCTGTGATGCCATGCTGCTGAATGTTGGTGGTAAATTCAGTGGTAGCAGGTAGTATGGAAACATCCCTCCTAGAGAATTCTGGAGGCTGCCTTGGAAGAATCATGTAAATGAGTGGGGAGCAGGTATTTAAAAGGTAAAAAGCATCCCATTCCATTAGCTTCCAAGTTCACCAGCGGAGCAAATCATTATGAAAACAAAGCAGGCAGCCATTTTCAATTAATACTATTTACAAATGTAGCCACTGCCTACCTAATACTGACAGAAGTCTTAATTCTACCCTTTAAATCTGCTGTCTATCTAATTTTATGCCAAGGTTTTAATCTACAATTACAGACCGGCTACCCAGTGGATACACATTTGAGTACCAATTTTCAATAATTACTGTTTTTAGCATTATTTATGACCAGTCTTTGGACTTTATTCAGACACACCAAAACATAAATTGCTCTCCTGGGCTGGCCTCTGCCACAAAGTCTAATTATCAGTTGTTCGCTGTGGCAAACAGTCGGATGAATAACTACTCTCAAAGCCCGTGCTCTCTAAACTTTTGTTCCCCTTTAATGGAGCTGGCTAAAACCTATCTAACCCTGATGAATTAAGCAATCTTTGGAGAGCCAGGTTCTGCATCTAGTAATCTAAATGGATAGAGCACAGGGCTATGAGAATTGTCAGGATGGATATTAGGAAAAAATATGAGCATACGAATTTGTACTGCTATGCAACTGATAGAGCCTAGCAGCCGGAAAGGCAGATTTCATTTCTCACTGGGACAATTCAAACTCAAGAACAATTCAGAAAAGGCCCCCCTTGGGTCCAAACATTTTCCTCGTGGAAAGTAGTAGCTATGCTGGAGAATGTTTTCCTTTTTCAAGGCAAAGCCTTTAATGATGGTGTTTGAATGAGGGAGGTCCTTCGCCGTGACCCACTTTAAAGGAACTGAAAAGGATGCTAAGAGGGGAAGGGTGTTCTTGGCCACGGTGTCCCGTTTATGGAATCAACTCCCCATGGAGATACTCCTGGTGCCAACATTATATATGTTTCAGTGCCAGGTTAAAACCTTTTTATTTTCTTGCCATTTCAACAGTTGAATACATTATTCAGTTTTCTATCGGTACTGTTAAGGGCACACGTGTAATCATTGCCGAATTTACTGTTATCTATTATCATGTATTGTTTTGTTTATTGTTGATTTTGTATATTCCAGCTGAATTTTATTGTTTGGATATCTATGACAGATGTACTTCTTTAAAATGTTTTTTAATTGAGTATTACATTGTATATTGTTTTAATAGGACCTTGGACACTGTTCTGAGAAAGTTGTGCTAATTGAGCAATATATAAACGCCTAAATAAATAAAAATTGTGGGTAAGGATGTTGGAGAAATTTGCCAGGGATTCAAATGTGTTTGAAGTTCAAGATTCTGCAGCAGACTGTTTTTTTCTGAGCTTTGCAAATTCTATGGATTTGCAAACGAATTTTTCACATAGCAAAATCCACATGTCTGTTATTTCAGGTAGAACTGCAGCTACTTCTGAGGTTGGGGCATCAGCTGTTCTGCTCCTAAGTTGAATGAGTTTATAATGGCATAAGAATTTGGGGAGAAGTATATCTTACACAAGGGACTGCAGGTGGCGCAGTGGTTTAAACCACTGTGCTGCTGGGCTGGTTGATCAAAAGGTCGCTGGTTCGAATCTGCACAACGGGGTGAGTTCCCATTGCTCCGTCCCAGCTCCTGCCAACTTGCAGTTCGAAAGCATGCGAATGCAAGTAGATAAAAGGGTACCACTTCGGTGGGCAGGTAACAGCGTTACGTGCACCTCGATGTTTGGCCATGCCGGCCACACGACCACGGAGACTGTCTGTGGACAAACGCTGGCTCCCTCGGCTAGGAAACGATGAGCACCGCCCCCTAGAGTCAGGCAAGACTGGACGTAACGTCAAGGGGAAACCTTTACCTTTACCTTTTTATATCTTACAAGGGTGACTTTTTCAGAGAGATCCCACTCATTAACAGAACACTTGAGAGAGAAGCAGGACTATACGAACTAGCCCCATTCTTGATGTGAGAAGAAAAGAGTGGGAGCAGAGCCATGCTCAGTCAAACTATGGCTCCATCCATCTTTCGCAAGGACGAATGAAACGAAGACCTCTGAGCTAGCCACAGCTAATACATAAAGCAAGGGGGGACATGCAACCAAGTTTCTAGGACCCAGTAACTAAGCATTCTTTGAATGCAAGCATATAAGAAGCACGCTGCTGGAGAGAGCATGTGGCCATCAGGACTAGTAGCCATCCTCTCCATGAATCTGTCCAGCCCCCATTTCAAAATGTCCAGGGCAGCTGCTATCACTGCATTCACTGTGGAGGTGAATTCCACAATTTAACCACATGGTGAGTGAAGAGGGGCTACTTTTTTATTTCTTGAATCCATCATCATCATCATCATGTTAAATTTCTATCCTGAAACTCTCTCAGCGGTTTGCAACAACGCATAGAACAATACAATACAATACAAATACCATAAAAATAAAATAACATTAAAATGCATTTAGAAATAATTTAAAATAACTATTTAAAATACAGTTAAAAAGACTTTGCTAAAGCAAAGGATCTCCTGGATAACTCCCTCAAGCCCCTGGATAACCAAAGTGATCTTTAAAGGTTTCCAAATATCTGTCTTGACCTAGCACTGAAAAAATGGCAGGTTTGGTGCTAGGCAGACCACAGGAGATTGAGGTGATTCCAAAGCTGGGGGGCCACCACAGAGAAGGCCCTCCCCTTTGTTGCCACCCTAAGACTAAGACTAAGACCAACCACCCACAGAGTTGGCCTTTGGAGGAAGGCCCCAGAGGCTGAGCATAGTATCAGAGAATATCACAGCTGAGAGAGGCTCTCCAACAGTTATTGCAGTTCCAAGCCATGCATCATTTTATCTGTTTGTCTGTTTGTTTGAATTTATAATCTGCATTAGCCAGTAGTCCAGGAGGACTCTCTGGGTGGAGAGAGAGGGACCGTGTTTGATGAGAAAGGGACAATGTCGTGCAGTGTGTTTTTGCTCGGTCCATACAGCCCTTGTGTGGATTCATTGCTTATGGCCGAGAGGGGCAGAAACCAACTCCAGGAAGGGGAGGGATGGAGTTATGGAGGGCAGGGAGGCCGAGTTACTGACGAAGGCCCTGGGCATGTCAACCCTGGTTAGCAGTGAGTCAGCAGGATAATTGCACAGTATTGCTTTGCAGAAGAGCGACATGCTCAGAGACATTTGCATTCAATGATTCGCCACATGCAGGCAATATGATCTAAAAATATGTCATGTGTTAAGTGACACACCATATGTTCTCTCTGCCTTATAAAGATGGGAACTTTGGATTGCACAATAGACTTAAATTAATGTGTCAAAGTATCTGACAAGCTTTTAAGTAGATATATACATCAAGGACTTGCATTTCCCATAGTCAGCCTGTCATCTTTGATTATGTTTTGTAAGACTTTTCCCCATCGAAAGATGGCTTTGTTTATTAAACCCAAAATACCAGAGGCAGTTTGCTGTTGCATCAAATTGCTTGAATTTTTATTTGGGAGAATTTATTTTCCATAAAACACATAATGGAAAGTAATTTAAATCAGTGTTTCGGGCATTATCTGCAGAAGAAGATCTGGAATAGATATCTTAGTAATAGACATTAAAAGTGACAAAGTCACCCAGGCAGAGAGGACACATGTATGAGGACAGATTCTTACTGCTGATCTGTGATAAGTCACAGTGCTCTGCTTCTCTGGAGGCAGAGACTGTGAGGAAACAGGCTTTTGAAGACTAGCTGAACATAAGAGGTTTCTTGGTGCCTAATCCGACCATTGGTCCATTTTGCCCAGTTTCATGTATTCAGATCGGCATCAGTTCTTTAGTGTTCGGAGCAGGCCATCCCTCTCTTCTCACTCCTGAGAATCCCTTAATGGAAGATGCCAGTCCCTCAAACCACTGAATATCTGCTGTCCTACAGAACTACAAGGCCTCCTCTTTAGACGCCCAGCTTATGCCTTCATGCAATACAGTATGGCCCAGAGAATGGTCTGAAGACACATAAGATCTCCACCTTGTTGAAGCTAAGCAGGTCTGGGGCTGTCCTGAGCTTGGAGGGGAGACCACCTGGGAATGGCATGGAGACCCCTTGAGTTCCACAATAGGAGAAAGGGGTTTATAAATATAAAAATGAATAAATTTGCTTCAGAGTGATGTACTGCACTTGTTTCGGTGTTCCTTACTATTGCGATGGATCTTGGCCAGAAAGAAGTTGGCTGCAGTTCTTTTGAGTGACTCCCATCCCTCAGAACCTAACTTTATCGTGTAGCTTTGGACTTATTCTCTAAATCATCATAGTGCATGGAAGCCAAGCTAGAAATGCATTTCATTGCACAAGCCCAGATTCCTCCCTTGTCTTAAAGTGTTTCCCTCTCTCAGGACCTCCATTGTTTCCCTGCAGTCTGTTCCTAGAAGGTGATGCTCCATGAATGCTGTGGATGAGCCAAAATGCTCCTCCATTCCGAAACTCATTTGACAATGTTCTGTGGGAAGACTTTGTCCTTCACGGAAAGGGGAAAAGCTATTAAAAGGAGGGCTGTATTTATTTATTTGATTTCTACCAGATCTTTTCACCAAAAATGATGGGAGGTGGTTGAAGGGCCATCGATGAGGGTGTTCAAAGACAGGCTGGACATGCATATGGTAGGCATGTCACGAGCAGAACCAGCTGGAGCCGGGGGTCAGACTGGATGGCCCAGGAGACTCCTTCTGACTCACTCTGTTTCTGTGTTTCTGTGTTTCTATCTTTCTGTCGTCTTTCAAGTTAACTGAACATCAAAACCAGTGAAAAAGCAAAATATCAGCTTCAAACAATCATGATGTGGTTACATGAAAAGGCTTTAAAGGGGCAATCACAGAATAACACTGAACCCAACATACTAGCATGCACACCAAAGGCCTTCTTGAAGGCTTCCCAGGAGAAAGACAGCAAGAAGGGAGTCAATGTAGCTTCCTTTACCAGGGAGTCTGAGAACTTGGCAGCAGCCCCTGAGAAAACCTTCTCTCTTTGGAATCTGGCCCCCACCAAACACATCTTTGATAGTGTTGCAGAGAGAAGACCCTGCCGTTGTGAGCTTGAGCTCCACCTTCTCTGTCTTCTGAGCAAAAGAAGGTTTTCCTGCCATTTGAAGAAGCTCGGGTGTTCTATCCCAATGGCTCAGTGGGAATGATGTCATCTCAGGGGTAGGAAATCTCATGTCCTGGGACAAATCCAGCCCGCTTGGAGTCCTACGCTAGCCATCTGGGATCCCCCAGATGCCATGCCCCTTTCAGCCAATACCACCCTCTTCCACCAAACACTAGCCATTTGATAGTTTCATAGTCATGTGGAGTTTTTTCCCCATCCTGGAAAGGTGCAAGCCTTCTTCTAAGATGTTGTTGAAAATGCTTTAAGATACAATATGCTGTTGGGGGAGGGGGGTTGTTTCTTGTTTTTTTTGGACCCACCCCATTTGCCTTCAGTCCACCCATCACTGTAATGTTGCTCCAAGAGCTTCTCTGAAGATGCATTTGGGGCTGGTTCTGAACGAGGTTCCCTCCAACAGTGCTTCATTCCAGGATATGTACCTGTACCACCCACCACAGATATGCTTAAAGTCTGTTGGAGCGAACCGATGCTCTTCTGTGGAAATTCTCATAGTCATCTGGGCAGCCCTTTTGGGATCAGAACGCTGGACGGCAAAGACCTCTGGTTCCTTCTTGATCCTGTCATTCCCATGGTCCCGTTGAAAAGAAGGGCTGACCATCCAATTGGTTTGGGCTCATGCACCCATGACCTGTGCAAGCAATGAGATGGAAGCAGGGGAAGCGGGTGCCTCCCATGTCAGTGGGTCTCCTCCGCCGTAGCACTTTTTCTTTGGGTTTACACACGATGGTGAGTCACTCTGGGGGACAGAATTCAGCACCATGGATAGTTCCCATTTGTTGTTATATGTTGTCAAGTCATCTGCAACGTTTATTTTTTTTTATTTATTTATTAAAACATTTTTATGCCGCCCCATTCGCCGAAGCCTCGGGGCGGCTTACAACAAAAAATTAAAATAACATTTTAAAATATATACAATAAAATACAAATATATAATATAAAACATACACTATAAAACAAGCCGCCCTGGCCAAATAAAATTCAATAATATTAACATTTAAAATACTGCTTAAATAAAAAGGTCTTCGCCTGGCGCCGAAAAACAAATAATGACGGCGCCAGGCAGACCTCTCTGGGGAGCACATTCCATAACTTAGGCGCCACCGCTGAGAAAGCCCTCCTCCGAGTAACCACCCTCCTAACTTCTTCCATGGAGGGCTCCCGGAGAAGGGCCTCTCCCGCCAATCTCAGGGGGCAGCTGGGCATATACTATGAATGAAAGTTCTCCCAGAAGTCCTGTCCATCATACCCCTGTCCAGCTCTTGGAAATTCCAAACCACAGCTTCCTTCATGGGGGCTATTCACCACTTATTTGGCCTTGTTCTGATAGCCCCTTTCCTTAGCATTATGGTCTCCTCCAGTGAGTCTTTCCTTCTCATATGGTATCTGAAGTATACGAGCTTCAGTTTTGTCATGTCTGCTTCTATACACTTTTTGCAAAGCTGAAAAGAAAAGCTGACAAAGATGCACGGGCCTCCCCTGGGTGCAGGTCTGCTTTTCACAATTGCGGTATCACTGAATATCTTGTGAATTCCATCCAAAGGACAAGTGACTGCAACAGAAGTGGCCAAGCTTCCTGGACAGCCAATGGAAATTTACTGCACTAATTCAAAATGTGCGTATCCATTTCCACACCAAGGGATTTGAGTTGATGTGCATATCTATCATTACCAATCTGATTGACCAAGCTTAAAATGGTGTTGTCATATAATTTGTATTTCTCAGCGGACAGTCAATCAAGATCTATGATCCCAGGAAAGGCTATGAATACAGTGTGAATGGTTCCACTCGGTGCAAAAAATATGTTCACCAATAAATACTGGCATGCCTTGTGATGAAGAACCTGAGATGGAAAAGATGTTTTAAAATCAATCACCTTGAATTGAAATCAGTGCAATTTGCTCATAATTATTTGTAAAACTGGAGTGCAAATGAAGGCTGGATGTATAATGGGAATCAAAGAAGCGGATCAGCCAGCTGGCAACTAAGATAGTCAACAAGATAATACCTGGCATTTTTATAGAGCCATTTCCAAGGTAGTCAAGGTACATTATCTCAGAGTTGGCCAAGGAAGGTGTGCAGGTGAGCAGAGTTGTGTTACCAACAAGCAGAACTCATTCTTCTACACATAGTCATTCATGTACTGGTACCAGGCTGGCCGGACTGGGGGGCGGGACCTTCAGAAATAGTTCAAATGTTCTAACAGTAGTTACTAGTTAAAATGTCCTGAGGAGTTACTTGTGCCCAGGCATGTGTGAATTCGCAAAACTCAGGCTCACCACAGTTATCCAAATTCCATCTCAAAGTTTTAGTGGCAAAGTTGACAGTATGTGAGCTGGAGTTGGAGATTTGGTGATTTGAACAAGCCTTTAATGAAGCAGCTCCTGATCCCCAGGGTCCAGATCAAATGCCTCAGTATCATTCCTTAATGGTTAGGTTATGTGGGAGGAGAAAGCCTTCTCCCTGGGGTCTTTTTTCAGAATTTGTAATCACATACTTTCCATGTAAATTAAAAGAAAAAAATCATTGTCATCATCATCAAATTCATCATCGTTCATTGTTATTATTAAATACACTTTGCATAAGTAGAAGGAGAATGGAGGATACATAAAACTGAAAAAGCTCACTTTGGGCCAGTTACTCATTCGCAACCTAACCTACCCTACAGGGTTGTTATCGTTGTAAGAATGAGATGGAGTGGGAGAGGACCGTGTAAGCTGCTTTTAGGTTCCTTGCAAGAGCTAAAAGGGAGGGGTATAAATGGATAAAGGAGAAGGAGAATTGCTCTAATCTGCACAAGAGAAAGTCATAACAACTCCAAAAGGATCTCTCCAAATTGAGAGACCGGGCGAACAAAATGGCAAGTGCAGTTCAGGGTCAGCAAGCCCGAAGCGATGCACGTTGAGGCAAACAAAGCCCAAATGTTGACGGATCTGATCTGGAAGTGACTGACCAAGAAACAAATCTGGGGTTGTGATGGAGACCTTGATGAAAAGGGCAAGCCACTGTGCAGCTGCTGTGAAAACTGTGGGGAATAATTGGAAGGGAACGAAGAATAAGTCCAGATCATACAGCCCTTATGCACATCTACATTGCAAAAAGACTTGGAACACTGCGCACAATTCTGCTCACCACACATAAAGAGGGATATTGTATCACTGGAAAAGGTACAGGGAGGGGCACTTAAAATTGTCACGGGTTGAGACAGCTCCTCTGCGAGGAACAGTGACAACATCTGGGGCTATTTAACTTAGAGAAAATGCAAGTGGGGGAAACATACTAGAATTGTACACAATGATGTACAGTGTGGAGGAAGAGGATAGGGAGACAGACCCCAGTAAGGTCATCCCATGAAAAGGATTGGTAGAAAATTCAGGACAGATGAAGGTCTTCCTCACACAAGGAATAACTAAAGTATGGAATTCATTTCCACAAAAAGTAGTGATGACCACCAAAGCTTTTCAGTGGCCTAGTTCAAATGGTTCTGTGCTACCACAGTTACCTGAGGCAGTCTGCTTTTGTGCACTAATTGCAGGGGAACATGGGTAGGAGGGTGCTCTTGCACTCATGTCCTGTTTGTGGTTGTTTGAAGATATTCAGACATCTTAAGATGTCTTCAAATTATTCAAACATCTTCACATTATTGTTTGAAGATAATGTCGGACGAGACAGACTTTTGGTCTGATCCAGCAAAGTTGCCCTTCCCTTCTTATGATTCCCAGAGAGCTTTGATGGCTCCAAAAATTAAATTAATTAATTAATATATAAAATAAATTCCAAATTTGCTGTGTCATGACATTCATTGAAGAATGCATCCTGCAGCACCACTTCCTAGCTGTGAGGAGCACCAAGGTGCGGAGCAATTACATACCCAGCTCCCAGTGGACCACAACTGATTCTACTTCTTTCTATCAAGGCGAACTGAAAGAGGAGAGCAAAAAATGCGGCCCCCTGTATGATTTGCCAGTCTGTTGGAAATTACGTACACAGCGGGTACATAATTGCTTCTGATAAGGCTGGAATGAAAAATGGGCCAGTTGCTTATCGTACCTTTAATTCATGGCTGACTTCCAGGAAGCCAAAAAAGATCTGATAGATGCAACCTGGCGCAGGGAGGCAGACCTATGGCAGAGCTCATGTTAACCTTTAAAGCCCTACAGAGCTCCAGCCCAGACCCCATGTTGGCCATTTGCAGACATCTCAGCATGCCCAAGCCTTAAAATCCATTTCAGTGGCTGTGTTCATACATCTGATAGTAAGTGGATTTTGGTTGCTGGGGGAAGACATGGTCTTTGAGAAGTTGCCCCCCTCCCCCAGTATTGGAACTCCTCTAGGAGTTTTCTAGATAGATACATTTGTTTTATTTTATGTATCCTGTAGATCTAGATAAAAGTCCTCTTATGCTTAATTGTTCCTCTTGTTTAACTTTGGAACCTCTTAATTGACCATTAGGCTGATATTCCACTGCCTTTTTATCCCATTAGAGCTGAGGATAAGTTGTGATTGGCTTATGATTTTCACTGAAAGTTTTATTGCACCATTATTTGATGGTGATAGTTGTTTAGCTGTCTGTTGCATTAAAAGGACTTTTTTTCCAAAAAGTGACAGAGAAATTTTTAAAAGAAGTAAGTAGAAGTGATAATTCTTCACTTAAGAGAGGCATATTTCTGCCACTGTTGTTACTGTCTTATGTAGAGTCAGAATTACTTATTTGGAAATAGATGTATAACATGCTGGGAAGTTATGCTGGTCTCAGTTATGTACCCTTTCACGCTTTGCTGCCCAGCAATTGGTCCTTGGGGCATTATTTACTGAATAAAAAGAAAACATCAATGCAATTATAATGTCCTTAACATACCTAACAAGAAAAGAAAACTTGCTACGTCCGGGACACCATTCCTAATGAAGACTTTTTTGTCTTCCCCTTCTGACCTCCTCTTTTTCAAATCCCCAACGACATCTTGGGGTTTTGATTTTGGGGGTTTTTTTCCCAAAAAGCCCCCAAATTGCAGCTTTGAATTTTGCAATTGTTTGTTTTGAGATCCATTGGGCAATGTGCCTGCCCATTTCCCCTTCTCATCTTCTTGCAGCAAAAACACACAGTCCCACAGTGCAAATTTTAAATGAGAGCTGCAGATAAAGTTCAAACTCGGGGAATGCAGACCACCCTTGAGCCCACCTGAGGGACAGACTGTCTCATAGTGTTTCTGTTTTGATCTGTGCAGGTTTCCTTTATTTTTATAAAAAGGCATTTAAATATCTGGTTTAAGTCAGTTTTCCCTTGAAATGTCACGTGCGCTAGAGATGCAGGGCCAGCCTCCTCATAACAAAGGCTGAAGCATTCGCAGCAGACAGCCAAGTGGGAAGAACAGGGAACAGCTCTGCAGGGACCGCACTCTGTCCCTACCAGGAGGACGGCCACCTCCAACAGGTGCTCGGGGCCTGGAAGCCACCGGTCCTCCACCAGCAGGAGCGGATGGCAGGGCTTTCTGGAGCAGCCTCTCGTGTCCTGTGCTGGCCATGGAGCTTGGCCTTGGGGCGCTTGCAGGATCTGGCCGGATGTGTTAAGGTGGGACCCAGCTGGGGGACCTCCTGCAAAAGCCCCACAGACAAAGGGCGTGAAGGGGGGCGGGAGGAAGGGGTGCGTGGCAGCTGGTGGGGGATGCATGGGCAGCCGGTCTGCCAGCAAGCGCATGGAGCGCTGGACTAGGTGGTTTGATCCAGCATGACTTGTCTTCTAGGCTTAGGCAGGGAGGCAAGTAGTGGGCGGAGGGGCAGATGCAGGAGAGAAGGGTCACCGGGGGGCAGCAGAGGCAGCGCGGGGGAGAGGCGTGTGCAAACAACCCTTGGCAATATGTGGAGGAAAGATGAGGGGCAGAAAGGAAGTGGGCAAGGCAGCAGTGCATGCTGGTGCATGTTGTCACCCCAGGACACAAAACATCCTGGCCCAGAATGGAGGAGAGGCGCACAGAAGTACCCAGGACAGGCTAAAGTCAGGCAAAATGACACAGTTATTCAACAATGTTCCACTCTGGGCATTAGCCCATTAGAGGTGTTGCTGACGATGCTTCTTGAGTCACAAAGAATTTCTCAAGTGTCCTTGGCCCATCATCCTTATGCAATATTTCTTCCACTCCCAATCTAGCCACTTGTTCACCAACAACCAACAGCCCTTCTTTCCCGAGGTTCTGTGAGCAGCTGCTCCCACGGGCACCTTTTGACAGCAGTCCCTCCCGCTTGCAGCTTTTGTCCCACGTGCTCCTTTCACTCTTCCCTTGGCTCAGGGACACAGCCCCGCTTTCGTGGCCAATTCTCTACTCTCCTAGGGTCCAGAGTTCCTCAGCTCTTCCAGCTCAGTTGTCCTCTTCCCACTCAGTTGTCCTCAGGACAACTGCCCACTTCCCACTCAACTTCCTGACCACAACACCCAGCTAGGACTGAGTAAGAAATTCATAAGGTTTCCATAAAAGGTTTAACAAAATTTGCAAATTCCCCATCTTCAAAACTAAACTATCAAACCCGGGAGGCAGCAAAATTGAAAGAATCATCCATTCAGACACAGGTTGTGCTTGCTTTGGTCTGAAAAGGCTGGGTTTCAATCAAGAATTAGACAGTGTGAGAGGAACTGAGGTTGCCACTAGGCATGTGCAAAGAATCTGGTGCAGGCAGGGGGTCAAAGTCCAGCAGATTGACCTCTCCCAACCCTCTGGATTCCTGCCCATCAGTGTCCTGTCCAGCACTGCAACTGCCTTGCTCTGATAAGACCTGAACCAGCACATGGTCTTCAGCTTCTAAAGCAGGCTGTGATTTGCATAAAGCCAAAGAAACAGGCATCGGTTCCAGTCATTTATCTGAACAAACTGCAGCTGGATTTCTGCAAATTGCTGCTGGAATTCATGCAAATTGCAGCCAGAATTGGCACAAATTTCCCTGGCTTAAAAATAAATCAGCCAAGTTGTGGCCTGCTTTAAAAGTAGAAGCACGGACACTGACAGCAGCTCATCCTGCTTTTGTCCCTTGGTTGAGTGAAGTGACAACGGCAATTAGGCTGAGTTTCTTGGTGTCTCCAATCCATTCTTCTTTTTTTCCTAACAGCTGCATTTAACAGCTTCATGGCAGGCAAGCAAGTACACCATGACCCTGTCCATGCAGGGATCCCCTGATCCAGCTTGGTTGATAAGCTGGGCAACCGTCTTCGTTCAGTTCACTTTGCTAAGAATCTACCAAGATGCACAACATTGTAGAGACTGGCACTGAACAGTCTGAAATGTGTAATATAGTAGGAAAATGCTCACCATGATGACCGGTGTGGGCTGTGCAGAGGGGAAATTAGGTAGTGGAAATACCCTGGTTTATGTCAAGGAAGTGCTGCCTATTGGTAAATTCAGTGCATGCAGACACTCTTTGTCATGGCCACATAAGGGAATTTTCCCCAGTAAGAACCAAGCCACTGAGAGTCAAACCTCTCAGAGCAGATCACAAAAAATGCACATTCCAGTTGAAGGTACAAAATGAATGCTGGAAGGAAATTAATGACTATGAAAAACATAACATAAAAGCACGAACAGACAAGATTTAAAACAATTTAAACTGCTAAAACGATCACAATTAGCTATGTGACCTGAGAGAAACAACTAATACAAATATTCCTCCATATTCGATGGAATGCTCAGGGATAGAGTATAGTTTTAACCCAGGGCTGAAAATATGGCAATGTTGGTAACTGGTGGGTCTCCATGGGGAGATTTTTCCCAAATTGTGGAGCCACCACCAAGACTTTGTTGCCACTTCCACACTTTCCTCAAGGGGGTACTCAGAGGAAGTGTTCAGAAGTCTATTGTAATGTCTGGGTGCATTCAGGCTGGGAAAAGCACTCCCCCCAATATTGTGATCCCACAGTGTATAAGTTAAGACCAGCACCCTGAACTAGCCTTGGAATCCCAGACACCCAATGCATTCCAGCCAGTGTTGGCATTACATGCTAGACCTTTTTGTCCCTGATTAATATGGTGCTTTTCAACCTTTGTTCGCCCACTGACTTTGCTAACTAGATTTGCTTCTCAGTTTTCCCCAGGACCAAGCCTAACCCAGCCATTTCAGGGCAGCCATCTTCAGGTGGGAGGCTTGGATAGGATGTGATGGGAAGGTTCTTTGAAACTTTTGAGTTTCTGCCCATCAGCCAATGCTGGTCAAGATTGACAATTCTGTTTTCCTGCCATATTCTAATGGAATTCTAAGTCCTAGCATTCTTAGATACAGATTATATGCTCTATCTATGCATAATCTAACAACTCAGTAGGACCCCAGTGTGGGTTTACAAGGGCAAGCGATTACTGAAGATCTCCAGAATGCTGAAATCAAAATTCAGCCCAAGCGTGTTCATACAAAGATTGCAAAGCTATTCAAGAGATTTAGCTGTCTTTCTTGGAAGAACAGCCTGGGATGAATAATTCACTATAGAGATGCCCAGTGGGAGAAGCATTAACCCTTTATTAGGATGAATTATAGATGCATACGCCAGATAGAGATGATTTCATACCAACGCTGGAGTCCACTTAATGAAATTAGCCAGAAAGCAGTTTTAAATCAAATGAACCTCCCCCCACCTGCCCTCACCACCTCCCGGTGTGCTTTCTCACAAAAAGCAGGAGTTATCTCATGAATTTCATGGCAGCAGAACGTTGGATGGGCCAGCAAAAGAGCTCTCTTCAGCAAAGGTGTTTGGCAAATAATAGTAGAAAGAGAGAGGGATCTTCAGTAAATTATCTATTATTTGTCAGATAATGCAACTTCATGTTCTAATACAGTTGCCCAAACAACCAGTGGGGAAGGAATAAACAAGCCCTTGATATTCCTGGGGTTTCTTGGGAAACAGCTAGTATTGACCATTGTCTCAACAAACAATCACTTAACAATCCAAACAACTAAATCAAAATGCAAAGGAATTGCCATGATGCTTGGGAGAACACACCCCCATTTAGTAGCTAAGTCTAGTAGCAGCCTAGTATTCAGTAGACAATGCACCTAACATATTCTCGGATCAAGAAAACAAGGGAAGCCACTCCAAAAATGCAGTTCCACCAAGAAAGGCCCTGTTCCTGGTCTCCACCTGGGTAACAGGAAGATATCATAACGGGCCCTCGGTGAAGACTCAGACACCTTCATCCAGGAGAAGCAGGTCCTTAAGATATTCAGGTCCCAAGCAGTCTATCCATGGAATTAAAGGAGTGCGTTTTTACACACGTTCCGCAGCAGAAACCTCCAAACTTTTGGAGTGGCTGCACATGCAGCGCAATGCAGAGATGGGCATTTCTTCCATCAGTTCCTTATTGTTCTGTGGTTTGCTCTGCCCTGAGCTAATTCAGAAACTGGAGTATATGAAATTTACCCTCATTTTCCATTCTTCCAGACAGTGATGGCTCCCAGGTTTTCCTCTGGGGAGGGAGGACTCCCGGGCAAGATGCTTTCACTGCCTCCCCCTCTCTGAGCAGCCCTTTTCCTTATTTCTTCATTATCCCTGCATATTCCCTTGTGGCTTCCTTTGTGCTCAGTCTGCACAGCACCTGAGAAGCAAAGCAGAAGGCAGGTAGAAGATGCTACTCCTTCTCCTCCATCTGGTACCTGCAGAAGGACCAGGAGACTCTGGGCCGGGCTGTGAGCCCTCCACAGTGTCATGGGCATTGGCAACCTGAGTGCTGTTCCTGCTTTCAATTCATTCATTCAGTCATTCAGTCATTCATTCATTCATAGCTTTTCTATACCATCCTTATTACCAAAAGACTCACGATGATCTTACAATAAAACAAAGTAATCCTCTTCTACGAAACCCAATTAAAATAACAATTTAAACCTTAAAATATGGGGAAAATAAAAAGGTTTTGGCCTGGCACCAAAAAGAATAAAGTGTTGGTGCCAGGCAAACCTCTCTGGGGAGCGTATTCCATAACCGGGGTGCCACCACCAAGAAGGCCCTTCTCTGGGTAGCCACCCTCCTAATCGCCTTCAAAGAGGGCTCCCAAAGAAGGCCCTCTGACCCAGATCTTAAGGTGTGGGCAGGCACAGAGGGAAGGAGACGCTCCTTCAGATATCCAGGTCCTAAGCCATTTAGGGCTTTATAGGTTCTTTTTCATCAGGTGCCCCTCTTCTTTCACTATGCTCTAGTGCACTGAACCAGCCACCTTATTTACTTATTTACAACTCCACATCTAAACAGGTGACATCCTAGATATGACCGCATCAGCATTATTGGTGGGGGCAGGAGGGGGTATTATATGGCTGAGCACACGGTACTCCAGGCATGGCTACGTGATTGATGTGTCTGTACTACCCACATCAATACGAGGGATGGACAAATCAGTTTATATCCAGCAGATGTCAGTTTTGCATGCATTCCATCATAAGCTTGTTCCATCCAATTTCTGTGAATGCATAAATAAAGGAAAATACGCACATACAAAGTTTGCATTGATTTTCATACCAAGCTTTTGCTAGGATAGGCATTTTGCATCCAGCTTTCCCAAATGATTACATTTTTTCCGATGCTGTATTCCCCAATATGTGCAGGTTTTGTAGGCTGCTTCTAGTATATGCCTTTTAATGCAACTTGCTCCAATAGATGCATGTTTGCAGGAACCTTTCAGCTGAGGACTGCTTTGTAAAAGTCGAAGATTTGGACTGTCTGGAGGGTAAGGGCATTCTGAGCATAATCAATAAAAGCAGACACAGATCCATAGACCGATTGAAAAGGTCTGAAAAAGAAAGGGGTTTCACTGGGACCAAAATGGGGTGGGTTTAGTCCCAGATGAGCCTGGTGGGGATGTTAGGGGTGGGGGCAAGGGCTAAACTGCAGGCGATCTCTACAATCCACCTGACCTCTGAGGGTGGGATGGGAATATTGACATAGCATGGACAAGCTCATGTAATAAAACATTTTAGATGTTTTAATAAGTGTGGTTTGACTATTGTACTTTTGGAATTGTGTACTGTGTAAGCTGTCCTAAGCGCCTGTGCGGAAGGATGCAATACAGATGAAGATGATGATGATGATGATGATGATGATAGAATTAAGTCTTTTACCCAGAAGAAAATAATTGTAACCCTTACATTGCGGCTTCCAGATTTAAACTTCTCAACACATATTAGTCATTAGAGAAATGTGCATTTTCTCTTAATGAGAAACTTTTTTACATGTTGTAAAAATTCATTGCAGCCCTAAAGCTACACCCATAAGTAGGTTTATTCGTGGGAGTCTTGCTAGTTTTGATTAGGTCTAGTTTTAAATGAAAATGCTTTAGATGTTAAACTGTTTTATATTCTTGTATACTGGAATTTTATTGCATTTGTATTTTTATTGTATTTTGATTAATTGTTGTGAACTGCTCAGAGAGCTTCAGCTAGTAAGTGGAATGGAAATTAAATAAATAAAATAATAGTATTGGTGTTCTGGATCTTGTTCACATGAAGTTCAGAAGTCTGACTTCCCCTGGTTTCCCTTTCAATGTGTTTTACTGAATTGTAGCTGTAATTGTTTTGTAGGCTGTTGTTTCTTTATTTTTTATTTTGTTCTGTTTAATAGGTGCATTTAATATTAAATGTTTAATATTAGGAGTCCATTGTTGGAAGCTGCTTTGGGAGGCCTCCTGCCCTGAAAGACAGCATAGAAATATTTTGGATAACATCTGGAAAGACACATGTTCTCCACCCTGGCTTTTGATGGAGTTGGCCCATTGGTCCATCTAGCTCAGAGATACCATCTCTGACCAGCAGCCATTCTTCTTGGTCAGACAAAGCATATGCCTGTCCAGTTTCTCCAACTGGAAATGCCTGGGATTGAACTTTGGCATGCAGAGCACCTGCTTTACCGCTGGGCTACTTGCCCTCCCCTTCCAGATCTTCTGCATTTAGGATTATGTCACTGATGGAAACTGACTTGCTGACATCTCGCCGACAAGATAATGTAGTGTGTGGTGTGGTGTTCTTGCCGAGGGACTAATTGGATGTCTTTCCAGCTCCTCAACTTTCCATGGCCAAATTATGGTTCACCTTATCGCTTACAAAATGATTAACAAACTGAAGATTTATTACTGTATTCACACCGCTTTACAACTTGGAATGGATGTTTGTGCCATGTTCCGGAAACCTTATTATCTTATTTATTGCTGGTACCTCATAAATACTGTGCATTAATCTTACTTGGAACTGTCAGGTGACAGTTAGAGCTTTTTTCGCCCTCCATTGCGGTTTGTGTGGCTGCAATTAGGTACCAGGAACAGCTGATAATGAAAACAGCAATGTCATTAATTGTGGGGTTATTTTCTTTGTGACCAACAGATGGTCGTGGTAGGTTTGATACCTTTATCACTTTTCAGCCCCTGTTAGAATCAATAAATAATTGTAGCAGGTGGCCATAGACCACAAGGTATTGCTATGCCAAAGCCTTCATATTAATACATACATGCACAAGAACAATGCTTCTTCTGATCAATGAAAAAATAAATTCTCTTGATAACAACATGATGGCACATTATAACATTGCTTTGCTTTGCTTTGTTTTACTTGCTCCTCATTTCACAGCAAGGTCTTCGGGTCCTGCAAGAAGCTGTCTATTTCTGGGAACTGCTGGCAGTACAGGAGAAAAATTAATTGTAGAGCTATGGAATGAGCAACATGCATTTTGAAAGCAGTATCTTTAGGGTCAGGGTTGTGCCTTTTTCAAGTATATGTTTTATGAGTAAGAATGGAACTTCAGGAGTGCGTGAAGATTTTCAAAGAACAGGTACTCCTGTTCATGTTTGGGCTTGTAAGAAGGGCCATAATCATTTGGAGGAATACAGCCCACACTGATCTGGCAAACAAACAGGATTCCAAAGGAATGCTGTGGTACCAGGATTGGGCCTGCAAACACTCAGCAGACATGTGCAGTGGGGTATTTGGGTGTATACCCATTGTCATGAGCTAGGCATCCCCTCCCAAATGAGACAAGCACTTCAGACATTATTAAAAGAGTCTTTATTCCATACAGCTACAAAGTATTCACAAGCTTCAAAACATTCACTCCAGGTGGAAAGTTGACCCCTCGCTCTGCTCCCACCACCCAAAGCTTTGCTTAATAACCCTTTGGGGCTGGTCTCTGGAGGGGGGTGCCCTATGGAAGCGGGCATGCCAATGCTCTTCCTATTGAGCCCCCAATTGGTCCAGCCGGCAGGTGCGTTGATGGGTCCTTGCCTCCACATCTCCAGGGGTGTCAAGTTCTCCTCCCCAGCCTGTTCCCTGCCAGCTTCTTTCCCACAATCAGGAGTGGGAGGGGGCTCAGTGGTGGCCCTTGAAGTGCTTTGATCTGGAGCTGGCTCAGGCTGGCTCACTGGGAGAGTTTGGATGGGCAGCCAGGGCCTCACTAGCCTCAACAACTCCAATATCAGGGTGAGGACTCTGAGCCACGGCTGGGTCAGCTCTCCGCTCCCCTCCTCCGAGTCTGAGCCGCCATTCCCACCAAGACCTCCATCTCTCATGCACACCTGGGAAACTCATCAAAGTGTGTGCATGACACCCATATTATGAGATGCATTCAGACTGTGCCAAGCTTGAATGCACCTGCTGCACTGGACGATGGTACACGCATAGCTCAGCAAGAATTTGCAGGTGCTTTGATCTCTTCCCTGTGATGCTCTCTGAAGGCTGTAGCTCATAAAATGAGGGACAAGGGGCTGTTCATTTCTGGAAAATGTTTTGCCCAAATTGGCAAACTTCTGTTGCATCCCAAATAAAGTCCGATCTTCTGAAGCAAAGATCCTAAGATGGCAAAAGATGTCCCTTTGATGCATAAATAGTAAATAAAGTCCCTAAATGTTTATCAAGGCAGTTACTGGGTGGTGCTTGATTTGGGTGCGGGCCAAAATCTAATCATCCCCTGAGCAGTTAAATTCAGAGTAGGATGATCCCTTCATACCTATACCTTACGAGTGTTCACCTCCAGAGATGTGCTGAAACAGGGCAATCGGGCTCATTTGAGGTTGCCACATTGGCTGCCCACTTCCAATCCCACAAACAGATTGCTTGCTCATGCTCACACAAAGAGAGTTTGAGAAAATGAGCAGGACAAGGGAGTGGTTTTGAATTCAGAATTAAAGTAGATGGGCAGGATATGGCCCTGTGAAAAATGTACCTGGGGTCTACCTCATATTCTAGTTTCTTGCATGGGATTTCATTGAAATTCCCATGGAGACTCTAAAACAGGGACAGCAAAAACACAGCACTTGTCCACACATGTCCCACTCAGTGGTAGGGCTTTCCCAGGGGGGCAGTCATGGGTGCCCAAGGATGAAAAGTGGTCCTTGGGCCTCCAAGATTGCACAGTCGTGCCCTGAACATTTGAATCAGCTCTCCCACCCCAAATTAGTCTCCCCAAAGTGACACAGAATCCATACTGGACTCATTTCTTGCTGTGAATGAGGATTTGCTTGGAAACAGGAACTACCGTGAGCAAGAAGCCCCAGGCAAGGTAATTGGCACACAGAACAAAGGCTGCGTTTAGTGCCAAAGTACAATAGCACAAAAGAGCCAGTTCCAGAACCCATTATGAATCTGTGAAATGTCACAACTTCTTTACAGTCTGCGAAATACTTTCCTTCCCCTGACTTCTGAACCATCATTATGCTTCAGCAGGCATTGCAGACTTGAAAGTAATAGAATGCGATCAACATCTCCATTCTTTTCAGCCAGCATCACTTTTTGCCTCTGAGAAATTAATCATTTTTTCATGAGAAACTGCTTTAAATACTTGCAGGGCGCCTCTTGGAATGACTTTGAATTGTAGATTAAGCATCGTGTCATCAAGTCTTGTCCTCAAGTTTGGTTCTCAGGTTGGTTGAGCATCCTCATCTGCACCCCTTCCTCAGGCCTTCTCCCATCCAGCTCTGTGATGCTCAGCCATCCAAGGGAGCAGTGAAACTCCAGCTATTCAACCTTGCGGTAGTCCTTGACCACAGTGGCACAGGCACCAGTAGCCTCAAGGCTGAATTACTGCAGTGCACTGTTGAGTCTGGTCCACAAATTGGAGTTACAGCATGTAATGGAAAGCCAGTTGGGATTCCCCACTCCCTGGCCAACTGAACTAACTCCGGCCCAGAAACCCCTGATCCAGAAGCCCTGGACCAGCCATTGGATTCAGCACATGACAAAACCAAGCTTGGGAAAACAAACAACTTGACTAACATGTTGAAAAATAGGGGTGGAGAGACTGAAAAATACCAGTCTAAAAGGATAAAATCAGGGAAGAAGGGGAAGGGAGGGAGAAAGGGGATTTGGACCGCAACAACAAAAGAAAAGTTACAGCCAACCAAGAATCCGCTCCCAGGGCCTCGTTGACCCACTCGGACAATAGAACAAACAAACAAAAGTCTTCTGTCTTAGCCATACATCAGTCCGGCACACCATACATATAGTGGCAAACCAGCTGCCCACAGGATCCCTCAAGCAGGACAGGTACATGAGATCTCAGCAACTGGTGGACTTCCAACAACACAGACAAACAAGGTTACTAGCAATTAAAGGTCTCCCCATCCATTCATTTCTCCAATCCCCTTTTAAAGCTCTCCAAATTGGTACTCATCACTACTTCCTGTGGCAGTGGATTTTCTAGTTTAACTGTGTTCTGGATGGAGAAGTGCTTCCTTCTACTGTTTCCTAGAGTGCATTTGCGCAGCCTTCTCCCAACCTCCCCAGGTCAAAGGTTCCATTGTTGCATCGCTCTGTCAGTCAGGAAGTTCTTCCTGACATTCATCCAGCACCTGGCTTCCTGTAACTTGAGCCCATTAATCTGTGCTCTGCATTCCAGGAAGACTGAGAAGAGATCCTTTCCTTCCTCTCTGTGACAGCCTTTCAAGTACTTGAAGAGTGCTATCATGGCTTACCTCAGTCTTCTTTTCTCAAGGCTAAACAAGCCCAGTTCTCTCAATCCTTCCTCACAGGGTTTTGTTTCCAGTCCCCAAATCATTCCTGTTGCCCTCCTCTGAACCCCATCCAGCTTGTCTGCATCCTTCTTAAACTATAGTGCCCAGAACTGGATGGGGACTAGCCAGTGACGAGTAGAGGGGAACTAGTTTTTCACATTATTTGGAAGTGATGCTTCTACTAACACAGCCAAAAATAGCTGTCCTTTTTGCAGCTACGTCATAACATCATCTCACATTCATCTAATGATTTACAATAATTCCATGATCCTTCTCTCTTGCATTATGGTTGAACCAAGTATCCGCCATCTTGAAATAATGCCTTTGGTTTCTTTTTCCTAGGTGCAGAATTTGGCATTTGCCCCTACTGAATATCATTCTGTCACCTGTAATCTTCTGAACTCAGGGGATCATGGATCTTATTAAGGGTCAAGCCAGATCTTTCCATAGAAGCAAACATGACAAAAAATGAGGCTGCTGTACTTTGAGCACCTCATGAGAAGGCAAGACTCCCTGGAGAAGGCCATCATGCTAGGGAAAGTCAAAGGCAGAAGAAGCAAAGGAAGACCAAAGAAGAGATGGATGAAGCCACAACCTTGGACTTGGGAGAGCTGAATAGAGCTGTCATGGACAGGACATTTTGGACGGGTTCTATTCTTAGGGTCTCCATAAATTAGAGATAACTTGAGCGCTCATGGCAAAAGTAAATTGCAGATGGAAGTAGTACAGAGGCAATGTCACCTCTGTGCTCCCTCTGCCTTGAAGAGAATTCGATGATTTTGACACTCTAAATCTTTTGCCCTGGCACAGAGGAGGGGAGACGAAGGCGATGCCACGATGCTGTGCAGAATGCCACCTTTCCCTCCCCAGTCAATCCTCTGAATGCCCACAGACCTCCAGCTCTGAGACTGGTTTCCAAGCTGGGAGTGGCAGCTGCCATGGTCCTTTCCCTGCCTGGAAACAAGGGCTAAGGGATGGCACTCTGTGGTCTGAATCCAGCTGAAACACCAACCTCTTATCTGGCCATCTTCACACAGCCAAAGGCTTGCATCCAAAATTAGCTTAAGCCAATGCTGCCAATTAATTCATTTATTTATTTAAAGATTGTCTATACCATCTGACTACAACAGTCTCAGGACGGTCTTACAATAAAAGCAGCCTAAAATAAAACATGGCATCCAATAAATCCAATAAATAAAACCCACATTAAAACCTAATTGGTCTTAAAATAATGGGTGACGTTTAGCCTGGGTTTCTAGGTTTTAGGGTGGTGCAGAAAGGAATACAGAGTCAGTGCCAGGCAAACCTCTCTGGGGAGTGCATTCCATATTCCTTCTCAGTGGTGCTTTCAGAAGCTCCCAGCAGGGCTGTCCTTTTGCCGAGGGAAGGATCTTTGAGTGACAGCTGGCCAGAAATGACTGGGCTCATTCTCTGACCCTAAAGTCCTAGTGTTGGAAAGTCCTTGAAGCTCAGCTAGTGCAATCCACTGCTCAAGAGAGGATCTGCAATCATGATGCTGCTGCAGCCCCCTTGCCAGATGCTTATCCAAACTCCAGCCAAGCAGAACCCACCACTGCCCACGGCATGAGGCTCCCCTGCCAAATAGCTCTCTTCCTGCAATTGCTGGTGCCAGCTCTGCCCTCTGGTGCCACGTGAACAAGCGTCACACCCTTCAAATATGTGAAGACAGGTACAGGCCTCAGCCTCCCATTTGTTTGGAAGAAGAGACATGGAAGGCAACTGAAGGAGAAGAAAATTGACCCAAGAGCAATGGATATGCGTTCAGTAGAATTTCACATCCTCAGGCTGAGTTACCATAGGGCAGTGGTGGCAAACCTACAGCATGTTTGCCACAGCTGGCATGCAAGCCAAGTCGACCCAGCATCGCCCCAGCGTGCTCAGAAGGGAGTAGTGGCGCCAGGCGATGACGTCACGAGCCACGACTCGTTAGCCATAACTTGTCTGAGCTTTTGCATGGCCGGTCAGTTCGCTGCCAAGGAGAGAGAGAGAGAGAGAGAGAGAGAGAGAGAGATACAGGGCTTTTTTTTTGTCATAGAACGCACCGGAACAGCGTTCCGGCACCATTTTTTGACGGATTTTTCCAAGTGATTGTGAACCGCCCTGTTGGGCGTAGCAGGTCAGGCGGCAAAAATCATTAACATAGTGCCTGCGGGCTGCTTGTGTGTCAGCGCTGATTGTCAGCACTGATTGTGAGGGCGCTGCTTGGCTTGGGGCGCTGCTCAGCTTGGGATCAGTCGTGTGGTCGTGCGCTGAGTGCTTAATGCCGGCAGCGACCATTGTGTAAAAGTGTGACCCCAAGACGTTAGTTCTGGCACCTTTTTTTTCACAAAAAAAGCACTGGATAGATAGACAGACTGACAGACAGACAGACAGACAGACAGACAGACAGACAGACAGATATAATTGCTTGGATTGGGTGTGAGTTGTTTCTTCTAAACTAAAGCTGCAGTTTTCATGTTTTATTGCAGTGTTGGCACTTTGCGATAAATAAGTGTGTTTTGAGTTGCAGTTTGGGCACTCGGTCACTAAAAGGTTCGCCATCACTGCCATAGGGTATTGGGATATTCTGCTTTGGATCCATGTCAGTTTTACACATCTTCATTCATAAATCTGTTCTACATGGTCTCTGCATCAGAAAATGTGCATTCTTTATTTTTTCTCACAAAATATGTGCCTTGTGCGCATGATAGTTGGAAAAATACATCTCAAATGCATGTAATCCTAAAGTGCATGTTTTTTGATGGCGTGCTCCCTAAAGCATTTGTTTTTATATGCATTTTGGTACATCTTTAGGTGCTGAGAACTGCATCGCAGCATTCAAAGAAGTGCAAAAGCCAAAGGGTATGTTGTAACCTGTGTTTAGGAAGTACAAATAAGTTCACTTTAAAAGGAGAACTAATGTAACTTCAAGCATCCCTCCTTGTGTTTTAAAGGTTTCATTAAAAATACCTTCCCTTTTACTCATGATGTGTTTCCGTTGTGGCCTGAAGGACAACTTCAGCCCTTGTTTCCATGAGCAGCACAAGTGAATGGTGAACAGACATTAGAGCACTGACTTCCCCTCCCATCCTTCAAGCCTGACAGCAGACAGAGTGCTAAACTCTCCCCTGATGCCTTCAAGCATCAAGCAAACATTCCCAGAACCTCATCTTGAAAATCTCCTTCTGTTGCATTAGATGTCTTCCAGAGCAGTTAGGAGGAGGAGAAAAAGTATCCCTTGTAGACACTGAGGACTTCATCTCCATGATGTACATACTCGTATGTAAGCATTCTGCCTGATTCTCATGGGCTGAACATCTTCGTTGCTGTCATTCTCTGCTTGGAAAATGACTTGTCGCTGTATATAAATGAAAGTGCTGAGCTTGCTATCTGCATGGTTTCAATCATCCCTTCTTGTTTAGATCAGTTTTGTTTTTAATTCAGAAAGGCCAGCCTGACACAAATGCCCTGGAGGGACTTCCAGTAGGCAGAGAGGTTTGACTGTGGGCCCAGTATGGAAGGGTATCACACCATAAGCATTCATTTAGTGAACAAAAGACCCAACTGCATCAGGTTCTCACACTGCAGCCATAGCTGTTTCTAATTAACGTACTGTTTTGCCAAGGATTCTATAGAATTCAGGGAGTGGAGGTGGAAACATCTCAGATTCTGCTGCTTTTCAGAAGATCCTGGGCATGCCCAGAACTTGAATGAAGGTCTTCTGTATGAAGAGGAAAAGGTGTGGCATTGGGCAACACAATGTGGGCCCCGGGAATGTCTGTGGACAGTACTAGGGAGGGACCTGCCTTGCATGCCCCTTGGCATGACAGTGATTTGAATGGGGGGAATTTCTCACAATCCCATCACCAGGTCAGGATGGACAGGAACAGAGAAAGTCAGAAGGGATCTTCTGGGCCATCTAGTCTGATCCTGACTCCAGCCAGCTCCACTCATGACATGCCTACCATGTGCATGTCCAGCCTGTCCTTGACCACCCTCCCTGATGGGGCCTCAACCACCTCCTGCGGAAGACCATTCCACACCCTCGGGGTCCTAACTGTCAGGAAGTGCTTCCTGGCATCCACCCTAAATCTTGGTTCCCCGAGCTTTGCTCCATTGGAACGCATCCTGCCCTCCACTGCAGGTCTTGACCCACCTCTGCGTGGCACCCCTCACATACCTGTATGCCACTGACAGGTCCCCTCTGAGTGTCCTCCTCTCCAGGCTGAAAAGACTCAGCGCCCTCAGTCTCACCTCACAGGAGAGGAAATGAAGACTATCCATGGAAGGTCCCATCAGGTTCGTCCTGCTGAGCTGCTTTTAGTCACTGCTGGCATAGTCAGTCAGCCCGGATCATGATGCTGATTTGCCTATGGCCTTACTTGCCTTTTGCCTCCCTTTTTGCAGCTCCAGTCTCTTCTTCTTTGCAGCACAAATAAAATCAGGATGGGATCCATTATTCGCCATCCTCCATGCACAAAGTCTCCAAACCCAGAGGGTTCTAGCCATCTGAGGCCATCGCAGCACCCAGACCTTGCACCTTGCATTACATCTAGGTTGCCATTTGCAGTCACCCTGAAGAAGCCCCATAAAAGAGGAGGAAAATGGGCCACAGGGTTCTTTGAACCCCTGGCGCCATCCTCTCCCCTTCCTGTCCACCTTGCTCACCCTGTTAGCCCTCTCCAAGGACAGTTTCTGACCTCGGAGAGGGAACTGGGACATGTCTCTCTGGGAGGGGTGGTGGATCCCCTACCAGAGATTCTCCTCCAAGTTTGTAGGATCTCAGAGCCAGGAACCTGATTGATCCTAGGCATGCCCAAGCAGTGTCTGGAGGCCATAGGATTGCACCACTGAGGATGGTAAAATATAAAGCACGAAGGAGGACCTTTCCAAACTCCAGCTCATCTGGCAGTTCTAGTTTATGTCCATTTCACATTTGCATGAACATAAGTATGTTTGTATTTGCTTCTGCATTGGTTTGTAAATTTGAAATGAAAACTGCACACTTCCTTGGGCATTTCACATTTATCCACATTTTGGTACACATTTTTCCTAGTGTACGCATTTTTGCATTTGATTATTTCACATTTTGTATGAAGTATGAAACAGATTGTAGGAAGTATTCCTTAATAGATGCATGTTTGTGCACATTTTTGAATTGAAAATTGCATGGTAGAATTCTGAAAGGTATGAATTTTGGTGTCAAAAAACCAGGGGAGGAGAGTGAAAGTCAGGGGTGTACATCCTCAGGTCCAGAAGCCAAATTGGACACGCTGGTGTCCCCATCTGACCTTCTGGGGTTCCTCGGATGACCACACCCCTTTCCCTCTAGCCTCATTCCCTTTTCCCAGTCTAGTTTCCTAGTCTGGTGCCCTCTGCCCAAAGAAGAGGTGTAGCTACATCTTGCCTGCAAAGGTAACCTTGTTGATTAAGTTTTGTGTTCCTAAAAAAGATCAAAAACACACACATCTCCAGGACTCCTGCCTCTAGGCCTCCTGGGATGCAATCAAAATCAAATTTAGCTCCCATTTTACTTCAGTGGGGGTACTATAATTACTTCCAGAGGAATTTTAAGGTTTTTGTTTTCTTTTAAACTTTATCCAAGGCCCATTATATCCAGCAGGAGTGGGTTTTTTGCCAGTAGGTTGAAGCCACTTTGAAAGATCCTTTTTTATTTTTTTATTTCTTGTCCTGCAATGTGCATTTAATTGTACAGGTAGTATTCCTGCATTAGGAATAATCCACATTTCCACATTTCTTTCCATTTATCTCTCTTTTTAGAAAATGATTTCCCATAGAAACAAGTTTGGGGTGGGAAGGTGACAAAAGCACAGTATAAATAAAACTATTTTATCAGTAAAAAAAAAAAAACCAAGGAATTTTATTTGCCTTTAACAATTTCCTGAAGCCCTCTTGTGATTGTAAATTATGATAATCCATCTCCCAACCTTTGCATCTAGTTCTGTCTGGTTGCCATCCTCAGATTAAAATTTTGGCACCCTCCAGCTGCTGTGACAATTTTTGGGTTGTCAATTGGTGGTAGCACAGCTCAATCAAAGAAGGGATTACAAACAAAAAATACCTTGAACATAAGCACCATTTTTAGTTATTTAGTTTTATATGCTTTCAATCTGCAAATATTTAAGGAAATGTTTACTGCTGCTGCTGCTGCTGTTGTTGCTGAGACTAACAGCAGTTTTCCATTTCATCGAAACGTTCTGTACCTGTCTTCTTTCCCAGTGGGAACCCGAAGTGGCTAACAGCAAAACAACTCAGCTAATTCAAAAGTGTGTTATGGTTTCATAGTGCCATGTTTTAAGCAGGAGTACTAAATTCGTTTGGTTCATACAGAGAACTAGCATTTCTTTTCACCATGTCAATCTTGTCCTGAAGCACCCAACTGTGTGAAGGAACTTAAGTGTAAACTGAACATTCAGCACAACTGGGGATGATTGAGAAATTGGTTTCCGTCCATTTTTTTTATCAAAATTTTACACACTTTGCACCTTTTGAACCAAATATAGACTCCGATGTTGAAGTCCATACATTTCCAAGCTGGCAATGTGATTTCCTGACTCCCCGCAACCAAAGAGAAACGTGTTCAGCAGCAAGTGCAAATCTGAAAAATGTATAACAGTTCCAAGCGCATATTTTTCCAGATGATTCCATTTCAGAAACAATAAAACAGCCGCATCAACAACAGACTAAAAGACAGTTTTATGACCATCATTCTCCACCATCTCATTCATGCTAATCCAGCTGGTACATATGAAGCAATCTTATAGCTATTGGTATACCTGTTCAAATGCTTCTAATCTACCAGGACTCCATTTGTTATTAGGCCAATTAACAATATAAAAATAAATTAATGTACCAAGTGTTTTGCCGTAAACCTCAATGGCCACTATGAATTCCAGTGGCAAAAGACTGGATTTTATTGCAATTATTATTGGTGTTTGTAGTAAACCTTATATTGTGTTTGTAAAGTTTTATCTTGTTGAATTGTAATATGTTGTAAGCCACCCAGAGAGTCTATGGCTAGTGGGGGGCATACAATTGAACAGATAAAATAAATACAGAAATAATCAATAAAAGACAGTCTTTATTTATTTTTAATTGCTGATTTGGGGGTAATGGAGGCAGCAGGAACTGTCCTGTCCTGAAGGTGGTCAGTCGTGTGCAGCCCGTAAGGCAATGTGCGTTCCACCCCACTTTGAATCCTTTTTTTATAAAAGCTTTACGTCAGTCCAACAGCACCCATGATGGCAAACACTGACAGGACAAAAGCAAGAAATCGATTATACATTCTTCTGGGATGAATACCAGGCTTTATAAATTCACAGGTCCACAAGCCAATGGATCAGGAACACTCCCTAGGGGATTCTCTGTCCTTGTTCTCAGCTGCCCCCTTGCATTAGTTTTGTCAGCTCCATCCACCACCACTGACTTTGACCAGAAAATGTGAAACCAAATGAATTGAGCAGAAGCAAAGGTGGGCAAGGGAGGGAGGATCTGAAGCAGGAGAGAAGGAGGCCGCTTCCAACACCAACTGTATGAGCCAGATCCTTTGGAGTGGCATGTGATGGGACGCAGGCCACACTACAGACACAGAAAAATCTCATTCTCTGCTTGAACTAGCACATGCCTTTTCATAATGCACAGGAGAAGTGGAATGGCTCTTCCAAGGCCACGCTGAGTCTTCAGATGCATAACAATGCTTGAGCATTGACAATATTGCTCGACACAAATCCTGACATATTATTAAGCAGCTATAAGCACCAGAACAATCGGATGACTCCCTGGAGACACATTATAAAAGACTAGGTACAGCATTATAGCAAACGAATTTTAATATATTCATAGTGTGAGTGATCAGAATGGATTGTGGGCAATGGAGAATGAAGGAATATAGAGTATGCTTGATAGTGCTCCAGCACCTCCAGGTTTCCAGGGAGGCACATTCGGCCCTCCTGAATTTCCCTAAAAGCAAAAATGACACAACTGAGGCTGTTGCACTTCAGACACATCATGGGATGGCAAGAAGACAAGCAGGCTAGGGAAAGCCCAAAGGGAAGGCCACGTATGAAATGGATGGACTTCATAACGGAAGCCACAGCCTTGAACTTAGAAGCTAGAACTTAGAAGAGCTGTGTGAGGCTGTCAAGGACAGGATATTTGGGAAGTGTTTCATTCATAGGATTGGCATAAGTCAGAGACAATTTGATGGCATGTAATAGCTATGGTTTTCCCAGTTGCAATGTATGGCTGTGAAAGCTGGACCATAAGGAAGGCTGAGTGCCAAAGGACTGAGGCCTTTGAATTGTGGTGCTGGAGGGGACTCCTGTGAGTCCCTTGGACCGCAAGGCGATCAAACCGGTCAGTCCTAGAGGAGATCAACCCTGACTGCTCTTTAGAAGGCCAGATCCTGAAGATGAAACTCAAATACTTTGGCCACCTAATGAGAAGGAAGGACTCCCTGGAGAAGAGCCTGATGGTGGGAACAATAGGTGGCAAAAGAAGAAGGGGACGGCAGAGGATGAGGTGGATGGATGGGGTCACTGGGGCAGTTGGCGTGAGTTTCAGTGGACTCTGGGGGATGGTGGAGGACAGGAAGGCCTGGAGGAATGTTGTCCATGGGGTCACAAGGGTCAGACATGACTTCGCGACTAACAACAACAGCAGCAGCAGCCATTAAGCCCCACTGTTGCCCACTGTTCCTTTCCCCCAGCCACTGAGCCTTTGGTGGCTCTCGGCTTTTGTGCGGTTCCCTCTCCATTCTAAAAGACAAAGATGCTGGCATGTGTTGAGGACGTACACTTTTAATCTAGGCACTGTGGGAAGTTTATTATTATTTCCATTGAGTCACACAGTCTACCTTCTATCTCCGCACCAGCATTAGCATTTAATGAGTATTCTCACAAAAGCACAACTGATAGGATTCTAGATAATAACCTTTCCAAAAATGGGAAAGAAGCAAGATGTTCCCTAACATATTTTCCCCTCATCTCACTGAAATTTGTATTGACACGCACGCTAATGAAGTCATCAAATTATTATAATTGGTGTGAAATCTATGATTGACTCATCATGGTGCATATTTTATATTCTTTACCTCTTCTAGTAGTTTGTACAAATCCCGAAGCTCCCCCTGCCCCCCCAAAAAAGAATTCAGTCTTATGTTATTATTTCTTAAAAGGCATAATTCTAAGCTGCAAACCACATGCTACATACCCTGAATGGACAAAATGGTCAGCAGGAATGTTGTTTTAGCCTCCAACATTCAGGTTCGTCTTGGTATGCCACTGGGGCTAAAGTTAAGCAAATGTAACCAGGAACCCTATACATTGTGCTTTTATAATGTGTAACAAGAGCCAATAATGTGAGACTGGAGAGGAGAGGAGAGGAGAGGAGAGGAGAGGAGAGGAGAGATACTTTCTCCTTCAAGTGAACATAATGAAATAATGAAATAAGTACAGTCAGCCCTCTGCATTTACAGAGTTTAGGGGCAAAGGACCCTGCAAAAGAGGAAAACTCCCAAATATCTCTAGCCCTCCCCGCAAACCTTAACTCTTAATACTGTTGACCATACGTGTACTGGATTTCCTCCCTCTCTCTTTCTCTCTCTCTCTTTCTCTCTCTCTCTCTCTGTTAGCCTACATTGTTGATACATACTCCTACCAGTTAATTGAAAAACATTTTTAATGTTTAAAATACCATGAGGATAGGCTAATATCCACTTGCCCTTGCAAGAAACATGTGATACCCCATGCACTGAGAAACAAAACATGTGATTGAGGCTGGCTAATATCAAGAGAGAGTGTGTGGCATTCCCAACCAGAATGAATCATTCTCTGTTTACTGTGCATTTTCTGCAGTAGAAATTCTGCAGTAAAGCTCCAAAATTCCCATTTGATTATTGAAGGCAAACTCATGGATAATCAAATCTACAAAAGTTAGACCCATGAAAGTCAGAGTTCAGCAGTAGTTGTAGATCATAAACAAGCATTTGAAAGGTGTGTTGACAGGGCCACAAGGCCAATCGTCCCATTTAGATTTTGCTGTTGTTTAGTTAAGTTGCATCCAACCCATCGCGACCCCATGGACAACATTCCTCCAGGCTCTCCTGTCCTCCACCATCCCCCGGAGTCCACCCAAGCTCACACCGACCGCTTCAGTGACTCCATCTAGCCACCTCATCCTCTGCCGTCCCCTTCTTCTTTTGTCATCTATTCTTCCCAGCATTACGCTCTTCTCCAGGGAGTCCCTCCTTTTCATTAGGTGGCCAAAGTATTTGAGTTTCATCTTCAGGATCTGGCCTTCTAAAGAGCAGTCAGGGTTGATCTCCTCTAGAGCTGACCAGTTTGATCGCCTTGCAGTCCAAGGGACTCGCAGGAGTCTCCTCCAGCACCACAATTCAAAGGCCTCAATTCTTCGGCGCTCAGCCATTTCTTTCTTTCCTTTTCATTTGCTTTTGTACATAATGCCCTGTTTTTCCCAGCAATAAAAGCATCGTCTTCTTTTCCATCATCATCATCATCACCACTGAAAGTCCTGCTTAAAACAGAAGCAAAACTGAATGGTCCCAACAGCATCTGAAGTCTCCATAAGCAAGGGGCTGTAAGAAGCAAGGTGTGCTCTGCAGCTGTAGAAAAGCTTTAACCCTTTGCTGCCACCCAACTGGCATGGCTACAACTCAAAACATGCGTACCAATTAGTACCAATGCAGTATTTTTCCTCCAAGTATTAGCTACCGGGGAGTGGGGGCAGGGAAAGGAAACAAAATTCTCCGCACCCCACATGCAACAGGTATGAAAAGGATCCCCCACCCTCAACATGCCTGTAATTAACTCAGTTGAACCTGGATGTCTGTTTTGTCTCTGAGGGTGCTTTTCTGGGTATTTTTGCTACTGTGGAGCCAAAATACCCTCTTCTTTACAGGATGCAACCTGGGAGATGCATTTTAGTGATTTGGAGGGTGGATAGGAATATGAATTGGGATGAATTGTACTGGAAGCACTTACCACTGCTGGTGAATAGACACAGATAAATAAGTATTCCTGGCCTGCTTCCAGATACATTCATTCATGACTCCATTTTGTCTAATTTCCTCATTAATCTGCAAATTTCTTTTAATCCTTATGGAAAGTACATTAACTTATGCATTTCTAAATGCTTTTGATCTCCCATATATTTTAATGTATTTTGATACACTTGTTGAGCCAGGAACTACATCTCAGTATTCACAAGGGGGATGACCCAATGGACAGTTGCCTTCTAATCTGTTCATTAGCCTGGATCCAGGTGTGGCTTAGGCCAATTTTGTTTCAGATTTATGAAGAATGAATTCTCAAGCAACGCTGCCGATGGATACTGTGGCTTCCCCCCAGCCACTTCCAATGCAAGTTCAGTTTCCTACTCAGAAGATGCCTGAGTGAGATCAGGAAACTGCCACCCTCTGTCCTCACTCCGAGTTGGCTTCATGGAGATATCCCTTCACATCAGGAAGACAAGACTCAACAGCAAGGAAAGCTATCAAGGGCACCAACATGACTGTACAAACATGCAGCAGGGAAAAGACAAAAAAGTCAATCATCTTCTCTTCACTCCAGCAAAGATCCCACTTTGAGCCAGAGCAACTCTCAGAAGAATTTCAGGCTCAACTTTAGTCTTCCCAAGACTTCAGGGGGAGGTATGGTATGGGGACCCCTGTACCAACCTGAAATGCTTCCAAAATCTCCAGCAGAATAATGCAAAACAACAATACTGTAATTTCTCTTACAAAGGGGCTCCTCTTCAGGTATTAACATTCATTTCTAGTACATCCTTTCCATCAGTGCAAAAGTGTTAATGCCCTTGGGCTGCCCTTGAGCATGGACAGAGAGCACTGACCACAGTTATAAAAGGGTCTGATGTAAAGAATGTGGCTCGGTCTGTTAAATAATCATTTTGATTAAACACAGTGATGTAGCACCAGGTGGCTGATTTGACATTTGAAAGCACAGATAGCTCAGTGCATGTTACGGTATTAAAACTAGCATTGTCAGCCCTGATGTTTGAACTTGCCTATTTCTAAATATACAGGTGTCATGGACCACTTAAGCTATTCTGTGACCAGAAGGGGACCAAGGCAAAATAGCAGGCCAGTCTTTTTTCTGGCCGTTCTTCCTGTGACCCTTCAACTAGTACAGGGTAGAAATCTGATTTATTTTTGCTTGGCCCAGTGCAGAGCTTCTTTGTATGAAAAAGGCCAGCTCCATGTTTGGCATAATTAGGAATGGAATAGAAACTAGAACTGCCAAGATTGTACTCGCCTTATACAAAGCTTTGGTGCAACCACACCTACTAGACATCCTGCTGCCTATCAGACTCTCTGCCTGAGGTGACGACAGAGGTGATCTTGGACCTGATGTCGAGGACCCCAGACATGATGGTTCTGGGGCATCTTAACTTCCATGTCAAGGCCACTGCATCCAGGGCAGCTCAGGACTTCATGGCTGCCATGACAACCATGGGGCAGTCTCATCACGCTGTCTGCCCAACGCATGGAAAAGGACACATCCTTGACCTGGTTTTCTCAACTGGACAGGAGACTGGTGATCTGGATGTGACCTGGAGACCCTAGGCCAGCTGGGGCATAAGATAGTTTCTGCTGAGATTATTTCCCTCTTCTAGAACATGCGCAGACCAAAATAGGATAGTCCTTTCCATGTTGCTTGACAAAACAGAGGGATGGGGGAGCTTTTCTGCTGAAAAAGATAGAGGCTGGAGGGAAGGGATGATTAAAATAAAAATAATAAAAACAAATGATTCTTAGAATTTGAATTCTATGTTTCTGGCATTTGCTATGAATGCTGTCACTGCCAATTTACATCCTGCAACAGCAGAGCTGTTTCCTTTGTAATTATGCGCGTGTCAACATGAGTGACAGGAGGAAGCAGGCTGAGCTGCTTTGCGATGGCACACCTGTCTGCTGGTCTGCTGCAGAGCAGGGAATTGTCACTGGGTGGACACGTGTGTTCCATCCATCACTCTCCAAAAGGTGGTTGCCATGGATACAACCTAAAGATGGCCTTTGTTTGATACAAAGCTTAGCCTCTGGCTGCTTGGAAATCAGAGTAAGGGTGGCACTGCATTTGGGTGAAGGGAATCTATATCATGCAATCCCCCAATTCAGGCCTCAGAGCCCGCTTTTGTTTTGTTGCTGAGAGATGTTAGAATGGGACCTTCCCGGGATTCCCACATCAGCACCTTAGTTCCATGCTGGACATTGCAGGGAGAGAGCTACTGGTGCCAGAACTGAGCTAATAGCAGCAGCTACCAGAGTTGAGCCACTGTCATGGTCCTTGACATCAATCACACCCCGCCCCACCAAAATCTGTGGAAGACAGAGGGAGAGGAGGCATCTCTCAGGGGGATAATCTCCCCACTTCACTCCTGGACCTTCCGGTGTGGAAAACGTTGCATTTCAGGACTCAGAAGATGCACTCCTTCTCCTGCTTCTCAGCTTCTCCATGGTGACCTGTCCAGGGTGCTGATTAGACCCCAGGAAGAAACTCATTCAGTTTGCATTTTTAAAACAATTATTTATTTGTTTCATTTCTGTACCATCCATTGGTCAACATCAGAACCATGAAATACAACACACAATAAAACATTGTTTCAAAGTTTGAAACCACCATGTAAAATAGAAGTGAAAACTAGGATAAAAGTCAGCGGTGATGCACAGATCTGAAATACAGTGACAGATCCAAAAGAACAACAAAGGCTAAAATGTCTGGGGAAAATGCTGAATCCCTGAAAAAAAATCACAATGTGGATAGCACATGAGCCTCTCAGAGGAATTTACTCCAGTTCCTTTCTTGGAGCTAGTAAGCTCACTTAATTTTGTGGAAGCTCCTGGAAAAGGAACACTGAAGACCATCTTGGAGCCAAGCCTTTGGGTCTCTTAATGTGATCAAGCCCACTGTGAACAGTCTTTTGAATGTCTGTTCAAACACAAATCAGCTATTTTCAAAGCTACACCTCTCCAATTTTTCAAGGGAGTTATGCATTTAAAACAGCATACCAAAATATGTCACGTTTGCTTTCCCCTTTTTCCTTCATGTTTATTAAAAAAATGCTCAAGTTCTTTCTATCCTGTTTATAAAGACATTTGTGAATTGTGTTAAGTTCTCATTAAAAATGAACAAAACAAAAATCTCATCCATCCTAGTTCATTTTGCATTGTAGGGTGCCTAGATAACTCAGTCTCACATTTTGTTGTGTAATTTATACATAAGTAGGCTTATAATCCAGTCCTCCTAGGACATTGTCACATTCTGGCTTGTAAAACATAATCCCCAAATGTCAACTTCCTCCCTTTTACAGTTTTCTTTCTATAAACAAAAATATATCTGGGGTACAAAATGTCCCAAAATTCCCATAATAATAGTTCTGTGGAGCAGATTTGGATACCAAACAATGGCAAAAAAAGGAGATTTACTACAGTTACCTTTGTCTGCATTAAAAACCAAGAGTTTGAGCTAAAACTTGCAGCAAAAAATAAATAAAATGCATAAAGGGAAAACATTTCTATTCTGATTTGAAGTTTGTAGGTCAAATTGAATGTCAATAGGACAAGCATTACTATGCAGATTTTATTATTATGCATTGCTGCAGAAATGATTGAGTCTTAAATGACATGTAGTAACTGAAACCTGAAATCTGTTCTTATACTAATTCAAATCTTCTGGGGAAAACATTCAGTGAAAGATGACTTCCATATGCCATATTTGCCTTGCTTTCAGTACTTTTGTCTGAGGTGAGAAAATCACCCCAAATGCCAAGCAATGTTATGTTTAAAATTGATACTAGATTGGAAATGAAAAGATAGAATGACAGGCCTCTTGCAGCAAAGAAATAAGAAGGAAGGAGATTAGCTCAGTTCAAAAAGGGCCAGGTCATGGGAGGAAGGATGAGGCCATAAGAGGTAGAAAAGAAGAATGGGAAAGATCCCATGTGTGGCTCAGGAGCAGGATCCATGGTTTCCACCTAGACACAGTTAAGCTGAATGAGATTCCTATTGGAAGTAAAGACACTGCACCAACAGGAGGAAGTAGAAGCTGAGGAAACCCACTGGCACTTTGAGCTCATACTAACAGACCACCATGATGAAGTTTTGAGCCAGTTTTGGACCAAAACTGTACCTCTTAGTAAACCTTGTTTTCCTTCATAATAATATTTCTCACCCAATATCAGTGTCTGTGTGTGATATAGATAGAGAGACAGACATATAGATATATATCAGAGTTCCTGCAAATAGATGCAAACCCAAACCACAGTTGAACTCTGTACATTTCTGAACTTACAATACAATGTGCAAAACCGAAGAAACATTTGTTCAAAATTGAATCCCTTTATTCACAAATCAAAATCCAGTTGAAAAATGCTCACAAACACTCATGCAGTTGATTGGATATGGACAGAAGTGGAATTTGAAGTTCAGAAAACATGGACAAGATCAGGTTTTGCTGATGCAGGTATAAGTATCCTCACACCTGCTTGGATTCCCCTTGAGGGCATGGCTGCAAACTCCTGGGGATATGGCTATGGAGCTTACCCTAACCTTCACTCAATCTTTTTCCAAGAGAACCAGGCATTAAGAAGCTAGCTATTGTAGAAGTCAATTTCACTGGCAAAAACTCCACCCCCCCCCCCAAAGAAGGGGGGCTGGATCTGTTTCTTCAGCTGCACATATCAGTTGTTGAAAACAAAACCTGGATGTCAGCTTCTCCATCTAACTTCTCTTCTCCACCACTGCCCGCTTGAGTGCCTGGCCTCCCAGAGGACCTACAATCTCCATTTCACATCTGCCACTGGCAGGGAAATGTGTCAAGCTTCAAAATATTCTCCTCCTTTAGAGTTTCCAAATGTTGAAGGACTGTCTGAAATTGCAGGTCATCTTTGTCTGAGTAAATACGGTGCTTCTAAAGGGAATCAATGCAGGGTCTGGGAAAGATTGGGCAGGATTGCTCAGAAACTTTTTCTGAAATGTAGACAGCAGACCAGAAGCTGGCATGTGGATTCAAAGACTCTGTAGAAACCTACAGGTGTGCTATTGCTTTTTTAGGAATTCATCCTTAATTGCATTTGATCGCTCACATGCATCTTTAGATTTAGATTTAGATGAGTACAGTTAAAACTAGGCTAATATCTGAATTAGATATTTCCTTTCATAATTTCTCTTCTGTTCCCATGCACTTCTTCAGGTTTACAGTTATAGGAAATCCTATAGATTAAACCACCGTGTGAGTGGCAATGCACAGTGTTGAAGATTCAACTTTTGGTCTTATGCCCACAGCTGGATTATTATTATTATTATTATTATTATTATTATTATTATTATTATAACATTTCTATGCCGCCCCTTGCCGAAACCTCAGGGCGGCTTACAACATGATAAAATACATTGAAATACAATAGTACATAATAAATTACCATTAAATATAACAATACAAAAAATACATTGATTTACAAATACAAAATTAAAATTATCAGTATAAAATAAAAATATAGGGGGAGAAAGAGAAGGAAGAAGAAGTTGCCCAGGCCAGATCATATGTTTTAACAATTGAAATGATGTTTAAATAAAAAGGTCTTTACCTGGCGCCGAAAAACCAGTAACGACGGTGCCAGGCGGACCTCTTTGGGGAGTGAATAGGATATGGGACATGAGACCAGATTCAGCTGCAGGAGGTTCTGTGCTTAGAGTAACCCAAACAGAGGAGACAGGACTGTTTAAATTTTTGATTCGACATACAAAGCTTGGAAGGATTGCAGAGAGGGTCCTGAGAGGAGGAGAATCTTCCCCAGGTCTTAAAGCTCCAAAATCAGGCTTTCTCCAACTTGGAGCCCCCCCCCCCCCCTAACTTTGCCAAGTCACTGCAGAAACCTCTCTGGCATCTCCTTTTCAGAAACTTCCAGAAGGAGGGAAATTAGAAACACAGAAACAGAGCGAGTCAGAAGGGACCTCCTGGGCCATCTAGTCTGACCCTGACTCCAGCCGCTCCATTCACGACATGCCCACCATGTGCATGTCCAGCCTATCCTTGAACACCCTCACCAGTGGTGCCTCACCCACCTCCCGTGGAAGCCCATTCCACACCCTCGGGGTCCTAACCATCAAATACTTCCTGGCATCCACCCTAAATCTTGATCCCCTGAGCTTTGCTCCATTGGATCGTGTCCTGCCCAGCACTGCAGGGGGGGAAAAGTTGGTCCATCGGCAGCATGCCCATGGATGGGAAAGTGCGGCCACAGTCCTGAGGAGGCCAAATCCCTCTCGGCCCTCCCCAGGAACCTTCAGAGCAGCTCAAGGATTCTGCCTTGCTGGAAATTGCCCATGGTGCCTAGGAGTGCCTAGACACTCAAGCAAACCAGGCACAGTTAATTCTGATGGGAACTCACAGTGGGTCTTTGGCTCACACGCTCTCACTTCCACTTCTGCTTTGTGCTTTGCTGTGATCCCTGAACACAGCCAGAAAAGAGGGGGGTGCCCTGCTCCCTCAGTTGCCCCACCCGGCATGTTGACACAGAAAATGCAAAGCTCCATTTAGCAGCACCAAACCAAGCTGTCAGGATGACTCCAGGAGGGCTACATCTGTTTTGCACGACATTTCCTTTGGCTAGTAAACACACCAGATTTTGGAAACAGTATGCTTTCTTTCTTTTCCCGAGACAAGTGGATTCCTTCTCTTCCTCCCCACCCTCCACCCAACCACCCCAATTTCATCGCTTAGGCCCACAGGCTGTTTAATTTTCGTGCATGGACTTGGATGCTGTTTGTATCTCCGCAGCATTATGTGGGTGATTTCTTATTCAATGGCTCAGGGTGACTCCAATCTATGTGAGCCGTTACTGAAGGGTTTTCATGATGTGACAGCCGAGTCAGCTAGCTGCATAACAAAGGCAGAGCCATCAACCTTGCAGGGTGTGGGATGTCGAATTAGATTCGCAGGCAACAGCATCTATATTGCTGCAAGAGAAAGCTGCAGTTCATTAAGCCCGTGGGCGATGAGGTGATAGCTGCTAAAATAGGGCTACGCAAGAATTTGCATTCTAGCCACATAGCAAGGAAATACATGAGACAATGTTCTTGCAGGAATGCAGTCACGCTAAGCAGTGGATACCGGGTTGCGGTTGGCCAGAACACCCACTGCGCATCAACTCTGAAGGTGCTTAAGGGCACAATCCTATTGCATGTTTGCCAGGTGGGTTTTTTTCACCCCAGTAGCTGGAACAATTCAGAAAGAGAAAGTAGGGAGCTGAGAAGGCCTCAGGAGAACTTGTATCCCAGCCATTCCAGTCTCCTCCCTTGCCCAGCCAGCAGAAATTGTTCTCCTGAACTTAGAAGGACGTAGACTTGGTTCATTCTGCACTGGCTGGAGGGGGAGGACAGTTAGAACTCTGATTCCCAGCACTGAGTTCAGACTGCTGTCCCTGACGTCACTTCTGGGAAGCTGCTGTACTCTGAAGCCCCTCAGATGCTGGCAGGGCCATTGAATGGCCTCCTAAGATATGGCTAATGAATGTGCAATTTTAAAAAAATCAGAGCTGCATATCCAAATATGTATTCTTCTAATATAGTTCAGTGTTTAACTCTCTCAGTCACCAATTCAAAGGGAGACTGTGGTCAAGAAATGGAAAGAAGGCTGAGACTGGGAAGGGCAGCAACAAAGGAACCGGAAAGCTCATCAAATGTAAGGATGGTTGGGTTATATTTCCAATCGCTATGTATGGGTGTGGGCAGTGAAGAAAGCTGGCAAAACACGGTGCTGGAGGAGAGCTTGCTGATACCCTGGACTGACAGAAATGCAAACAAGTGGATCCTAGATCAAAATAGAACAGAACTTCCCTAGAAGCAAATATGACAAAACTGAAGACATCATTCTTAGGGTGTATCAGAAGAAGGCAAACCTTCCTGGAGAAGACAATCGTGCCAGGGAAAGTCAAAGGCAGAAGAAAAGGAAGAATAAATATGAGATGGATGGACTCCATCAAGGAAGCCACAGTCTTGAATTTGGAAGTGCTGAGCAAGGGCTGTCATGAACAGGACTTTCTGGAGGGCTTTCATTCATAGGGTCACCATAAGTTGAAGTTTGCATGAGGATATATAGCAGCCACAACAATTTAGTGTGTGCTCTAAACTTGTCTCCCCACCCCCATAAAGGAGGTTTCTATTTTCCTCCCTCATTTCCAGAGCATTCTATAATTTATTTTGAATTTATTTTGGTGCTGGTTCTGAGTTTCCCTCATCGCTGCAGGTTGGCCGAGGACACTGTCCGTGCGTGCTTTCTTTCTGCTTCGCCATTGCTCTGCAGCTTCCCAGGCTGCAGAGCCCTTGGGTGGATTAACCTTAAGAGGGACTTCAACTAAAGTCTGAGAAGGCCACGCTCCTTGTAATGAACCCTCCAAATACATCAAGCAGATCTTCTGAAAACCCCTCCCATCTCTGTATGTTCTTGTAATGTACTGAAGCTTGAATAGCATCTTCTGATTACACAGCACTGGCAGCAAGAAGAAAAACCAGTACATTTAAATTAATAACTATCTTCTTGGCTGTGTTCCGTGCTCTTAATTAAAAGTATGAGTTTTTAGAAGGTCCTGGACCTTTATTTGCACCTACTGCTGAACCGATTGGTCTTTAAACAGAAACTTGTTTGGGTTCTGGCTGAAACAAGGAATTAAGCAATCTGCAGTCTCCAGAGGTAATTTTGCAATCTGACTGTAAGTCAGGGAGCTGAGGGAGGAAAGGTGCCAAAAGAGAGCAAATTTTGAAATAAGCAGCCAGATCTTTGATCTGAACTAAAGGAAAAGAAAACCCAAACAAAACCTAAACTATATTAAAATGAATGTTGGGGGGAGGCAGAAGCATTAAAAGCTATAAAAAGAGATTTATCAGGAAGCTGGAATTGAACTATATGGATTCATCAATAGTACATTACAAGCTGGGAGACTCGCCTCCCCTTTTGGTGCAATAGATCAAAGGGCATAAGCAAACAGACTGCTTAAAAACAGTGAAGAGGCAAATACCATTTAGAGTTTACTTATAATGCAGCAAAATCCCAGTGTAATTTACGTTACCGGATTTCATTTAGTCATGAGTTATAAGCTACCATCTGCTCTAGCTTTTTCTGAAATACATTTCAGGACAAACTGGGCTGAGATCTCCTCCATCACTGCATCACAGGTGGTCTTTCAATTCCCCATCCACATGCTGGGAGAGTTGGGGCCAGAAAAGACATTAATTTAAATGAGTAACTAGCAGCTCAGCTTTCTTTTCAGTTTTACTCTAGAGGAAGTGCAGGCAGCTTGATGCCTCAATACATAATGGGGCCCTAATCCAAGTCAAAGTCCCTCTGCCTACTCTAGAGCAAAAAAGTGGGGAGAAGAAAAGGGAGCGCTAGTTGCTGGACATTCAGAGTAATGTTCATTTTGACCTTCAATACCTCACTGAAGAGGTTCTCCTCGGCTTTCCCCAGAGTTCCTCAGGTAGGTCAGTACATGCTGGCTTGGGTCCCAAGAGGAGTTTACTTGGGGAAGTTGGTGGAAGAATGATCATTTTTCCTCCACAGCCTTGTGTACCCCTCTCAAGCCATGAGTTGCATGAGGAAGGAGGTTCAGAGGAATTGTTCTTGAGTAATTTTCAGACATCTAGTGAAAATTGGGAAGTTCTGGCACTCATCTAGAGAGCCCCCACAGCCATACCTCCTTCCCCCCGGAGAGTCCAAGTGTGCTTCAGCCATAGCAACAAACCAGTTTTCCTCTTCACCCGGCAAAGGTCTTCTGTAAAGACAGTGGGACTTCAATGGCCATTCAAGGCCAACTTTATCCTGATCATACGGCTGTGAGGTAGTCTCAGTTAAAATAGTGAGTGGCCCAAGCTCACCCAGTGAATCAGAAACTTGAACCCAGGTCTCTTTGGCTGAGGTCCAATATGCAAACCACTCCGGTCACATAATCTACAGAAACTATGACACCAGAGGCATCAAAGTTAGTTGGGTGTGAAAGCCAAAGAGCCTGCTTAATAGATACCCAGGAGATATCAAACACACAAGCACAACACACACGCGCACAACACACAAAGGAGAGAGAGTTTTGATGGAGGAAGGGGTCCATATTTGGAGAACTGCTTAAAGTTAAAGCCACCATCATGATCTAATCTCAATATGCCATCCCTTAGACCAGCCCATCTGCAACTTCCACATACTGCCTCTACAACAAGGATGCAGAACCTCAGACTTGCTGGCCACCTGGAGTCTCACCTGGAGCCTTTGGTCCCATTCAACACCATAACACAGCCCTTGAGAGCTTTCCTAAAATTGAATTTGGTGCTGGGCTGACAAAGGTTTAATACATCTGCTCCACAAGCACCTCCAAACATTGAAGTCCTGCATCTACCCCATAATTTATCCTCTTATTCCAAAGGAGCTGCCTAAATCCTTGCCGATCTGCAGGTAGTTTTGACCCAAGGCATCCAATGCACTGGAGGGGGTCTCCCCTTCTAAATCCAACAGTCTCCCCAGCATCCCAGTGTTCAGATGAACATAGACCAATCTTTGAAAATTTCTCTGTTAAGAGGCCCCTACAAACCAATCCACACCCTTCTCCTTCAGCCATAGATATGGGCAAATTTCAAATTCCTTTCCCTCATGTCACTATGAAGATGAAATTCAAATACTTTGACCACCTACTGAGAAGGAAGGACTCACTGGAGAGGTTCCTGATGCTGGGAACAATTGACGGCAAAAGGAGAAGGGGACGGCAGAGGATGAGGTGCCTGGATGGGGTCACTGGGGCAGTGGGTGTGGGCTTGGGTGGATTCCAAGGGATGGTGGAGGACAGGAAGGCCTGGAGGAGTGTTGTCCGTGGGGTCATGTCACCTTTGACTGAGGCACATGGTAGCAGCCCTGGGGCAGTAATGTTGCGATCCTATGCAAGCCTATCTAGTGTCATTGGTCTCAATGGGGCTTATTCTCAGGTACATGATGATAGATAGAGATATGTCCATTTTCCTTTCTCTTGTCTTCTACTTCTTCAAATCTTAAATTCAGTATATCTCATTACCATGTCTGAGTGAGGAAAAAAACTGTGTACACCTTGCCTGAGGCATTTCCTGTAATGGGCGCATTTTATGTGTAATTTTGCCTAGAGTGCTGGACTGGAGAAACCAGTTGATCTGGATTCTAAACCCCCCTCAACCATGAAGCTCACTGGGCGAGTTTGGGCCAGTCACAGACTCTCAGCCCGCCTACCTCACAGGGTTGTTGTGATGGGGATAAAATGGAGTGAGGTAGGCTACCTTGGGTTCCTCACAAGAGGAAAAAAAAGTCTGGATATGAATGCAAGATGGAGATGATGATGATGAAGAAGAAGAAGAAAAGGAGGAGGAGGAGGAAGAAGACCTTTTTATTTGGCCAATATTTTAACACATAGTAATTTAATTTATTTTTAAATGATGCTCAGTGTGGAATAGTTAATTTATCTTATTTTATTGTAGTCTGAAATAATGTTGTAAGCCATCCAGAGACAACAGCAATGGACGGCATGCAAATTTTTAAATAAATAAATAAGAAGAAGAGGGTAATTGATCAATTGATAATGTGTGCATTTTGGTGCACAATTTCAAAATAGGCACTTTTGTGTGCTATTAATATATTGCTATAATAATATAAACCTGGTGAGAGCCAAAACAGCATTAAGAGACTGTCTGTTCACGTATAGATTTGAAAGTTGAAAGTGCAAAGGCTGCTAAGTTTGAATTAAAAGGTAATGCAAATTCAGGCATTACCTTTGCTTTGCCAAGACATCACATCCCTCAGCAAGCGCATGGCTCTGTATTTTCCACAGAATACAGAATGCGGTTGCCAAAAGTCACAGTGGAGAACCCAAAGGTAACTCCTTACAGTTGCTACAGGATTCGTTTCATACAGCCACGTAATCCTTGCATGGACGTCCCTGGATCCAAATTGAATTGCCAGTCCATTCTGAATTATGATATTGGGGTTAGCTATTGGGGACTGTCATGTTCTTTCGTTGTGCTGTCCATGGCCAATATATTTCTAATTTTCCATGGTTTAGGCTCATTAATTATCTCCAGCTTTATAGAATGTAGCTGTTCTTTACTGCACTGTCAATGCAGCTGACTTTCAAATCATTACTGAGCTCACGGGTGCTTTATAGCAGAAGATCATCTCAAAAGCTTAACCCTGAAGATTTCTGCTTATTACTTTTTATTATGCTGTTGTTGCTTTGAGTTTTTTATCTGTGTGGTTGTTTTGGTTTTGTGTGTTTTCAATGTATTTGTTCTTACAAGGATCGCCCTAACCTCATGAATCAAAAATATGTTATCTTCATACAGAATCATTCCCATTGATGCCAACTAGGTTAGATGAACAGGTCATCCAATCTTGGTCAAACTGACACAGTTTTTGAGTTAAAGCTCACTTAACCCATCTCTGCAGGAGTTTGCAACATGTACACCTTTTCAAATCCATATGAAAATTCATACCTGTTTTTGTAATATATGCATTAATGCTCAGCTAATAATGCATAGATAAATGCACAATTTCTTTTGAGACTGCAACCTTCAGAAGCATTTGATGGCCTTTTCGGTGGCTGCTTCCCAGTTTGCCCCCTCTCCCCTGTCCTTCTTCAGGCCGGCAAAAACCATTTTATTAAAGGCCTCCACCCTGTCTGAGTGATTTGGGTGCTGTTTTTAGCAATATTTCTTCCTGTAATTATTATGTTTTTATTGCATTTAGTGTATTCTTCACACCCATTTTAACTGGTTCTGTAAGCAGACTTGTTTGCCATTTTTTGGTAGAAAGGCAGGGAGATAGATAGATAGATAGATGGAATTATTAAGAGCCTGACAGAAATAATGGCCAGCATATTTCTTATTTGCTTTAATGTTCTGTTTCCTTTTATCAGCACAACAGTCATTATTGAGCTATTATAGATACCTATCTGGCAGATGTGGTTGACAGAACTTTCTCATTCTCTGTATGCTCAACCAAGTGAGTTTTTTGCCTTACATCACATTCTAGCTAATGTTCTCGCCAAAATGAGAAGGATGGACTCCATAAAGGAACCACAGCCTAGAATTTACAAGGGCTGAATGGGGCTGTCATGGATAGGGCATTTTGGAGAGCTTTCATACATAGGGTCACCATAAGTGGGAGACAACTTGATGGCACATTAAAACAGCTAGCATTATCTCGCGTTCCTTATCACAATATACATCAATGCGCCTACAGCCAGGCAAGAACTTCAGGCCCACTCAAGGTTTCTGCATATATTTTCTAATTTCTGCCTATAATTCTAAGAAGGTTTCCTCTTCACATAGCCCTGTTTACAGATAATTTCCAAAGATTCTCTGTCCTTCTTCCAAATCAAGGTTTTGCTTCTGTGAATTTCTTTACCCAGCCGTTGCAAGCTTCTTTGCCCCAGTTTCAGTTTAAGCTAGCTTAAAGCATATACGGCAAATCTCTTAGCACATACAATTATAATTAATAATGCTTTCATAAAACACAATGAATTCTTACCCACAAAACATGCTGCATTCATTTTTGCAACAGCGAGCATGGATTTGGACCAAAGATTATGTTTCAGCCCACATTCAATTCCAGAGGATGCAAACTGAATCACTTCTGGGTGAAGCGAAATGAAGTGACTTTCCCATACATCTTTATTTAGCTTGACATTGTGGCAATTAAAAAAGGCATCCATATGCATGCTGCCATAGGAAACAACTCCTACATGTTCCAGCAGTCCCCAGCCATTATGAACTCCTTAGCCCATCCGCAAATTTGAGTCTACCCAGATGTTTTGGATTATAACTCCCAACAGCTCCAGCCACCATGCTCTATGGTCAGGAATACTGGAAGTTTTAGACCAAAACACCTGGAGAATGCCTGGCGAGGAAAGGCTGGTCTACTCTGGCGTCCTTCATCCGATTGCTTTAATAATAAAAGCCAGTGATTGAATTTGGCTCTTTCTGCATGCCAAGAATGGGTTCGGCCACGCAGCAATGATAGTTGTTTTGTTCTGGGTAATGATGTTGACTTCTCTGTATGGGAGACTGGAGTGGAAATTTTATGCCGCCTTCCCAAATGCTAATTTCAGCTCCTTCTCCCAGCTCCTGTCCTTTTTGCGCATCCTCTTTGATCCTAAATCTCCTTTTTGTTCATGGTCTCGATGGAACCTATAAGTGCCTATCTTGAATTTATGGTTCTCTTTCTCAATAAACACAGTGCTCATAATATCTATTTTACCGTAAATTTCAATAGCCTGCCATTAACTATGTTATAGTATGCAAGTTTCCCATTTATCCCTCCCGTCAAGTCAGCAATCTTACAACACTCTTTACTTTAATGTAGATGTGATTGATTTGCTCTCTTCAGAGTGTGTATGTATATATGAATATATTTCACTCCTATTTTAGAATTCCCATTCATTTCCCCTACCTTTAACACCAGTACGGAGACTTGGAGGGTTTCCATGGTATCTATTTGTTCTGTATCTACTTATTTATTTTGACTGTTTCCAAATGCTGTTATCACATTAGCTGCTTGCTGTTGAAATATGTGTGAGAGAGCCTATAAGTAAATTCCATCAGTGAAGTGCTTAGCTCTTCTCTGGAGTCCTTCATCTGATTGCTTTAATAATAAAAGCCAGTGATTGAATCTGGTCCTTTCTGTAAGCCAAGGATGGTTCGACGACACCATGTCCCTTTACTCTGCCCTGGTCAGGCCTCACCTGGAATGTTGGGTTCAGTCCTGGGCAACCAAGTTTTTAAAAGATGCAGAAAAACTGGAAAGCGTTTGGAGGAGGACAACAAAGTTGATCCAGGTTCTGGAAACTAAGATGAGGGGCTGAGAGAACTGGGCATATTCAACCTAGAGATGAGAAGGGATATGATAGCACTCTGCAGGTACCTCAAAGGCTGTCACAAAGAGGAAGGAAAAGACCTCTTTTCAACTAACTTAAACCACAGCACACCAAATTCAGGAGAGGCACCAGGAAAAACTTAACTACCAGACCAATGAAACAGTGGAACCAGTTGCCACAAGAGACTGTGGACTCTCCCACTCCAGAGACATTCAAGGTGAAACTGGAGAGTCATCTGAGTCGGACGGTGTGACTTGGAGACCTGCACCAGCAGAGGGTTGGACCTGATGGCCTTCTCAGCCCTTTCCGAGCCTGCTATTCTATGAATCTATGAATACCAATTCACTCCAAAAGGGCTTCTGCATTCCTTCAGCTCTGTTTTCTCCAACCTGCTGCCCTCCAGATATTTTGGTCTACAATCCCATCATTTCTTGACCGTTGGCCATGATGGGGCTGACAAAAGGTGGGCAAAAGGTTGGGTGGAAATATAAAGCTGCAACAAAATGAACAGGTCCATCCGCACAAAATCCATCTGTGCAGGATTTAATTCAGTATTAGGACAAATCTGAAGACACATCACTTCCTTCCATCTGTGTTCGTTTTCTTCCTATTCCCTTCTATACTACAAACACAGACCTGGTGACAATTTAAAAGCAAATCAATGTACAGAATGGCCATTAAAATTAGGGCGATCAAACAATGCAATATACATTTTAATTAATCAAGTGCCTTTTAACTGATGACTTGCTTCTACGTGAATCAATCTGTACATGTTTGAGTAAAAATGGTTTAAATGTCATAGTTAAAACTATGGTAACATACCAAAAGCAAAAAGACAAACCAGATGCAACCTAAACAGTCTTAATCACAGCCTCAGCACTCAAATCATCACCATTCAAGGTGCAAAGTGATGCACTGGGGGCAAAAAAATTTTAAAAAAATTAAAAAGCCACAGCTTCAAGTATAAGCAGATGGGATCTGAGCCAGGGGTGGCTGAGTAAGAATGAGATCCTGGGGTTGTGGTGGACCGCTTGATGAAAATGTCGACCCAATTTAAGGCTGCTGTAGAAAAGGCAAACTCCAAGTTAGGCAGGATTAGAAAAGGAATTGAAAATCAAATGACCCAGTGTCATTCCTCCTTTACACAAATCTACAGTGTGACTGCTCTTCGAATATCATGTACAGTTCTGGACACTGTACCTAAGAAAAGATTTTGTAGAGCCAGAAAAAGTGCAGAAAAGGGCAGCTGAAATGATCAAAGGGCAGGAGCAATTGCCCTAGGAGGAAAGGTTACAACTTTGGGGATCGTTTAGCTAAAAAAGAGACAAATGGGGGAGATATCATAGAGGTGAACAAAATGATGAAGACATTTTTCTTCTCTTTCATAATGCCAGAGATCAGGGTCATCCCATAAAGCTGATTGGTAGGAGATCTGGGACAGATAAAAGGAAGAGCTTCCTCACAAAGCACATAGTTAAACTATGGAATTCACTTCCACAAGATACATCGGCCATCGGTCTAAATGGCTTTAAAAGGGGGTTGGACAAATTAATGGAGGAGGAGGCCATTAATGGCTACTATGGCTACTAGTCCTGATGCCATACGCTGGTGCTGCACTCACACCCTGCTTGTAGGTTGTCTGAAGGAAGATTTTTGGTCAATGTATGGCTAGAATACTGGACTACTGGGTCCCTTGATCTGATCCTTATTAATAAGCTAACACTTTGTTTAATTATTCCACTGTTTAAACTATCTAAGGATTGCGGTCCTGCTTCTTTAAAACTGTGCTGCTTTTTTCAATGGATATTGTTGTTAATTTTATTTCTATGTGGTCCAATAGCCAAAGCTTTCAGAGCAATGTAGGAAGGAATTAAATTGCATGCAATCTGGTTGCTTCTTTTCTTTTTTCATTTCTCTCCCACTGGAGACTGGTCATCTTCATGGCTAAACAGACTCTAAACAATGCTATTGTATTGCCCCAATACAATGGTTAGTTTTGGAATTAAACTGGAGAGTCCTGGATTCAACACAGTCTGATTGCCGTCAACCAGTCTTCCTCAGCCTGACCTACCTTAGAGAGTTAACGTAGGGATAAGAAGAAGAAAAAACAACAACAAAAGTTCAGTCAGGGCTAGATCAAAGGAAGGTGGCATGCAAAATATGGAGAAGTTTGGTTTTCATTTAAGAAAAGCCTGTTTTCCACTGCCAATACCAAGGAAAGCTCAGAAATCCAGGAAGCAAAGCCAGGAAGAACAACATAAAAATTTGAGAAAAGTCTTAGTGGGACAGACCTAGGTCTATCTAGTCGAGCCGTCTGCTCCGGCTTCGGCCAAGAAGCTGCCTGTAGGGAACCCAGAAGCAGGACAGACCAAGGACTGCACCACCACTCAATGTGAACTTCCGCTCATGCTGTTCTCCTCCTGCTGCCAAACATATGGGGGCTGTGGGGATGAGGGGAAGCTATTCTGTCATTAGTTTCCACTCTGAGGATTAGGTGGGTTCTGTTTGTCAGCCGTTGAACTAGTAAGGCAGCTTTTCCCCAGTATAGCTTAGACACCAAACATACAGACATTGGCTCAAAAGCCACCGAGCAGCAACCAAGAATTTTTATAATAAGCCTTGCAGCTCTACCTTTCCTGGTGCCATAGTGGAGGCCCATCTCCTAGAAGCTTGCGAGCTCTCATCTTTGACAGCAGAACTCGGTGGAAAGAGCTCTTGTTATGTCCACTGAGAACCTTGACTTCTAATGGTGGCTTCTGTCCCGTTCATGAGTGCCTTGGTTATGGGGGTCCAGTTGGTGATCCTGGGGCAATCATGTGAAAAGGAGGTATTGGGCAAGGAATATATTCCTGAGATGTTGGATTCAGTGGGATCCAAGAATAGGAATGTCCTACCTAGTGGCTGTCCTGGAGTCTCCAGAAGGGGAGTCCAACTCATTGTGGTCCCAGGACCATTTCCTATCCAACGAACTCACAACTGTTCAAGGGAAAAATCTGAGGAATTCTAATGGAAGAAACTGAGTCTTTCCATAAGGTAAGCACAATTCCTTATCTGGCATCTCATGAATTCTGTGCAATGACACATAATGCTCATATCACCTCCCCTGAAGAGACAGCTTTCAAATTCTGAGTGTGTTGCATATGTAACTTTGGGAGTTTTGACAGAGAAAAATGTGTGTTGACAACATGACTTCATCCAGGGTGGGAAAAGGAAATGGAAGTTGTACTTCTGCTGGGAGTAGTGAATGATCAACAGCGACAGGTAACTATGAACACAGTAATGGAGCCACCCTCATTTTCCTCTGTCTTTGTGTCTACAGCAGGGCCCTGTTATAACTACTCTGAAGGGAAATTAATTTGCAGACTCACTCTGAGTAAGTTACTGTAAGCACAATGGGAAAGGGAAAATGAACCAGGGAGAGGAGAGGGGAGAAGAGGGAAAACATAAGGAGAGGAAAACTGGTCATATAAATGTTTTGGAAGACAAGAGGAACACAGAGACAATCCTAGACTCCATGCTTTTCCCACCACCTGTTGGATTTCCATAATCCTCCAAGATCGGGAGGGTATGGGGAGCCACACTGGATGGTGCCCTGAGAGGAGCAAAGAGGAAATGGAGGTACAGTATGGTAAAAGACCGTGGTGTGGTATTATACGTACACTATAAGACAGCCTTTCCTAACCTGGTGGCCGTGAGATGTTTTGGATGTCAACTTCCATTGGCTCTTGCCAGAATAGCCAATGGCCAGGAATCCTGGGAGTTGTCGTCTGCAATATGTGGAGGACCCAATGCTTGGGAAGGCAGTGATGAGAATTATACTGCCTCCAGAGAGATAGTTGGGGTGCCACAGCTGTTAGTTCTCAGTAGCTCTGCTCCAAGTGTCTTGGCTAAAATATTTGGAGTTGAAGAAGTGCTCATTCATTGAGGGGAGCCAAACTAAAGGACAGATTCTCATAGCTGGTAGGTGGTAGAGCTGTTCTTCTGCCTGGACATTCTGACTATCATTCCAAGAGGAGAGAAGTCCAGCAGGTGTATCCTGGAGAAAATGTGGAGAGTATTGCCTGCAGCCCTCTTCTGTGAAAGTTGCTCTGAACAAGGGCAGCTTACAGCTGAATTTAGTTTCCCTTGGAGGATCCACTTGGAACCTATAATTATTGTAATATTTGAATTTATTTACCAAGATGCTGAGAGATTATTGGTGTAGACACAGCCAAGGACTCCCACCACCAGCTACACTGAAGTACATGAGATCTCCATACAGCTGAGGTCTTCAACATGGTGTTCATGGGCACCTCTCTTGCCATCCACCAGGGCGCTTGCAACTGCTGCCTTTTTGTTTATTTCTCAAGATGTTAAATTTTTGCTTTATAACTGGGGCAAGGAAATTCTACAAAGTAAAGTGCCACACGCCAGTATCATCATTTTGAGTCTAGCCTATTGCTTTGAAGCTCAGCCTGCATCTCTGCCACGAACTTATATTCTTGGACCAATCGCGTTTCTTTTCCTTCTGAGAAAGGAGAGTTTGGCAACCAGCCACGTTCATCGTGCCAGCGACTTTATGAATGGGTGTTCATTCATGAATGGGCTATTTTATGAATGGGCCACATTATGCGAGCTTCTACAACACTCTCTCAGCATTCCAAATGTGTTCACCAACCCAAAAAGTTGGGGGAGCCTGCAATGGCCCTTGCCCAGGCACCCCCAAGAGGTGAGTTCCAGATTTCAGTGCTAGCTGTCTGTCTTCAGACTGCTTTTTTATTTTTGTTTGGTTTTTGTTTATTTAATTCGTTTTTAGACTGAGGCTGTCCAGGCAGTTAACAAAAGTTAAAATGCACACACACAAATTAACTTAAAACAACAAGACCACAATAGCAATTGCAATTTGAATCAGCACAAAAGCACAGCTGCCATACAGGATAAAATGCAATGTTTATTCATTTTATTTAATTGAACTTTTTATAAACCATTCTATCACAGACACTCTCTTAATGGTGTACAGTGATTAAAAATAAACATGTACAGTAAAAGTGTACAGTACCATACAAGTGGATTGTAAAAAAAAAAGTTAAACTGTTAAAATGCTGGAAAAATTAAAAGCTATTCAGTTGGTACTGAAAAGAATGCAGAGTAGGTGCCAGGTACTCCTGGGGAGGAAAGCCGTGGCAAATCTAGACAGCATACTAAAAAGCAGAGACATCACCCTGCTGACAAAAGTGCGTATAGTCAAGGCTATGGTTTTCCCAGTTGTAATGTATGCCTGTGAAAGCTGGACCATAAGGAAGGCTGAGTGCCAAAGAATTGAGGCCTTTGAATTGCGGTGCTGGAGGAGACTCCTGTGAGTCCCCTGGACCGCAAAGTGATCAAACCAGTCAGTCCTAGAGGAGATCAACCCTGACTGCTCTTTAGAAGGCCAGATCCTGAAGATGAAACTCAAATACTTTGGCCACCTGATGAGAAGGAAGGACTCCCTGGAGAAGAGCCTAATGCTGGGAACAATAGATGGCAAAAGAAGAAGGGGACGGCAGAGAAGGAGGTGGCTAGATGGAGTTACTGAAGCAGTCGGTGTGAGTTTGAGTGGACTCCAGGAAATGGTGGAGGACAGGAAGACCTGGAGGAATGTTGTTCATGGGGTCGCAATGGGTCGGACACGACTTCGCGACTAAAAACAACTCCTCTTTGCGGAGCTCATTCCAAAATTGGGGTGCCATGACTGAGAAGGCCCTCCTTCTGGCAGCCAACTGCCTCAATTCCTTTGGAAGGAGCTCCCAGAAAAAGACCCCCCCCAGTATGACCTCAGGGTCTGGGTAGGTTCATGTAGGATGAGGCAATCTTGAGACAACATGCCCCCCAGCCATTTGGGACTTTGAATGTTATTACCAGCACTTTGAATAGGGCCTCGATTTCAGCTGGAAGCCAGTGCAGCTGGAAGAAGTCTGGTGTAATATGAGCCAATCCTCATTAGCAGTCTTACTGCCCTGTTCTGGATCAGCTGGAGTTTCCAGACCGTTTTCAAAGGCAGCCCCATGTAAGCACATTGCAGCAATCCACACGGCACCAGAGCATGCTTCAGCGTAGCCCGGCAATTTCCATCCAGAAAGGTTTCATGATTATTTATTTATTTAGAAAATGTCTATGCCGCCCCATTCGCCGAAGCCTCGGGGTGGCTCACAAATATATCAATTAAAAATATTATACAATAAAAATATAAAATAAGTCGCCCTGATAGTTGGTGTATCAGTTTAAGCTCTGTCCCACTGAGTCCACTTACTTACTTACTTACTTACTTACTTTTACTTATTTATTTAGAAAATTTCTATGCCGCCCCATCCGCCGAAGCCTTGGGGCGGCTCACAAAACATTAAAATATAATACATTAAAATATAAAACATATTTACAATATAAAATACAAGTGACTACTCTGGGTCCAGGAGCACCCCCAAACTATGAACCTTGTCCTTCAGGGGCAGTGCAACTCCGTCCAGAACAGACTGCATACAAAACACGCGCATTCTTGTCAATTGGGAAAATTCAAGAGGCAGTGTGGTGTAGTGGTGAAAAGCATGGGACTGGGACTCAGGCGACCTGGGTTCTAGTCCCCACTTGGCCATGGAACCAACTGGGTGGCTTTGGGCCAGTCACAGACATGCAACCCAACCTTCATCACAGGGGTGTTGTGGGGATAAGATTACGAGCAGCTGGAGGAGGAGAATGAGAACATGGAGGAAAAGGCAGGATATAAATCTAATAAATAAATAAATAAATAAATAAATAAATAAATAAATAAGAGCATGTTTGGGTAGGTAACACTGCTTGGGTATGTTTTATGGAAAGGGAAGCCGCAGGACGTGTTGTTGCCAAGTCCTTTTTCATTCTAGCCAGCCTGTGATCACAGTGGAGCTTAAAGATGACAGTTTAGGCAATTACGCTCACATGAGGATGGGAATTTCCTGAGCTGCTGAGAGGTGATTCTGAAACAGAATGCAATTGAGAGAGAAGTACGCAGGCTTCTAAGGAAGTTGGACAAGGTTAGTTCCACTAATAAATTATTTTTCTGCTCGCATTTAGAATGTCACTGTGAAGGTGGAGGGGGAATAAATTCTTGGTCTGGATGAGGATGTTGGTGATAATAATGATTATTTTAGTTCAGCCAAAAATATCATGGAGGAAAGCAGGGAATGAGTAGAGAAATGCATGCAATGGCCAGATTTTCTCAACAAAGCTGAAGGTGCTGTAGTTACAGCGGGGGTGGGCACTATCCAGAGGGTATTTTTGTCCCTTGCACCATCGGCATGAGCTGCAGTCATGGGTGCCTTGCAATCCACAGGACCCCCCCCCCCCACCAAAAAAGCTGCCCAAATCATTCGCTTCCTGCCAAAATTGGCAGCTAACTGCTCTGTAGCACTACAGAACACCGCCAGGTTTCTCAGCTAAGTTTAACCATTTTGACATCCCATCAGAGCCATGGAAGGGGCCACATTTAGCATGCACACAAGCTCAATGGGGTCGTTTAGGCACCCCACTGCTGCCTTTTTTCTGCATTTTTAAAACAAGGTGGTAGTAGGGAGCATTGAGGCCATGTGCACATCTGTCAGGCTGCTTGAAATTATTCCAAATGTTTTCCTGGATAGCCACATCTTGGACACCCCTCAAATGGTCAGTTGTGGGACAGACAGTACCTTTAAAGGGGAGGGTACACAACCTGGGTGCTGCATCCAAGAAGGCCCTGGCCCATGACCACATCTGGCATATTTTAGATAACAGGAAGCAAAGGCAGTTATTGGGAAACCAGCTGTTGAATGAAAAGCCTCAGCAGTCCATAAAACCACATTTGTCACCTTGCCTGGGGATTATGGGTAATGCAATCTGACACATCTGTGGGAGAAAGCTTTCTTAAATCTTTGTGAGATAATTGACCTTCTTTAAATTATTTTTAAACCACCTAAGGGTGGAAAACTCCCAAGGCACGGTGCAAGATCAATATGGGCAATGCAAGATTTAAAAGACATATTACAAAACAATTCAGTTCAATAAAGTCCTCCAGGATATTTTTGCTTAGCTGAAATACTTGTATTAGCACTGCAAGCTCTGACCCAACTGTGTTTTGCAGATTGTCAGGTCCCTTCTGTTCAGTCATTCCCTTTTTTTGATGGACTCAGATGCTGTGCAAATATATTGCTATGTATCTGTGCAAATGCCGAGTTATGCAAATTGGCACTCCAAATATGAACAAATCTCACAAAAAAACTTCACAAAAACAAATTCGCATTTTTACACCTTAGCCCATGGGGGAATTGTGCATATTTGGTCTATTTTACTTTTTTCCAATGGTTAAATTTGTGTAAAATTGCATGAAACTTGCAACTAAGTAAGTCACAAAGCTATGGCACATTAAGCACCTCAGCTACCAATAGAGGCTACTCTCCCATTACAAGCTCTGCCTTTTCTCCAGGCTGGCACACAAGTCTCCTAAAAAGCTACAATGTTTACTCAGGAAAACCAAAATCCTCTGTACATGAAGATGAGGAACATCTTTTTACTCAAGGACTTGATTCAATTTCACAGAAATTCTCAGGGTCACATTTCATTGGTTGGCAGGACCAAAGGCAACCCTTTCAGAGCATACAAAAAAGCCTGGGGAATTGTAGCTTATTATTATATTTAATTTATATCCTGTCTTTTTTCCTCTTGGGGAAACCCACGGGGGCTTACAAAACTTTGCTTAATCCTCACAACAACAACCCTGTGAGGTAGGTTGGGCTGAGGGGGAGTGATTTGCCCAAAATCACCCAGTGAGCTCCATGGCCAAGAGGGGACAAGAACTCAGATCTCCTGGGTCCCTAGGCCAACTCTCTCACCACCAGCCCATGTTGGACTTTAACTTAAAGCCCCTTACAGCTAGTAAGTAATTTTTAGGACAATCACAGGCGAAAACTGCACAAAAGCCAGGAAACTAGCAAAGTGTTTGTGTCTGAAGAGGTAATAAAGTGATGTGGCTATTTGGGGATCCTTGGAGGACCCCTGGTTTACCCCATCAACCTAGAGTTTCCTATACATGCTCCACACCCTTACATGAAAGAACACCTCCTTTAATTCAAACAGGGCTACTTCTGAGTAATATGCATAGCTTCATACTATAAATCAGCAAAGCTATTAAAAATGGCTGGTTGGTTAAAAGTCACCTGAATTAATTAGGCAGTAGATTTTAAAAGGCACGATGTTGCATTGCATTAATGGAAGTATTACTTCCAAATCATGAGAAGTAGTAGTTCCTCTATACTCCTTACTAGTCAGACCCATCTGGAATATTGTGTCCAGTTCTGGGCACCAAGATTTAAGAAAGATGCAGAAAAAATAGAAAGGGTTCAGAGGAGGGGAACAAAAAGGATCTGGAGTTTGGAAACACTGCTCTGTGAGGGGAGACTGAGATAACTGGGCATGTTCAGCCTTGAGAAGAGAAGACTGAGGGGGGACATGATGTCCCTCTATAAGTACCTCAAAGCTGTCCCAAAGAGGAAGGTCAAGATCTCTTCTCGCTGATGCCAGAGTGTAGGACACGGAATAATCAATTCAAGTGGCGACAACCCAGATTCAGGCTGGACATCGGGAAAAGCTTCCTCACTGTCAGAGCAATACAACAGTGGAACCAGCTGCCTGGAGAGGTGGTGGGCTCTCCCACACTGGAGACATTCAAGAAGAAACTGGACAGCCATCTGAATGGGATGGTGTAACGTGGTGTCCTGTGGCAGCAGGGGGTTGAACCTGATGGCCTTCTTGGCCCCTTCCCGCTCTTTTATTCAATGATTCTCTGAGTCTGTTCTATGTAAGTTAATGAAGGGCCCTTGGTTTCAAAAAGCTTCCCCAAATGGGAAATCGCAAAATCCCAAACAAATCCCAGATATTTTTCTGAGATTAGTTTTGCTCATTATGTTGTTTGGACCATCCTGTATCTTTCCCTTCCAGCAAAGATTTCACAGTAGGATACCAGCATGTCCAGAGACTAGCTGGTCCTAAACTGCTTAAGCTTCTGAGACTGGACTTTATCTTCCCTCTTAGAACCTTCTATTCACCCTTTTACCTAGGCTAAAACCCAGACCTACATCCCTGTCGACTACTATGCTAACACAGATTCATGAAAATCAAACACAAGATGTATTATATTTGTTTAATTTATCTTGCCAGGAGCAGAGAGAAAAGGCTTTTAAGTAACTTAGCTTTAGTCACAACCTCCAATTCATGCTGGTTTAGCCAGCATGTAAAATAGATTAATGTTTCATACCAGCAATTTACTAGACAGATCTACTGGCAACATCAGGGAAAACTATACTTGCTAGCCATCATTAACAGCTAATAGTTATGGCTTATTTATATTTATTTACTGTTTAAGCACACTGCATTTGAATGTTTCAAGGCCTGCAGCCATGCTATTGGAATACGCAACACACACACACACACACACACACACACACACACAAGCTTTGTGGTGTTCTCGGGAATGCAGTGATGCTAATTTTCTCCAACTAAACATGCTTCCTCAATGGCTAAATTCCACTGTTTGCCTAATGGTTTTTGATGACTACTGGCAAAAACACACCAATAAAGAGGAATGAATATGGTCTACATTGGCTCCAGGTTCTTGATGGAAGCACCCTCCATGGGTTCCCTTGCTCAGGGTCACCTCACTTCCACCGTTGCCAGTTAGTCTTGCTTGTCCCCCTCTTCCTCATCACTTGCTGGACAGTCAGGAGGCAGTGAGCAAGGAGGGTTTGACTCCTGTTCCTCCATCTTCTCACCATCACTGTTGCCTGGGCCAGATCAAGAGGCTGGTGGCCAAGCTGGTTGCTCTTGTCAGTGGGAAGCTGCTGGGGTGTGGGACCTTGGCATTGGCCTTACACACGTTTCACACCTGGCCCATTGCAAGCTGCAAAACGGGTGAAGCGTGAAGCATCCCTTGACCTGTGCGGGTGCTTTACAAAATGGCTTGGCATTTGGAAGTAGAATGAAATATGCATTTCACAGCCAGCATTTCATACAGGCTGGCTGCTTTAGTGGGGGGAACTGAACTGAGAAAACGTTTACTGTTCACTCAGACATTTAATTTCATTCGTGTGGATTTAAGAGAGACATGGAGGGAAGCAATGAAATCTGTGGAATTCTCCTGCATGTGTTTGTACAGTACTTTTAAGAAGCACCCCTGCTATCTCCCCAAATGCAAAGGGGGCAAAATATGGCTAGTGCTCTACCAGGGTAAGGTTCAAAAACTCAGGGATTTCCTTGGTCAATAGAGACAGCATGAGCATATGTGTTTCTAAGTGTCAGTGTTCAAATAGCTTGAGTGTGTACAGATACCTCTCTCTCTGGAATGAAAGAAAACTGGCAGGCACAAATGATCTCTCAAAATTATTCGCCCTATTTATGGGCAGAGAAACTGTGAGGATAAATCCCCCAACGGTTTCTTGGGGATGGGGAGGAACACAGTCCCTCCCTCCCTCCCTCACTTCCAGGGTTTTTGTTCTTGGCTTATTGCTTTGGTTTGGCCCTGGCACCCTAACAATCATTTTGGATCCCCCTCCTTTCAGAATGAAAGAAGATGGCACCTGCCTTTTAAAAACGGCAGAAAATATTTGGAGAAAACTCAGAAGTGGCTTTTGCACCTTTGCCGGGGGTGAGAAAATGAACCAGACAAAAACAATCAGATGGACAGCTTATGAGAAATTTCATTTCAGCTGTTGAATGAATGTAATAAAAATTCAGAACAAGGTAGCAGAAGGGAAAGTATATAAACGTAAGAACATATGAGGGGCCCTGAGGGATCAAACCACAAGTCTATCTAGCCCAGCATCCTTTGAAACACAACGGCGAGTTTTGCAATACTTTAACTGCTGACACATAAATGAGGTACAAGCTTTTCTGAGAATACACCTCCCCTGTTTTCCCCTGGAAAATGGTAAATGCTGGTATATTGCCCTTGTTCTTGGAGAATAAACAGTTATCAAGCCTAGCAGTCTAATTGATAGCCTTGCGCTCCATCGGCCTTGCCTGCTCCTCTTCTAAAGAATACAGTGAACAGAAACTGGTGAAAAGGCAATAATAGCTACCTTTCCCACCTTCCTACCATTGTTTACCCACCAGGAAGCTGCCAGGTGCCTTTCCTCAACAGAAATGATGTATAACTTGGGCCTTAGTGGTCTTAAGGTAGACGGACGAGGCAAGGGAAGCTCTTCAGATGGCATTCCTCCACTTCATTCGATGAGTGTTTGTCCTCATTGAAAAACTTAATTTCACCTGGCGTTCAGTCTTCCTTCTGTGATAAATATAACGCCTTGGGTGTGAGCCAGAGCTCTCTTGCCTTCCAGATCGTACCCTGTGACTTTCTCTGTGGAATAGCTTTCTACCGGTTTTCAGACAATGGCAGCAAGGAAGTGAATCGTGTTCCTGCAAAAACAAGGACTAAACATCATCAGTTACTTAACTTGCTTGAGAATGTGTTAAGTCAGCCCTGCTGGGTTTGTGGGCCTTTCTGCTCGTTCTGCTGAGAACTTTGGACACCTTGCCCAAATTTCCTGCCTTGACAGCACCACTGTTTTCAAATGTCCCTCAAGCATTCAAAACTCCACTCAAGGCTTTCTGCATGTTTGATAGGAACCCTCAAATAAATAATAAAAATGCCATCAAGCCTCTTTTGGTGCAGATGAGAGAGAAATCAGCCATACCTAAAGTTGGTATACGAGGTCCGTGCTACTCACTTCCTGGTGGCACCAGAATGAATCAAGAGGGCCAGTAAGAGTTTCCTTTTCCATCTCAACCATCTCCAAATACACACAAAAGGCTTCAGTGCTTTCTCTTTCCAGCTTTTCAAGGGCCATGGAAATCAATGTGATTCCTGGTATTTCTTCCAGAGATGTCATAGCCAATTGTTATGAGGTGAGTGAAAAATAACGTGCCACAATTTATTTTCCCCAGGTGCTACTTTTGATGGGTAGAGGAACAAAGCAGGCCATCTCTGTGGGGGCACCTTTAAACCTCAAGCTGAGCTGTGTTACGGCTACGTATGATTGTTCAATATATTCACCTCCCAGCCTCCAGAATTACTTCGTTTTGTACAGTACCCTGCCATGCAAGACTGGGAGTTATCTTTTCCACTTGCTTTCCCTTTCCCTTTCCCTTTCATCAGCTGAGAGGGTGTTCCGGACAGGAGCAAGCAGGAACTTGCAAAGCTGAGCAGGGACACTGGAGACAGTGAAGGAGACAAGAGCATGGCTGGGGAACTGCATGGCTGCACCTCCAGAAGAGAGAGCTAATGCTGGGTAGGACTTTTAGGCATGATTCACGTGAAAGCAGACATCATATAAAAAGATGCAACATTGTTCAGGCAGGAGAAAGTTCACCCAACTTATGGTTAATTTATGGAATGTGCTGCCACAGGAAGCAGTGATGGCCACACATCTGGAAGGCTTTGAAAATGGATTGGCCCGGCTCATGGAAGTAGAGCCCGCTGGCATTGCTGGTTAGTGCTTCTTCCTTCACCGGAGGTGCTCTGCCTGCCTGCACCAGTTGCTGAGGAGCTGGGCAGGAGCAGAGTTGCACCCATCCTGCCTGAGGGATCCCCTGGGCAGCTGGCTGCCACCATGTGTACGGCCTGCTGGACTGGATGGACCTTTGGTCTGGTCCAGCATGTCTTTTCTATGTTTTCCGGCTTCCCTGTTGGCAGGGCCAGCCTAAGACATTGGTCAGGCTGAGCCTGAGCCTGAATTAAGGCTGCCACTTAAAAACGATTGCTATCCTATCCAGACACCAGCCTTTGCCCTCGTATGTCCGCATGATGCTGCCATGGTAGGACCGGCCATAGGTGTTGTTCAACCCAATTGCTGGGCAGGGATGGTGCCTACTAAGCAGTCCTGCTGCTGAAGCCAGGCACTGCATGGAGCCCTCTTCCCAGGGTCCCCCAAACAGCCCAAATGACTTCAGGGAGAAAGACCTGGTGTATGCAGCTGTAAGAAGGCTGAAGGCCTCCTCAGTAGAGAAGTGCATGCTGTACGTGTAGCGTTATTTATTTATTTTCAATTTATTTATTTCGCTTTATTTATTTTCAAATTTATATGCTGCTCAATAGCCCACCAGGACTCCCTACGCGGCTAATAATGTCAATATACAGCTCACATAGAATCATAGAATAGTAGAATGGGAAGGGGCCATGAAGGCCATTGGGTCCAACGACCTGCTGTTGCAAGACTCCAGTTTGCAGCATCCCACTCAGAGGGCTGTCCAGTTTCTTTCTGAATGCCCCTAGTGTGGGAGAGCCCACCACCTCTCCAGGCACCTGGTTCCACTGTCGTATTGCTCTGACAGTGAGGAAACTTTTCCCGATGTCCAGCCTGAATCTGGGTTGTCGCTACTTGAATCGATTATTCCATGCCCTACACTCTGGCATCAATGAGAAGAGATCTTGACCTAGAGTGTTCTTGACTTATAGAGGTCATGCCCCACCACCGACCCACCCACCCAGTCTTCTCTTACACTACAAGTACAGGAGGAAGAAATCTGTTGGAGCAGAGTGAGCCCTTATAATCAGGTTTTAAATTCCAGTTTTGTGAAATCTGTGAAAGAGGATGGTCTTTGCCTAGCGTTGAAATGAAAGTAGAGATGGCACCAGACAGACCTCTTTAGGAAGCCCATGCCAAAGGTTGGGGGCATCCACTGGGAAGGCCCTTCTTCTAATTGCCATCCCTTTACTTCCTTTAGGGATGACTGTCTCAGAAGGACCTCATTCCCACATCTCAATGGGTAGGTAGGAATATACTGGAAAAGGAGGCCCTTCGGGTAGCCAGGTCCCAAGTCATGTAGGGCTTTGTATGTTAAAACAAGCCCTTTAAGTTGGACCCCGGCTTCAACTGGCAACCAGTGTAATTTGTACCGCTGTATTTTGGACAGTTGAAGTCTCAAGACCATCTTCAAAGGCAGCCCTACGTAGAGCCCAATGCACTAATCGAGCCAGGATGTGACCCGTGCATGAGTCACCGTGGCCAGTCTCTGTCCGTCCATAGCTGTCCTATTCACCACAGCTGGGAAAAGGCACTCCTGGCTGATGGTTTTTCTCTGGGCACCTCCTGCGCTAGATCTTCTTGTGCTCTTATTTCAAGGGGGTGAAGCGACCTTGTCCTAGCTTGAATCTCAGGAATACCTGGATGGGACTTCTAGGCATTGGCATGGCATTTGTAAGCTGCCCTGAGGTTTCAGCGATGGGTGCGGCATAAAAATGTTATAAATAAATAAATAAATATATATATATATATATATATATATATATATATAAAAATATGCAAGCCAAGAAATAAAGTGCTTGTTTAAACTTTTAAACGTTTAATCCGTGTTTTATTAACATTGTATTTTAATACGTTGTAATTAGTTTTTATTATGTTTCATCTTATGACCGTGAGTTGCCCAGAGGCGCCGTTGCACAATTGGATGGTGTACAAATGTTTTAAATGCATAAATATTTGTGTATATTTATTTGCCCTCCCGCCCCTTGAGATCGGCAGCAGAGGCTCTCCTCTGGGAGGCTTCCGTGAGAGAAATCAGGAAGCAAAATACCCGGAGGAGGGCCTTCTCTGCGGTGGCGCCCCATCTGTGGAATGTGCTTCCCAGAGAGGTCCGCCTGGCGCCGTCGATATTTGTTTTTCAGCGCCAGGCCAAGACCTTTTTATTTAAACAGTATTTTAATAATGTTTAATATTTCTATATTTTAATTGTGCAGCCAGTGTGTTTCCAGGTTTTAATTGTAATTGTAATTGTTTTATTCATTTATTTCTGTGAGCCATCCCGAGGCTATGTAGCAAGGGGACGGCATATAAAAACTTTAAATCAATAAAAATTTGAACTATGGAATTTACTGCCATGGGAAATGGTGAAAGCCATCAAGTTGGATGGCTTGAAAAGGGGATTGGACTGGTTCCTGGAGGAAGAAGCTATCGATGGCCACCATCTTTGTTGGCTATGTACTGCCTCCTTTACCAGACTGCCTCTGTTCACCAGTTGCTGAGGATCCTGGGCAGGACGCAGTCTTGCACCCATCCTGTTTGGGGGATCCTACAGGCAGCTGGTCTACCACTGTGTGTGGACAGAGAGCTGGGCTGAGACTTTGAGCTGATCCAGCATGGCTTTTCTTATGTTCCTACAATAGTCTGGCTTACGATGAAAATACCTGCCATGAAACTGGAGATAAGTCTTTCACTGTTTTCTCTTCCAGTGGATTACAGCTTTGAGAATGCCCGTATTTCTATCATTTTTTTTTTCAGAGAAATTATCTGCAATCCTTTGGTGGAATTGCTGTGTTGTTGCGATTGTTTTTGTTGTCACTGTTGTTCCTTTTTAATCAAAATCATTTTTTCACCCCGTAAAGCAAGAAGCCTCTTTTCCAAGTGGTAGCTGCCTAAATCACACAGAAGCCACTAAGTAAAACATAAACCATAGGTTTAACGTCCCAAAATGGGACATTACCTTCTTCCTTGGTGTCATTTTAATTGTTAAAGTCTTTCAGAGTGAATCTCCATAAAATGTAATGAACTCCTCAGCTGGGCTTCAGCGGCATTCCAGTCCATCCATATAAAAGCGTGCCTATCTGTATCTATATTTTATAAAGTGCGACTATTTCTGGTTTTGTTCTTCATGGCCTTCTGAGTTTTTTTTCCAACCCACAAGGTCTTCCTACTGTTGCTGTGCCAACTGAGTCTGAAAGGTGTCTGGCTCTCACGAACACCTCTGAGTCTCCCCAGTCTTCTGAGATGGTGCCAAGCGGCTGTTAGCACACATGGCAGGCGAGAGCATTTGTTGCTGCTTCAGGCTGAGCTCTCTCAGCTAAGCTGGTGAATGTCATCATTGTTATGCAATACAGTCCGGAATTAAGGGGCTCTCTGTGCCTGCTTCTCTTCAAGTGTTCATCCAGAGCTTAAGTGAACAATTACTGCAGGGACAAGGGATTCACGCTGCAGCTGGGCAGGTAACGAAAAGGCTGTGCTTTCTCACACTGACAGTTCTAGGGGTTCCCATAGCTGCTTTACTCTAAAAGAAAGAAAAGTAGGTAGGTAGGCAGGTAGATTGCTCATACTCAGCTTGTTTCTTTGAGTGGATCATGGAGTGGCCAAGGAGGATATAATAAATTAGCTGAGGTCAAAAGAAAAATCTGATTGGAGTTCGTAAGAAAGACTCAGTCCTCTTCATAGCATCCCTGAACCCTGCCCAATGCAGCTGCCTGGGTCATGTAGCCTGAACTTTGCATAAATTCACAAGAGAATTTGTTAGTTAGTTTTATTTATTTATTTGTTTTCCGATTTATATTCCGCCTTTTTCCTACAAAGGGCTCAGGGCAGTTTGCATCATTCTCCTCCTCCATCTTATCCCTATGTCTATATTGTGTGTTAGCCATGACTTTCTGGCTGGTCTCTGCAAAGCACATTATAGTAAACATCAGATAAGGCCTTTAATGCACAATGTTTTTAAAGCATTTGAGCAAAAAACCCCACCAGGTCTGATAAGGAATCAGTAATAAACTTCCAGGACCTTATAATAAATTAATATCCCAAGGGCCCATCACATGCCAAGAAATGTACGCAAGTAGAGAAAAGGCTGAACTTGGCTCTAAAATGATAACCATGTTGATAGCAGGCAGATTTTACTGAGGAGACCATGCCACAACTGGGAGCTGCCACTGAGAAGGTCTCCTCCCTTGGAGAAGGCCCTCGGAGAAAGACCGCAAATGTTGATTGCTGCATGCAGACAGATACATCAAGTATTGTGGTCCCAAACTATGCTAGGATATGTAGCTCAAAACCTTGACATGAAGACAGTGCTTCTAATCTTTGGACAGAGTTCCCTTCAGTATGATCCTGGTTGGCAAACTAGCTCAAAGTGCACTAGATAGATAGTCAGGTGGATCTACAGTTGGCTATGAAATCAAACAGAACAAGAGCTCACCAATGGCACTTTCTCAAACTGGAAAAGGTAACAAGCGAGGGACGACAGTTTTTAGCCCTGAGCCCAGTGCTCCTCAACATTTTTATTAACACATTGAACAGTTCCTCTCTGCTGGATAGTCATGGGAGAGAAAGTGATTGTCTCCGTCCATCTATCCCCATTCTTGGTTCTTGACAATGGTTCGACCGCTAACTATTTGCCAGTGTTCCAGGCAGACAAAACCTCTCATGGCCAAGCAGACTAGAGAGCCTGAAACTCCATCTACCCAAAGGACTTTCCCAGTGCTTGCCCCTAAACTGTGCAATGGTCCACTGGGAGTGGCGTGTCAGATATCCCAGACTGCTGCCTTCAAAAGGGAGTTCAAGATGTATCACTTCCAACAGGCCTTCCTGGATCGGTTCCCACAATAGTTTTATTTAAGTTGCCTGTTTTCAATCAAATCTTAATTATTGCTGATTTTAATCTCTTGTCAACTGCCCAGAGCCTATTCAAATGGGGCAGTATATAAAGATAAATAATAAATAAAATAAAATAAAAACATTAGTCTTAATATTATTCTTATTCTAATTTTTGAATGATTCGGTATATTGCTTCCTTTCACAGAATAATAGAATATTTTGAAGGATTATTTTATGACCTAACTGAGCAACACATCGCATTACAGGCTTAAGTTACAGGAAGTCAGATTCTGCCTAGACTTCAGGAAAAATTTCCTGATTGTTAGAGCAGCACAGCAATGGAACCCATGCCCTAGGGAGGCATGGCTTCAGTGCCCCCACACTGAAGGCAGTCAAGAGGCTGCTGGACAGCAATCTGTCATGGACGCTTTAATTTGTCATCCTACATTGAGCAAGGAGCTAGACTCAGGTCTCTTCCAATTCAACTATTCTGTGATTCTATGAATCTTAAGCAAACACTAAAATGGGAAGCCCAAACATATGCAGCTGTTCAAGAATTAAGTATTAAATTACTTCTTCGAACGTCATTCCTTATGCTTATCTTTGTATTTGCACCACTAGAAGTGGATACTAAATCTTTGGATTTCCACTACCACAATCTTATATCTAAAGCTATGGTAACTACACTATGAATAGGTAAATAAATTAAACTTTGCAAACGGTTACCATCTGGTGCATATAGAATTTTAAATAGAAAATCCAAGTGCATTGAAAACTGAGACAAGGGACTGTCTTGCTTAAAACCTTGCCTCTTGGCATTCAGGGACTTAAAAATAAGGACTACCTATGCGGAGAACTATCACATCTGCAGTGCTGACAGATGATGCGCAGGCACACCCTGTGTTGTGTGTTTGCAGCTGGTGCAAAAGATGTTCACACAACAGCCTCGTTCCCTGCATTCAGAGAGCAGCAGGAGGGCGAGGCAGACAGGCCCTGCTCTCCATCAACCCCCCTGTGGGCGTGGTGAACAGGAGCTCTGCATGTCCCAGACGCATCAAAAGGGGCAGCACATGCAACTACTGGGCGCATGAAGAATTCCTCAGCATGCAGGGAATCATGAATTTAGGAATGAGATTTCTCTCAGCTGCTTCTATTCAGGATGGTTCTATTTATTCACTGCATGCATCCATGCATTTTTAATATTCCTAAACCGTCCTTCACCCAAATGGATTCTCAGGCAGTGTACAAGGGAGAGATATTTATAATAACAAATGGAATGCTTTAAAACCAACAAAAACTTCTTGCATGCAAACCAGGGCATCTGAGACACAGCAAAGTGGGCAGCTAGAGAACAAGTCTAGGTAATATAAATAGTTCAAATGCCTGGACAAATAGGAATGTCTTAACCCGGTTTCAAAACGGTTGACTTGTCAGCTTCAAGAAGGTGCACTAAAGCCAAGGTACTGTCACAAGCCACAGTTCCTCCTTTAAGCCATCCAAAGCCACAGGTGGTTTTCCTGCAAAGCATTCTCTGTTGACCAAAAGCACAAATTTCATTCATTTATTTATTTATTTTTCGATTTGTATCCTGCCTTTTTGCTACAAAGGGCTCGAGGCAGCTTACATCATTCTCCTCTTCCAGCTTATCCCCACAACAACAACCCTGTGAGGTAGGTTGGGCTGAGAGTCTGCGACTGGCCCAAAGTCACCCAGTTGGCTCCATGGCTGAGCAGGGACCAGAACCCAGATCCTCTGAGTCCCAGTCCTATGCTCTTAACCACTGCGCCACACTGACTCTCCCAGAATTCCCAGAATGAGTTTCTGAGCATGCCCAGAGCAGTTGGATGAAGCCAATCTGTTATTCATCTCCAGGAACTCTCCTTCGGCTGCATCCCTTCAGGAAGGAACTTTTGAAAGCAAACACCTCCTCTGTGTGTGCGGATCCTCTAATTGGGCCATGGGGTCAAGAGTCAGGGCTGCCTGGTCTGTGTCTCCCTTGCTCCAGATCTACTCCCACCAGCTGCACATCTTGATTATTCCCAGGGACTACCCACCTGGGGAGTCTGGCCTCAAGATAAGTGCCTCTGCTTCTCTCATTGCCATGTCTCAGCACGGCCCATACCCCCAAATGCTCTCTCGTTCTGCTTCACATTCTGATCCATCTCAGACAGCCCTTCAGCACGAGTGCCCAAAACGGTCGTCCTTCTCACTCGCAACAGGTACTGCCAAGGGAAAGGCCCTCTCCTTTCGCAAAGAAGACTGTGCCTCTGAAGGCGAGCCTCTGGCGAAGACACTGCAGGAGAAACCTGTTGTTCTCATCTCCTGCCAGTGGGTTTCTCATTGGTCAATGTAAAAAAGGAGATGATGGATTAGAAGGACCTTTGGACTGTTCCTAGAAAGTTCTTCTTATGTTCAAGCAAATGCTATTCCTAGTTTTACCCAAGTTTCAAAAGTTTTAGCAGCCACAAAGTCATCATCATGTGCTGTGTTGACTGAATTTTTTTTAATGTACCAGCATGGAAACAGATGGTGCCTTGGTGTAATCTAAATTAACCTATATTTTTTGGAGCTTTGCTAGTATTTCATGAAAGGAAGGAACCAACGCTTCCTGCTTGGGTACACATGTTGGCTGAAGAGAATCCTAAAATCAACCCAAGCATCTCCATTCAAAGAACTGTAGGTTTCTGAGATGCAGAGGACCTCTGCTGAGAGAGATGCCACCTACCCAAGCAATCTTATCCCTAATGTTGGACGATCCCATGCTGAGTGGATTTGTGACAGTATTTGGCTAGAATAGTATTTGGCTGGCAATGGACTCATCCATGGAAGCTCAGGTGAGAGCTCCCCTTTAAAACAAATGTTCATACTGCATAAGTGAGGGTCTGAGCACATGTGATTTCAACATGCATCTTGGAAGCTGTAGTTCAGAAATGCCGATCGCATGATGATGTCATGCTTCACCACATTTGGTACTTTCTTCCTGATTGGTGCTTCCATGTGGTCCATCCATGTGATGTTTATCTGTTGGTATATAAAGTAGAGAAGAAGATGGACTCACAAAGTCCTTCTTGTTGTTGAGCCAGAAGTGTAAAAATGACCGTGAGAGGCATTGCAGTGGTCACACTGGATCATGCAAGAGTTAAACCAACAAATTCATTCTATGCATGTAAATTGTGTTATTTGGATACGGACTGTGCATGCTCAGAAGCTTCTGATGAATTCTTCCCATAATGGCAAATACTTAACATGTTGGTCACATCTCATTAAAAAGTTTACTGTTACCCATGGATGGAGTTCAGTCGGTGAGTCAACTAATTTACAGCCATGGATGGACAATGGGCTTTTCTCAGTACTTGTATTCACAAGACCAATTGTCACACAACAGACTAAAATTTGATAGATTCTTGATCATGGTACACAGTGCTTTTTTTGTAAGAAAAAGTGTGCCGGAACTCATGAAATTATTTACCTTTCGCACGTAGTCAATCACTGTACACACACCCACACACATCAGTTGTGTAATGAAACATAATGGTCGCCGCCTTCAGTAAGCTCTCAGTGCACAACCACACGACCAATCACAAGCCGAGCAGCACCATCACAACCAGCGCGGACAAAGTACACATGCATTGAACTCGACACACAAGCAGCCCACATGCACCGTTTTAATGATTTTGCCGCCGACCTGCTACGCTCGACAGGGCGATTCAAACCCACGTGGACCAAACATCAACTTTTCAAAAGTTACTTTTAAAACTTGGAAAATCTGTCGAAAAAAGGTGCCGGAACTCTGTTCTGGTGCGTTCTATGACAAAAAAAGCACTGATGGTACACAAATTAAAATAGTTGTGTGAGTCAGAGAGAGTGCCTTGATCTGGATTTCGTGTCCTTTTGTGAATTCCTTCACTTATTGAATTCTTCAAATTCAAACAAGGGAATAAGGTAAAGCTGCATAAGGCCATTTGAGAAGGAAAGGTCCAATTAATGAAGCAAGACTGACTTATCCAGCTGATTCCCAGCATGATACACAAGAAAGCAATCGTGTTTCAGGTTTACCAAGGGCTGCATTTTTGGATGGATCTACTACATATTGCCAACACCGGCTGTACGACCCGGCCTTTTGAGTACAGCAGCTACATCATTCATTCCAATCTGATTTTCTTCTATTGCTCCATTATCTGACTGGAAATTAAGTCCTGATACAGACTAATCAATCTCCACTTCCAAGAGGAACATCAACCCAGTGGCGTGACATGATTCAATGTGGGATGTGTGGACAGAGCAAAAGCCGCCTAACCTGCGCTTTGCATACTTGGGAACAGCTTTCACTGCATTGTCCATGCCCTGATGGACCCACCATTTGCACAAATGGATTAAAAATCAATGTGTGATAAATCTGTCTTTTTCAGACTTTGAGCAAATGTCCTCTGAATTCTTAGATCAGCCAACGCCAATCTGGTAGCCTCCAGAGCTGAAAGGGCTAGTAAGGTCATCGGGTCCAACCCCCTACTCACTGCAGGGCTTCAGGTTAAAGCATCTCTAGGGGTGGTTGTCCAACTGCATCTTGGATGCTTCCAGAGTCCACAATGGTCCCATTGTTGTATTGATCTAACACTCCCGCCAAATGTTGTGTCATCTACAGATTTGATAAGCACTTTCTGACCTCCTCATTCAAATCATGAATAAAAATGTTGCGGAGTGCCTGTCCTGGGACTGAACCCTCCAGTGCCCCACTCGATGCCTCTTCCCAGTCTGAGAAGGTTCCGCAGTCTCTGAGTCTGATTCTGCAGCCTGTTGTGGATCCACCTGAAAATTGAGAGCCAGTGTGGAGTAGTGGTTAAGAGCATGGGACTGGGTCTCAGGAGATGTGGGTTCTAGCCCCCACTCAGCCATGGAGCCCACTGAAGAACTTTCAACCAGTCACAGACTCTCAGACCAACCTGTCTCACAGGGTTGTTGTTGTGAGGATGAGATTGAGAGGAGGAGAATCATGCAAGCCACCTTAAATTCCTCAAAAAGAAAAGGGTGGTATATAAACACAACAAATAAATAAATTATGGTTCCATCTAGCCCACTTAGACTGTTAATTGGGATATCATGGGGCACTTAAGATGCAACCTAACCAGCCTTCCCAGATCCCTTTTATTGTTGCCAGTTATGCTGTCAACTCAACTACACAAATATCTTCTAATTATCCAATAGTGAAAGATCTATCATTGAAAGGGCTTTCCATCCCTTTGCAGTGAACATGTGCACCAAAGGTCACATTCAGTTTTCCTGTGTGTGTGATAGATTGTTGTAATGATTACTGACTCTAGAGAGCACACAGATTATGATGTCCTCTACCATGTGCTGTTTCTAACTCTGCATATAATGCACCTTTCCAAATTTTATTTGCAAATGCTGCTCCTGAGTTTTATTTTATATATTTTATATTGATCTTTCAGTATTGTTCTGTGACTAAACAAATATGCTTACTGCCCCTCATTTCCTTGACTGGCTGACTCATCCTTCTCACATTTCTCTTCTCTTTTCCTGTCTCCCTCCCTTCTTGGCCTTTCCATTTCCTTGTGCACATGGCCTCTAACCCATTAGGGGTCCAGCGAAGTGTGAAGGCCACCCTTTAAGCAGACACATCCTAGACTTGCTACTGGAACATCTCTCTCCCAAATTGCCTCTTTTATCAATAAGGCAAGGACTGTGCTAAGATGGAAAGGAATTGTTCTGCATGCCATCTGCATGGTGCTAATTATACACAGTGTTGTTATTTGTCAGGATAAGATATTTCAGAATGGTATCTGTAAGCCATCTGCCAACTGCCTTATTCGCATTCCTCAGATCACCAGCCTTCCTTCACCAGCACCTTAAGTAACCATCTGCAATTTGTGAGACTGTCTAAACAGACAACAGCTTTCTCAAAGTGCATTGTGGATGTACAACGCAACAAGGTTCTCCCTTAATTAGTTATTTTGAGTTGTTTATATCTATCACTTTCTAAACAAGCTTTTTGATCGCTGAATATTGGGTACTACTTAGCTAAAATTCCCCCAGATTGCACATTATCTTATGTGTGTACATATTTTCTTTGCTTTTAGAGAACAAAACACCAAAGGATCTGTGTGTGATATGTTGAACTGTGATTGAAGTTCAGTCGTTTTGTCGATATTAAACATGCTCTACAATCCGCAGAGACCCCAGAAGTATGTTGAAGTTTGGGGGAGGTGGGGCTGCTCCAAGCAATTCAATATTAAATTAAAAATTAAATGCAGAAGGAATCCCAACCGTACTGTTCATGAATATTGCAGAATGGCAGAAGCGGGAACTCAAAGCCCTCTCCACATCTTGGCCTTTCTCACACAACCTCCATATGGCTCCTGTTCTCTCCACCTATTGGCTCTCAGCTCAGTTTACTTTGCTCCTCCCACTACAAGAAAACCTCCCCTTCCTCGCCTTTTTCCGGTTTGCTCAAATGAAAAATGCTAGATATGTCCAAAAATATTGTTGGTGTGAAGGGAGTGTATACAGAATCATTTCTCTTCCTCTCCGTAATACTGGACCCCGAGTGGGGGCATCCCATGAAGCTGATGGGTGAGAGATTCGGGACAGTTCAAAGGAAGGACTGCTCCACCCAGTGCATGGTGGAATTATGGAATTCACATCCATGAGACGTAGTGATGGCCAGTGATTTGGATGGCTTTAAAATGGAGGAGAAGGCTATTAAAGGTTGCTAGTCCTCATGGCACTCTCCAGGATCAGAGGCAGTATGCCAATGTACACCAGGGCATACACTGGGGAGCATGGGTAGGAAGGTGCTGTTGCATGAGTGTTCAGCTTAAGGGTTTCCCTTGAGAGGCTGGTGGGCCGTGCTGGATTAGACCCGGCACAGAGCTCTCCACTTCCTGTGTTGAGAGTAAGCAAGATGCTCCTAGAAGAATGCCTAAATTTCTCTCTGCTTTCTCTCTTCAGCTCAACAACCTCAGTGTCAGGATCAGAGCCTGAGTGGCCCCTGCAGAACCAGGGACACCTTTGCAGACACTTGCAGGGAACAGCTGGGGAGCGAAGACGCTGTGCATATGGAGGGCCTGGAGAGCAGCAGGAAAGTCCTTCCTGCGCTGCTGTTCCATCGTGCACCGGCTTCCTGCAGCGCCTCGCCGGAATCCTGGTGCCTACCAGCCTACGTGACTCCTGCCCAGCTCCAGCCTGTCCCTGCTTCTGCCCTTGTCTCGGCCGGACCCTGATTCCAGGGGCCTGCACCCCTCCTCCCCGACCTCCCCTGGCTCTAGAATGGGATGGTCTTTCTGGAACTTGACCTTTGGACTGTGCTCTTGAATTGTGCAATCTTAGCTTGCTTGGATCTGCTGTCTCCCTGGTTTTTGACTTTGGACTGTGAGGCAGACCTGAGTCTGGCCTCTGACCATCATAACCCTTCCAGGTCTCCACCTGCACCTGCAACCTGGTCCTGCAGTTCTGACCATAGTTACCTGCTGTCTGTGTTCTGGACCTCACACTAATTTTTAATCAGAGGATGTGGAGGTTCAGGCTCTCCGGGCCAATGCTAGGGCGGCCGTTAGACTCTGTCCTCTTCTCCCTTTCAGGGTCCAGGTACCAGCAATGGAGAGGAGCCAAGCCTCATGTGGCTGAAGGATCAGCGGGGATAATGACACCCTCTGCCCCCATGCTCCCACCTTCTCTGCCCCCTCTGAGGCATAGCTGCAATTCTCACATTAGCAGATGAGGGGGATCATTTTTACAGCAAGACTATGTGACTGTGCTCTTTCCCTGTTGTAATGCAAAGTATTTTGGGATGGCTCAGTCTTGCATGGGTAATTCAAACCACTAGTTTTACAAAGGACATGAATAATGCAGAAAAGATGGATCAACACAGCTGCCTGCATTTTTGTACTCCCTTCAAGGGTATATGGTTATGAATGGAAACCCACATTTCAAAATTTAAAACCACTGCCAGTTATTTATATTATTCATTTATTTAATTCAATCATATACCACCCAATAGCCAAAGCTCTCTGGGCGGTTAACAAAAGTTAAAATGAAACAATAGTTAAAAAGACACACACACCAATAAAAGTAAAAGAACATAATCATAATTGCAATTTCTATTAGCACAGAAGCATTGCAGCTGTACATAAATTAAATGAGATATATAAAAACACAGTCAAAAAGATGGCTAAAATGCCAGGAAAATAAAAAGGTCTTCATCTGGCACCAAAAAGAATATAGAATAGGCACCAGGTGCTCCTGTTTGGAAAGCTTATTCCAAAACCAGGGTGCCACCACCAAAAAGGCCCTCCTCTTGGTAGCCACTCACCTCACTTCCTTTGGAAAGGACTCCCAGAGGACACCTGAAGATGACCTCAAGTTCTGGGCAGGTAAATATGGAAGGAGACAATCCTTTAGATAACCTGGTCCCAAGCTGTTTAGGACTTGGCATGTTAATACTGCAGCCAAGAAATTAAAAGACACTTGCTCCTGGGGAGGAAAGCTATGGCAAATCTAGACAGCATACTAAAAAGCAGAGACATCACCCTGCCAAGAAAAGTGCATATAGTCAAGGCTATGGTTTTCCCAGTTGCAATGTATGGCTGTGAAAGCTGGACCATAAGGAAGGCTGAGCGCCAAAGAATTGAGGCCTTTGAATTGTGATGCTAGAGAAGACTCCTGCGAGTCCCTTGGACTGCAAGGTGATCAAACTGGTCAGTCCTAGAGGAGATCAACCCTGACTGCTCTTTAGAAGGCCAGATCCTGAAGATGAAACTCAAATATTTTGGCCACCTAATGAGAAGGAAGGACTCCCTGGAGAAGAGCCTAATGCTGGGAACAATAGATGGCAAAAGAAGAAGGGGACGGCAGAGGATGAGGTGGCTAGATGGAGTCACTGAAGCAGTTGGTGTGAGCTTAAGTGGACTCTGGGGGATGGTGGAGGACAGGAGGGCCTGGAGGAATGTTGTCCATGGGTCGGACATGATTTCGTGACTAAGAACAACAACAAAAATGTTAATACCAGCACTTTGAATTGGGTCCAGATTTCAACCAGCAGCCTGTTCAACTGAAAGAGGACTGGCAAAATGTGTTCTCGTGAGCCAATCCCCATGAACAGACTTGCTGCTGAACTTTGGATCAGTTGAATTTTTGAAACCAGTTTCAAAGTTATCTCTGAATATCTCTGATACAGGGGGAAATGAGAACAGAAACTGAAAAGCAGCTCTTATTAATGAAGGTACAAAGTCAGCTTCAAAGAAATAAAAATGGTCTAGAAGAACGTTCTTAGAAATTCAGGGACCTCAAGCAATGTGCTTTTAGGAAAAAGGTATCGACCAGCTTAGCAGACTCCTGAAAGTGATCCTGAAATTTAAGAAATTGGGAAAGCTGCAAAAATAGAAGCTTTAATAGTAGCAGTATTAGAATGACCCTCTGACAGACTAAATTTAAACTCAGGTCATGGCAAAGAGAAAAAATCGCTATATAAAGCAAGTCATCGTGCCTTGGAGACATTTTCTTCTGGAGCCAACAAAAGAAATGGAGTCTGTTGATTTAACACTAAGCAAGGCCTAATGTGAGAATTCAGTGTTCTTAAAGAGAGGCTTTTGGGAATTTTATCATCAGTGACAGCAAAGGTACACATACAAAGAGGAAAAAGGATGGCCCTTCTGGATTATACCATTTCAGAACACGGATCTCACAGAGAAACCATGGACCGTTTTGGCTCTTTGTGTGTTTTGTGTGTTATTCTGCACTCACAATAAAAATCCAGGGAGGCTAGAATGTTATGAACTTACCTTCAAATGTCAGCATACAATCTGAAGAATCATGTTTATATACTCAGTGCTAATGGACAGCTAAATTTTATTTATTTTAAGTTAATGAGGACCACTTGGTTACCAAGCTGCTCCAAAATTGCTCCTCAGCACCAGCCTTTGAAGGTCTTCCAAGGCTGGTTCTTCTTCAGTCCTAGAGTGTGTGGAAGCCCTGCTCACTCATCACTGGTACTATTAATAATAAAGCTTTGCAAAATCAAAGGTGGTTGAACTCATGCAAATGCAACTATCATTTGTTGTTATGTAAATGTGTTGCAAATTTATATTTGTTGAAAAAATTAGGCTTACATTGAAGAAAGTAGGAAAAAGCAGTAGGCCACTCAGGTATGACCTAAATCATATTCCTTATGAATACACAGTCCAGGAAGGACTCACTGGAGAAGACCCTGATGCTGGGAACAATTGATGGCAAAAGAAGAAGGGGACAGCAATTGATCCCCAAAAGAAGAAGGGGATGGGGTGGCTAGATGGAGTCACTAGGGCAGTTGGCATGGGCTTGGGTGGACTCGAAGGGATGGCGAAGGACAGGATAGCCTGGAGGAATGTTGTTCATGGGGTCACGATGGGTCCGGCACAACTTGGCTAAACAACGACAAATAACAGCCCAGGGAAAGCAGAAGTAACCTGGGTGGATAGAACTGGGAAGGGGCAGCTGACTTCTTTCTCTCCCTGTCATGGTCCAGGGAACAGGGGAATCCTCCTCTGAAGCCATTGGCATTTTGGAAGAAATTCCCATCAGCATCAATGCAGACTCCACTTAAAATGAAACGCCATAGCTTCAGAGAGGGACAGTTTTCAGACTAGAAAACAAGTTAAGCTCCTCCTCCACACCTTGCATGGCTCTGAAGCTTCTCAGAGGTCTCCTCAGTTGGGAATTATGCCACAAATGGGCATACAGATTGCATTCACTCCACTAAGATCAAGCCTGGTTTGTCCTTCGATCGCAAGTAGAACAGAGCAGTGTATGGTGCAAGTGAGGACACTGTTTAGGGTGCAAACCTTCACACTATTCTGTGTCCACGCAGAAGTCTTACAATGCAATCCTATTACAATTACAATGTCTGCTCAATTACAATTGAGTTCATCCAGACTTACTCCTGGGCAGGTGTGTGTAATGTTGCAGCCTCAATTGCTGAATAGTTGAAAAGATAATATTCTCTGGTAAACTTGCTTATTTTTTCCATCATGGCATTGCTGTGAAAAAATAGATAAATGGATGCTGTAGAGGATAACAGTGGAGGGTATGGGGTTCTCTCTGTTTTTCCTCCTGCATTTTTAATCAGGTTATTAGCAAGATCTCATTAACACTGTGAGCAAGTTGGCCAAATATTTCCAGTGCTTCTTTGCTTTGAATGTATTGTTTCAGGAAACTCATTTCCTGCAGAGAGAGCAAGGTAGGTATTTGCTTAGTAAATTTAACCTGCTCCACATCTAATGCAAAAATAGTAAGTCTGTAACATGATGGGAACAGCCTCCAAAACAGGGACAGCCTGAGATGCAGCCGCAAATATCGTTCCCCGAGTCCAATAATGATAATTAACAAGTAACATTTTTGTATCTCTTGACTCAAGCATCAATTCAAATGGAAACTACAGTCAAGAAATTTGAAGACTGCATCTTACAAGGAGAGCCAGGAAGGAACTAGAGAAGATCATCAAGTGTGAGCATGTTTCATTACAGGCCACACCAAGATCATCCACACTGTTGTTCTTCCAATCACTATGTATGGCTGTGAAAGCTGGAAGTGAAGAAGACTGACAGGAAGAAAATGGATCCAACATGGTGTTGGAAGAGAGCTTGGCAAATACCTGGGCCAACAGAGGGACAAACAAATAGGTCCTAGATCAAATCAAGTCAGAGCTATCCCCGGAAGCAAAGATGCCATAACTGGGGCAGTCGCACTTCAGGCACATCACGAGAGGCCAGGACTCAGTGAAGAAGACAGTCATGGCAGGGAAAGTGGGAAGCAGAAGAAGAAGAAGAAGAGGGAGAAGAAATTAGAGATGTGCCCATTCCGTAAAGGAAGCCACCCTCTTGAGTTTGCAAAAGCTGAGCAGGGCTGTCAAGGAGAAGACATTCTTTCCTAGGGTTACCGTAAGTTGGAGATGACTTGATGGCACAGCAACATTTGATGCTCATTCATGATACTCTAGTGGTCCCATTCTGCCTAATGGCTGTGGAGGCTGCTAGCACCCATGTCAGTAGGACACTGTGTCCACTCCACCTTGTAGTTGGACCTTCTAACAAGATCAGAACCATGGACAGCTCCTTCGAAGCTCCTCACGGCCACATTGCTCCGCTGACACTGAGGACCTAACGGCAGGACCTGGCCCTGCTCTAGCTGATAAAACAGGCAAGCAGAAGCCCCACGGGCTTCTCTGCTTGGACTGACCGACTCCGTGCTCCAGTGGTGTGGGAGCATGGAATGCTCGAATGGCCCACCACACACAGTGCACCCTACCACCCAAAAACGAGGATGTAGGAGGACCTTCTTCCTTATATAGTACTCCTGTCCAGGGAAACTCATAATGGCCTAGATGTTATTGCATGGGGGAGGGGCTAAAACATGTCATTCCCTTCCTGCAGGATCAAATGGTACTGCTCAAAAAAGAATAGAGCATGGAGGTTTCCTGCAGAAGATCAAGGTTGGATTCTTGCCATTTTTAGAGAAAAGGAGCTTGAAAAGGAGTGCCTGAGAGAAGGGAGCGCTGGCACGGGGATGCGCAAGGAATCTGTTTGGGGATGGGAATCCATCAGATTCCCTGGTTTCAGCATCTCAGACTTCAGTTCACTTTGTAGAGGGCCGGAGTCCAAGTACCAGGTGGGCATGCCCAGGGTTTTGGGGCATGGAGTTGAGCCAGCCAGAGGCACTGTGCAAGCAGTACACCCCTTCCGCACTTGGTACTGCTGCTCCCTGCTGCACAGGGGGTGGAAGAAAGCTGGTCATGGGGTGGCTGGGAATGGTGTCTGGTATGGCCGTGAGCAGCACCCCTCTTCCATGCCCAGTGCAGCCACTGGCAGCCAGCCCAAATGCAGCAGGAGGTAGGTCACTGGGGTCTCCAGGAATGGTCCCCACATGAGTGCGATCCGTGCCCCCATTTCACTCCCTGCAGACCCCTTTGGGCTGCTGCACCTGACAGGGAAGGTTCAAGCATTCATGGCCATTCTCTTGGCTCAACTCACTTTGCTGGACCAGGACAAGCATGGGAGAAACTCCACGGATGCTAGAGGGACAGATTGCAGTAGGGTTCCTCCCAAAGGTAGTTCTGGGCTAGATGGATGAGTGGCCATGTGTTGATAAGCTGACAAGCTGAACTCTTCCTGAATGTCCAATGGCAGGACTGGCCTTGGTCTAAGGCTAAACACTCTGTTTGCACCTTTCCTAAGGTTTGTACACAACTAAGAGCTGACCTTGGCAGTGGAAGGCCATTACAATCTGTTCATCAGTTTATTTCTTCCACCTCCATTTAATCTCCTTCTCCCCTCCCCAACACCATCTTCAGTGTATTTATATCACTCCTTTCAAAGGTAAAACTATGCTCAAGGAGGTACTGAGAGACAGTGTGGTTCAGTGGGTAGAGCTTGGACTCTGGATATCTGAGCTCTAGTCCCCACCTGGCCATAAAGCTTGTTGGGTGATCTTGGGCCAGTCATGGATTCTCACCCTAGTTGTTGTGAGGATAAATATGGCAAGAAGGAGAAACATCTAAGCTGTGTTGCATTCCTTGCAAGAAGAAAAAAGGTGGGATTAAAATGTTGTTGTTCTGATTTCTACAGCAATACCAGAGGGGGCCGCATAATAAAATACAGCAACATTTTCAGAAAAGTCATCCTCAGCAACAAATAACAACATTTACACGACCATAAAGAATGTAAACATTTATTCACCTGCTGCATCCTTTATCACTCTCTCTGTGACTGCTTTCACCTGTGTACTATGCACACGAGGGCTGGGTGCAAATATCATTTCAGTTCCTTTTTATATGCATTTGGCAGAATTGGCAAATAGCTTCATATTCCATTCAGAAGGAACTTGAGGCTGAAAAGAACTGAATGTCTGGGGAAAACCAGAATGAAAAGATAGGCCCAACTTGGGGAACAAGGATGCTAAACTGTCCTCTTGCTGACACCTAGGAAGGAGCCATCCTTGGGGTTCTTCTTGTAGGATGTTGATTACGATAGTCAATGCTCCCACTCTTGAACCCAGCTGCAGGTTGCCTTAAAACTTATTCCAGGGATCTAATGGGGCCATCGCAGTGAGGTACAGCATCCCCATATTCCTCCTGTTACTTCCTGGTTCTGCAGAAAGGGGTAAGAAATCCAGAGGACATTGGAATAGGATCCTCCCTGCTTGTTATCAAGTCTTAAATGCTTCTCTTTCGCCTCCAGCACTTCAATTCCTATTGCTATACTTCCACAGATCATTCCTTTTTTCCGTATCTGTTTCTCTCCCAATTTCCCGAATGGAAACCAGTGGAAACCACGTTAGTAAGATCGATTTGCTTCTAGAAAGGAATAAGAAAGGTTTGCTCATTTTGTCCAATGTGTATTTTTGGGATTTTTACATCAAGGTTTTTGCTTTATTGGCATGTCAATGCTTAGTCAAGACTTCAGACCTGCCACTTTTAAGCACAGAACTGAAAACAGCATTAGCAAATATCTGCCTCAAGATGTTGAGCTCTGTGAAATACATAACCTTAAATAAAGAGCCTGCATACCCAGGCTAGCAGGATAATGATTTTCACCCATCATTCTTGCCAGAAATTATCGTTTCTTAATCAGACCTCAACCATTGACCTGCGAACCCTCCGGTTAACCACTTTTCTTTTCAGTTCACTTTTATTATTTTAGCCTTTGGCCACATTAACAGACAGTGCAGCACAAAAAATCGGCTCCACCCCAGTCGGTCTCTTACTTAAAACCAGAAAATGCCATTCCACTGCTGCACAATTTATTACGCAAGGGGAAACAAATTCAGCATGAGATTTTGCCAAAGGCAGAACAAATAAAACAGCTTTCCTAGTCACCCTAACATTACTTTGGGTAAATAAAAAGTTGTCTTCAAAAAGACTAGTGATCACAGTTCTTCAGTGCCTCTTACAGATATTTCTCCTGACTCCTCGACATCAGTTCCATGATGGAGCAATGAAATATATAATGAGTAAGATCCTCAACTCAATTGCCATAGGAACATAGCAAGATTTGTACTTATCTTTGTTTGCTTGTTATCTTTATAATCTAGCTTGCCTCCAAGGAGCCCAAGGGAGCACTAAAGCCCATCTCCCTCTGCATTTTAGTCTGAGACCAGCCCAAAGTCAACCCTCAAACTTTGTGGCTGAGTGGGGTTTCGAACCTGGATCTCCCAAGTCCCAGTCCAGTTCTCTAACTGGTGCACCACACTGTCTCTCAGAAGAAATGAGGTCTTACAAAATTTCCCCTCACTGACTCACTCATAAACCAAAGGTTTATATTAAAACATGAGTGCAAATGCTACCCAAGCAGCAAGGGAATTTTCTCTTCAAAGTCCAGTGCTCAGGACAAAGCAGGTCCTTTCTCATACCAGATTCATCCAAGACTGGAGAAAGGGGAACAATTTGGGAGAAGGTGGTTTGCTACTTATCTCACAGGCTTCCACTTTTATGACAAGCTAGAACAGGCCCAGAGTTAGGCCTAAACTTAGACACAGAAGCTTGAGACCTTGTAGTGTTCCTTATTTAGGAAGAAAGAGCAAATATTTTAGCAGGCTCCCTCTGAAGCAGAGGAGGGCAATTTGCATCCAGTTTCATAAAAATAGTTGTGGTTGTTGTGCTCCATATCTTTATATTTTACTATCTTATTGTTTCTTTGCATAATTGGATAAAAATGCAGGTATATTTGTCTCTTTTGAGGGGAATCAAGACCATCTGATTTCAGAATGACAGCCACAGGGGAGCTTTGGAAAGAGCTGCAAAATATTCCCTGACGATCTTTGTGGAACATCTTTCTGAGAATTATAGGCCACCTAGAATTTTCACCAAATATAAAATATGAAAGAAATCAAAGCGAGGGCTGCAGGTTTTTTGTCTTATGTTGGTGTTACTTTGCTTATCTTACTTTATTTTTTCTTTCTTTATATTTTACTCTTATTTGTTGGTTTTATATTGGGAGTGTTATGAATAAATTGTACTGTTTTAAATTATTGTTAAAATTTCGTTTACTGTGTTATGAGTTACCCAGACATCCTATGTCTAATGGGGTGGCATACAAGCCAAATAAATAAAAATAAATAAAATTTGAAAATACAAAATAATTTGTGTTCAAGTGGATTCCAGTTTGGAGGAGGATGGTTTGTTTCCCCTTCCCTCTTCCATGTTTTTGAGGAAATGTGTATGAAATTACATACATCATAACGCTGTCCCTAGGCAAGAAGGCTGCAAAGTTTCAGAAGGATAGGTGTAGGAGGTACAGAGTTACAATGCTTAAAAACCAGCCAGGGGCCTTTTCATTGTAAAGTGTAGCTGCATTGTAAGAATTGCCTTCTCTCCCTCGTCCTTCCCCAAAACACAGCAGTGGGAGCCGCTGGTCAAAGGCACACTGGGATGGTCGGTCACTCAGCGGCGCTTCCTCTTCCCTCACTCTGTGGTGGCTACGGCATCAAAACTATCTGGAGGCATGAAGCCTGAGGGCATGTGCTGCATCTGAAAAAGATCCCCTTACAAAGCCTTCAGTTCTTTTAACTTTAGACAGAAGTCAGTTTTCCTGGCAACTAAACAGAACCGGGCCAAAAGGATCTAATTCTGTCCAAGTTTCAGACTGTATCTGAATTCAGAGCCAGTGTGGCGCAGTGGTGAAGAGGATGGGACTGGGACTCAGACGATCTGGGTTCGAGTCCCCGCTCAGCCATGGAGTCAACTGGGTGACTTTGGGCCAGTCACGGACTCTCAGCCCAGCCTACCTCACAGGGTTGTTGTTGTGGGGATAAGATGGAGGAGGAGATGTAAGCTGCCTTGAGCCCTTTGTAGGAAAAAGGCAGGATATAAATCAGAAAATTAATTAATTAATTAATTTCCAACACTTTCCCCAGCCTGTGAAAAGGCCTCTTATCCCTTCCGCCCAGATACTGCCTGCGTATTTTCAGGTATGCTTTGGCCTATTTGTTCTTCCAGGTTTCCCTTCATGAGGTCTTTACTGCCACTTTACCAAGGCACCCACTTCCAGATTCTCTGCATGGTGAAGGTCGCCTCCTCTGCATGTTTTTATCTGGTTTTATTTGGTTTTTGTTCTCTGGGCAAAATGGATTTTCTTTGCCTTTCAACATATTCCATCACACAACCAAAAGGTGGCACTGCCCTCCGGTGGAATTGCGATATGGGAGATTCTCATTCTGGTTCCTTCCGCCATTTGCAGCTAATGCCACACTTCCTTTGCTCTAAGGGAGGAAAAAGCCACGGAAATGTGTGGAAAGCCCATTAGAGGCCCTGGAGGATGGGAACATCCTGTCCCACAACACAGGAACAATCCCCTAACAAGGATTGCTATTCACTTCAGTAGTCCAATCAGCAGAGGAATCTACTAGTCGCTTAACGGACAGCACCGTGCTGCCAACGTGGCGACTGACTACAGCGCCAATATCATCACCGTCACCTTTGGAAGCAGGTAACCCTTCTCCATGCTGCAAGGGACCCTATTTGGCTGGGTCTGCCGTTCACGCAGAGGAAGCATTCCTATGTGCCAGGGCCCTTTCACGTTTCCACTGAATTCCCACATTGCCAGGGTGCTTGCTTGGGGTAAGGCTGATCGATGCAACCCCCTTTCCTTTGCATGCACTTGGCAAAGGTTGTGGCGGTGGGGGTGGCCCTGGAACACCTTCCTATCACGGTGGGACCCAGGATAATCAAGCTGGCAATTCCGATCTGAGGATCAACAGGGCGACTTTATTGCTATGCTGTTTAATTGCATGTACCGAGAATGCTGTGCTAAATAAATATTATTTTGCAGTGAAAGTTATTTCTCGGTTGGTTCTAATTTTGTAAATCCACAGGACTTTACAAAATGAACAAACTATTTTATGTGCTTGGATTAAGATGAACTATTCAGGGTTTTGTTGACATTTTGGAGACATCAAAATAATAATTATTATTATAACAGGTCTTTTGTCATACCATAGTCCTTGCAGAGGAGAAACATTTGTCTATCAATGTTATTTCCCTCAAGTTGCTCTGGCTCTGAATGTACTCCTATTGTCCTCATTAATATGACTTATTTACTAATAATACTTATTTTATTTTATTTATTTATTAAAACATTTCTATGCCACCCCTTGCCGAAGCCTCTTACAAAGCATTTTAATATAATAGTATTTCTAAGACAGGGATCCTATGGCCCCTGGGGGACCATAAGATGCTTCCGATGCCCAGATCCAATTTGGAGACAGAACTCTGATGGAAATGTACAGGAAGTGGAAAGGAGGTCAATCCTGAAAAGAAGGGGATAAGCAGACGACAAAAACTTTCAGGGACAGAGTCAGGAAGGCTAAAGCAAGTTACAAACTGAAACTAGCAAGACATGCTAAACATAACAAGAAGGCCTTCTACAGCTACAAACAAAATAAAAGACAAACAAAAGAAAGAGGCATGCAGCAACTTGTCAAGGATGGCAAAAAGATAACAGATGACAAGGAAAAGGCAGAGGTGCTCAACTCCTACTTCAACTCAGTTTTCTCCCACTAAAGAAAACGTGACTTACCTACAGAGGAGGCCATGCAAAAAGAAAGGGAAGGAGGGCAGCCTAAGATCAGCAGACAAATGGCCAAGGTGCTCCTTGAAGAGCTGGATGCACTCAAAGCTCCAGTACCTGGTGGCCTCCATCTTAAAGGAACTGGTGCAAGAGCTCTCTGAGCTGCTATAGATAATATTTGAGAAATCTTGGAGAACAGGAACAGGGGAAGTGCCAGACAACTGGAGGAGTGTTGACATGGTCCCCATCTACAAGAAAGAGAAGAAAGACGAGCTGGGGAACTATAAACCAGTTACTCTAACTCAATCCCTGGGAAAGGACTGGAGCAAATAATTAAAAAAGCAGTCCGTACGCACCTTGAAGAAAATGTAGTGATAAGCAGAAGGCAGTACAGATTTCTTAAGAATAAGACTTGCCAACTAATCTCATTCTTTGACTGGGTTACCGCCCAAATGAACAGAAGGAATGCAGTAGGTTTTATTTGCCTAGACTTTAGCAAAGCCTTTAGAAAAGTGCCACATGACATCCTAATAAGTAACATAGCAAAATGTGGGCCTGGCAGTGGATCCACAACTGACTTCAAAATAGGTCTCAGAGAGTGACCATCAATGGTAGTTGTTGTTGTTGTTGTTATTGTTATTATTATTATTATTAGAACATTTCTATGCCACCCCTTGCCGAAGCCTCGGGCCAGCCTGAAGAGAAGTCACTAGTAAGGCACCACAGGGTTCAGTCCTGGAATCAGTACTCGTCAACATCTTTATTAACGAACTCGATAAGGACATTTGGGGAAAGATGAGAAAATTTGCAGATGATACTAAACTAGGTGGAATAGTTAACACCCCAGAAGGCAGAAAGAAGATCCAAACAGACCTAGGCAAGCTTGAATGCTGGGAAGAAAACAACAGAATGAAATTCAACAGGGAGAAATGCAAAGTTCTCCACCTAGGCAAAAATAAAATAAAATTAAAAATTGCATCAATACAAGATGGGGAATACTAGGCTCACCAGCACTGAAAAAGAAAAAGACCTTGGAGTTGTTGTAGACAACAAGCTAAATATGAGCTAAAGGTCTGATGCAGTCACAAAAAAAGGCAAGCACTATTTGGAGATGCATAAATGGAGGTATCACTTCCAGAAAAAGAGAAGTGCCCATTCCTCTCTCCTCTGCATTAGTCGGACCTCACCTGGAATATTGCCTTCAGTTTTGGACACGCAGGCTTAAAAATGATGCTGACAATCTGGCGAGGCTTCAGAGGAGGGCAAACAAGATGATGCAGGGCCTGGAAGAGAAACCTTATGATGAAATGCTGAAAGAACAGGGCCTGTTCTGCCTTGAGGAAAGTCGACTACGAGGTGACATGAGAGCACTTCAAGAGTACCTCAAAGTCCGTCACAAAGAAGAAGGAGAAGGCCTATTCTCATTCGTTCCAGATTGCAGGACATGGAACAGTGAACTTAAACTACAGTACACCCGATAAAGGCTAGACACACAGAATTTCCTGACAGCGCAACAGTGGACCCAGCGGGCAAAAAAGGTTGTGGGCTCTCCCACACTAGATTCATTCATTCATTCATTCATTCATTCATTCATTAAAACATTTGTATGCCGCCTCATTCGCCGAAGCCTCGGGGCGGCTTACAACGTTAAGTTAAAAAATAATTATAACATTAAATTAAAAAATACAAACATTAAGTTAAAATGCAAAAATACCAATATAAAATAAGCCGCCCTGGCCAGATAAAATCCAATAATATTAACAATTAAAATGCCGCTTAAATAAAAAGGTCTTTGCCTGGCGCCGAAAAACAAATAACGACGGCACCTCTCTGGGGAGCGCATTCCATAGATTGGGCGCCACCGCAGAGAAAGCCCTGCTCCAGGTACCCACCCTCCTAATTTCTTTCACGGAGGGTTCCCGGAGAAGGGCCTCTCCCACTGATCTCAAGGGGCGGCCGGGCATATATGGATGTAAGCGCTCCTTCAGGTAACCAGCGATTTAGCAGCGATTGGACAATTATCTGAACAGGACAGTGCGACTGCCATCCTGCACTAGTGGAGTTGGACGCAATGGCCTTCCTTGCCCCTTCTGACCTGGCTGGTCTGTGAATCTATGAATCCATCCATGCTCAGGTTGCCCTCAAACACACACACACACACACACAGTCAGCAAGGGGAAAACCATTCCACTTGCTGCTCCAAGGTTGTAAAAGTGACCTCAGAGGATGGGTGAATGGGGAGGGGAGGGGAGGGGAGGACTGAGCTCCCAGCGTGCAATGCATCCTGACACTGTCCCAACCTCCTTCCCTCCCTACCTGAAGCACTGCAGGTATTCAATCAAAGTTGGACTTGACTTCCAGGTGGGAGGAAGATATCACCTCTCTCACTTCCTCCACCTGGCACAGGATGCCTGCACAACTTGAAACTTACAAGTGTCTCCATCCTCTTCCACCCCAATCAGGTTGCCTATAACAATATTCAGAACCACAGTTTAAAACCCACTATTTGAAACCCACTATTAATATAACTCAGAGAGCCAGTGTGGTGTAGTGGTTAAGAGCAAGGGACTGGCACTTGGAGGATCTGAGTGCTAGTCCCCGCTCAGCCATGGAGCCACCTGGGTGACTTTGGGCCAGTCACAGACTCTCAGCCCAACCTACCTCACAGGGTTGTTGTTGTGGGGATAAGATGGAGGAGGAGAATGATGTAAGCTGCCTTGAGCCCTTTGTAGGAAAAAGGCAGGATATAAATCAGAAAATAAATAAATAAATAAAATAAGCTATTACAGCCAGAAGAACTATCCAAAAAACCAGCACCTAAGCAGTCAAATGGTGCCAGATCATGCAGCCAAATCCGTTTCCCTGTGGGGGTTCGACTCCCCCAACTGCCTTTTCGAGGTGAGACAAAGAAGCAATCATGAACTCAAACAATGAAGTTTTGCGAGAGAGAAAAGGGGCAGTTCTGTCCACTGAAATCACTGCATTTGAAACTGAACACAGGTGAATATTTAGCACAATCCTAAAGTACACCTGTTTTATTTTTGTAGGTGAGGAATCCCAATGCTTTCTGCATGACTGTAAAGCAGTGATAAGTCACAGCTTTGGGAACTGCTCTGGTTGCTTGGAGAAAACTTGCTTTGGCCCCTTTCCTTCTGGAGGCACAACCATTCCAAGCAAACACTTTGGATGGATTCAGTCCAAAACACTGCAGGCAACAGATTTTTGCTATCTCAGATTCATAGACTCTGGTGCTTTGGTGACATTTGGAAATGTAAACTGTCGGGTAGATTCCATCATGAGGTCACTTACATAAAGCTCTCCATTTTGTAAAGAAGCTTTTTCTTAAAGTACTGTGGGAGGAAATGATTTGATTCTCGTTGGCTTTTGTGGTGAGCAAGACAGTGTTAGACATGAATCTTTGGTCAAATCCAACAAGCTTATGACAAACCTAACTCACATAACCTTTTTAGTTGGTTGTTTTATCATATTTTCTGACAAATTGTGAACTAACCTGATTTTAATGTTTTTGTTAGCTGATTAGTTCCCCCCCACCCCAACATTTAAAGACTCTGCTACAATCCATGGTGGGTCGAAGTGGACTTTAATATTGTTCACAGTGAGAAGGATAGGACCTTGACAGCCCAGAATTGCTGGATGGGATGCAAACTCTGGGGGAAGAATTATAAAACAGAAATTAAATATTATGATAACTGAGGGAGTATTATCCAACAAGGTGACCCTTACAGAGTTCGGTTTTTAAAAACAGTGCTTGTAGGTTCCCCTGGACAGTTGGTTTGCCTGTGTAGACCATATGCTGGGTTGGATGGACCCCTCGTCTGCTAGAAAAAGGCCCTTCCAGTGCCTTAAGATGAGTTATGGGCTCACTAAAGAGACAGCTGCCTTTGTGGTCAGCAGCTCACACATCTGGGTGGATTCTTGCATCTTCACTGGCATCCCCCTAAGCAGAGCACAGGTAGCCCTCCAGATGTTGACCACAGCTCCTACCACCTGTCACCTGAAGCAAATAGGAATGATGGAAGCTGCAGGTCAGAATTTATGCACCTTGTCCACCCCTGGACAATGAATTGCAAGAACTCTGAAAGGCTTTATGCCTTTACAAAAGGCTCTGAGTTACAAGGGCTCTAAGAGGCCTTATGCAGAGAGCCTTCCCATCACACTGATGTGATTCTTTGAACTGGATATTTTGGAGAATGCACTGGCTCCTTCCACATGCAACACCTGTGCTCTGCCACTGAGCTGTGAAACCTCCACCACCATTTATACTTCCATACGATTTACAGGCTGGCTGATCTTCAGTGTTATCTGGGCAGCTTACCTGGACCGCAGCAAACAGCATTTCAATTAACCAGTATAATAGTATGGAAGCCAAGCAGGGTTAGGGCTGGTTAGAATCTGGCTGGGTGACCTGAGCGCATGACTCTATGATTATTGCTGTAAACCATGCAGAGAGCTTGAGCTACGGGTAGGCTCGAAATGCTATGATTATAAAATCACAAGTGATCTGATTACTTACAGTAATGCTGGCCAACATGTGGCCCTCCAAGCACAGTTGGACTGCAGCTACCACCAGCTCTAGTCACCATGGGCAAAGGGTGAGAAATGATGGGTTATGCAGTCCAACGCATCTTGGGGAGATCACATTTTCTCTTTCCCTACCCTAAATGTATTCTTGAACAGAGACATGTGAATTTTAAACTATTCCTTGTGCAGCAGCTAATCAAAGAGAACCTTATTATGCTTCAGAAAGTCAATAAAAGGGCCACTGGAAACAGCTTCTGTTATTTTTACCTTCTCTGCTGCTGAAGGGCCAAAGGAAAGCACATAAAGCTCTGCCTTTCTCCTCAGCAGCTCCAATAATCGGAATTGATGGGCATTCCCCCAGCAGCTGTGAAGCAAGAGACCTCTGTACTGATGTTTAACAAGATTAAAGGAAAGGATTTGTCTGCCCACATCACAGAGAATGAAGGCTGCCCCACCTGAAGTAGTGCCAAGCCATACCAGAGTTTTTGTGGGCCATCCCCACCCCTCACCCCCCAATCCCAGTCTCTTTCTCTCTCTCTCTCTCACACACACACACACACAAGCGCGTGCCTTGGAATTTGTGCAACAGACAAAGCATGGGTCTTTCTCTCTGCAGGATTCCACTAATATATTTCTAATAAAAGAGGTCAGACAATCATCTTCCAATATGGAATTTGCTGCCACAGGACTCCTGGCACCATCTAAATTATATGGCTTCATCCACTCACATGCACACCAGAGCTGGCCCTTCTGGGCTCCCAGTGGGTTTCCCAGATGCCCAGGTCCCCTTCCCCTGGTCCCAACCACAAGCACCAATGGTTGATTGGTTGCACAGCCTTAGTGTGGTTTCCCCCCATTTTACAAGCTGAACAGCCTCTTGTAATGGTTAGCTTTGAACAGGAAGAGCTTCATGCTACCATATGCTGGTAGTTTTGGTGCCATATCTTGACCCCAGTCCTTTGGCATTCAGACCCAGGAGAATGTGGCCCTGAGAGCTTCTCCAGGTTGAATGCAGCCCTCAGACTGAAAGAGGTCCAACACCTCTGGCTTATTACCTGCAACAGCTAAATGGAGAACGCACATCCCTAAGGAATGGTGTTTCTGGCATCAGAATGGCAGTGCTCAGAAAATTACTTGGTACTTGGGTGAGCCATGTGGGTAAGCCCCAGAGTGAGTTCAGCTCTTTGGTAGGTGAATTGGTGTTCATATCCCATTTGCCCTATTAATTGCATATCAGATTTGAAAGAAAGGCTAATGTAACCAGGTTAAAGTTGGTGTAACCAAGAAATTCCCCATAGATTCCAGACTTATCTTTAAATCAGGATTCCCAAAAGGAAAACTGGGCACACTTTGAGCATCCCACAGCCACTGCCACGTTGGCACCGGCTACCCTATCTTTAGTGCGGACTTTATTGCAGCATGGCCCCCCATAAATGAGAACGCAAAAGTGGGTGTCAGAGGAAAACTGAGGGACTGCTTTTCAGACCAGAAATGTCATGTTAACGTTGACAAAAAAGAGGAAGAAATTGATGGTATGAACTGAGTTATGTGCACAGTTCTATGCAGCATGGACAAAGCGGTTTCTTTAGCACATACCCTGCTCCAAAAGCGAATTACTTCTAACAGAAAGAGACACATGTTCAAATCTAACCTAAACTACACCCACAGCCATCCAGGTGGTAATAATAACCTCACAATTAGGCTGCCATGATGCTCTCTGCATGGGACTACCTTGAGCCTGGTTCAAAAGCTGCAGCTGGAGCAGAAAGGCAAGGCTTGGGTGTTCACAGCCGCACCTAGCAATGCCTGCCTATTTGCTACCAAGTCATGTTCCAGGTTATTGCCATACAAGCCCTAAACAATTTAGCAGCTGGATACCTGGCAGACCACCTTCCAACCAACCATTAAAATCATCAGAGGAGACCTTGCTGGTCATTCAGTGATTATCAGAATGCTGCCCTATGACACCTTGAAAGCAGAGCCTTCTTGATGAAGGCACCCACCCTGTTGAAACAAAGCTCCATTGTCCAGTTGAGGTGGGAGCTAATTTGGTCTTTTTCAAATGCCTGCTGAGCACATACCTGTTCACTCATAATTAAATTAACCAAACTGCCCCATTTACTGCACCTGTACTATTCTTTATTAATTATTTTATGTTTTCTGTTAAGAACCCATAAAACTTCACTACAACTGTATTATGCAATTTTGATGTCAATGAAGAAATTGAAATTTTGTAAGGTTTTGCATACCTTTCCTCTGTCACTGGTTGGAAGGGAGATTGCAATCAACAGGGCAGCAATGAGTGAATTAAAAAAGACTGTGTGTAAGGCATTTCACTGGAGACCAAGATCATCCTCACTATTGTATTCTCACTCATTATGTATGAGTGCAAAAGCTGGACAGTGAAAAAAGGTGACAGGAAGAAAAAGATATGTTCTGTCATGGTGCTAGAGGAGAGCTCTGTGAAAACTCTGGACCTGGAAAGACAAGCAAGATTGTCCTGGATTAAATCAAGCCAGAGGTTTTCCTGGAAACGTGATGAAACCAAGGCTGTCAAACTTTGGACACATCAAAAGAAGGCAAGACTCCCTGGAGAAGACAAGTCATACTAGGGAAAGTCAAAAGCAGAAGAAGGAAAAGAAGACATAAGAACAGAAGCAAAGCCAAGCTGGATCTGGCCAAGGGTCCATCCAGTCTAGGACTCCTTGCACATGGTGGCAAAGCAGTTGCCCAAGTATCCGTCAAGCAGGATGAGTCAAAGACATAGAAACATAGAAACTGAGCAAGTCCCAGGCCATCTAGTCTGACCCCCGGCTCCAGCCAGCTCCACTCATGACATGCCTACCATGTGGACGTCCAGCCTATCCTTGAACACCCTCACCAACGGGGCTTCAACCACCTTCTATGGAATGGAAGCCCATTCCACACCCTGGGGGTCCTAACAGTCAGGAAGTGCTTCCTGGCATCCAAATGGAACCTTGGCTCCTTGAGCTTGGCTCCACTGGAGTGCGTCCTGCCTTCCTCCGCAGGGGAGAGCAGGTCTCCACCCAAAGACCTTCTCCTGTCCAAGCTCCTCAGCAACTGGAGTTTGCAGGCAGGCCACCACTGGTGAAGGAGAACAAGCATGGCCAGCAAGGCTAGTGGCCACGGAAGCCTCCTCCTTCATGAATCCACCCAGTCCCCTTTTACAGCCACCCGGACTAACAGCCATGACCGCTTCCCACGGCAGAGAATTCCATAGTTTAGCCATATGCTGTGTGAAGAAGTGCTTCCTTTTATCTTTTCCTTTTTCCTTTTATGGATAAAATATAAGATGGATCAATTCCATAAAGGAAGCCATAGCCTTGAGTTTGCAAGCCCTGAACAGGGCTGTCAGGGTAGGCATTTTTGAGGGCATTCACTCAAAGTGTTGCGATAAGTCAGAGACAACTTGATAGCATGCAACAACAACAGTGCTTTTTATTACTATTATTGCTGTTTTAATTCTATTGAATGGCGTTGTTTTTAAAAAACTATGTTAAATGCAATTTTCCATTTAATATTTGTATGGTAACCACACAGAGATTTTTTATAATGTTTTAAGTGGCATAGAATCTCTACAATAAATACAATAATGAATAGAAGTGCTTGCTCCATAGCTCTGAATACTTTGAAGGGTTTCTTTAATAAGCCTTGCTATTGGGTGGCTCTTTGCTCATGAGGACCTCTGCCCTCTCTTTGGATGGAGTCCATCTGGAAAAGAAATAGTGAGTTGGAATGCAACCAGTGAAAAGGTAGCCCAGTTGGCTGAAAGCCTATGAAATGGGGGACCTGCACTGTAGGCTGTCTTCCATTGGGACATTCATGCTGATTAGAGGCAAGCACAATGTCTCTGGGTACCTACCTTTCTATCCATCCCACCCCTGTTCCCTCGGTGGAAATATGACCATGTCCACAGTTCTCTTTTCACTGAGAAGCAATATCAGTCGGCAACCACAGAGCCAGTTTCAGGAACCACAGGCCAAGATGTTGTAAGCCGCCCCGAGGCCTTGGCAAGGGGCGGCATAGAAATGTTTTAATAAATAAATAAATAAACCTCCATCCAGAGCTGCCTGGACCACTTGCACAACATGGCCATCGCCTCAGGAGCCACCTGTCTCTGTCCTGAACATCCCTTTTCGCCACAGGGAAGAGGAAAAAGTAAAGCATGGTGGAAAGGAGGAAGAAAAGCAGAAGCACTTCACTTGCTGACTTCCTGTTAGGAAGGAAATGGCGAACAGCAAGAAGGGAGGAAGAGGAGGAGGAGAGCAGTCACAGCTAGCCACAGCTGTTCAACCACAGAGAGTGTCTTCCTCAAGAGCCCCAAAACCTGAAGCTAGTATAACGAGGATGCTCCTGGAATGTCCTTCTGTTTAGGGCAGTGGAGAAACAACCTTTGGGACTGAATAGATGGTTCAGGGTATTTCGGTTTTAAGAATGCTATAGATTTAGGTGCCTGTGCAGTTCAGAACTTGAGGTTAATCATTTATCATCAGCACTTTGCACTTCTGGTTCCTGACTTCTAACTGAGTAGATCAGAGGAAGCTGCTCCAGCTGGGCTAGAGATTCTGAGATACAGGCAGCCAGGTTCCCAGGGAGTGAGTGACCAGAGCAAGCAAACAGGGAGAGAAAACAGGAGTTTGCTGGTAGAGTTCAGAGTTCAAAGGAGGCCCCTGATGGGTTTTTTCCTGATTTTCCCCCCTTAGTTTTCCCACTGTTGTTTTCTTCCTTGTAGCACACTCCCATTTATTGGCGTGTTTGTGTTGTTAAGACAGGAGAGAGCACTAGTCATTTCAATAGGCCCAACAAAGTAAAATGAAAAGGGTAGGAGAAAGAATGGACCGAGTAGACTCCCCAGTGGTGGTGACCTGCAACATCTGTGCAGTGGTTGTTTTCTTGCCCAAGGTCAACATGGCCTACATGTGTAACAAGCCCTGCTAGAAGAAATTATGAAAGCACTAGAGCAGTTAGCGTCCACCCTCAAGGTAATAAAAGAAGCTGAAGAGTTTTTAGACAAAGTAGTGGAACTGCAACAGCTAAGAGCAGTACAGAAGCAAGAAGTGCCACAGCAAACTGGGGCAGAAGAGGAGAATCCTGAGGAAACTCTCTGGAAAAGGGTGACAGGTGCAGAAGAACTAGAAAATGTAATGCACCAGTGGAAGCAGAGTAGCTCTCAAACCACTTACTCAAGGATGAGACTTGAGGGCAGCCTGCAGTGGAAGAACTTCAAGGCATCTTGTGAAGCACTGAACAAGAGGCTAAAGGTCAACAAAGTAGTAGCAATGGGACCAAGGATTGCAAGAACAAGAAGAGAGGAGTGTTAGTTGTGAGAGACTCCCTATTGCATGGGATGGAAACACATGTATGCCAGGAAGACATGTGGACTTATCAGGTTTGTTGTCTCCCTGGAGGACAGATTAGTGATATAATTGAATGATTCCCAAAGCTCGTACAACCCTCTGGCACCAGTCCCTTCCTTCATATAAATGTGGAAACAAATAACACTGCCAAGTGGAACTTTGAAGAAATCACAGCAGACTTTGAAGCTTTTGGGAGGAAAGTCAAGGACCAGATAGTTTTTTCTTCAGTCCTTCCACTTCTTGGAAGAGGAACAGACAGGGAAAGAAAAATACGTCAAGGGACTACCTGGCTGCAAAGGTGGTGCTGATGTGAAAGATTTGGCTACTGGGATCACAGGCTGCACTTCTTGGAAGACGGACCGCTGGCAAGGGAGGGGTTGTACCTTACAGGACTGGAAAGAGTGTGTTTGGCCACAGCATGAAGAAGCTAATCAGGAAGCCTTTAAACTGACTCGTGTGGGGAGGAGGAAGTACACATATATATCCCTGCTTCCATATATGCCCTCCTGCCCCCTTGAGATCGGTGGCAGAGGCCCTCCTCCGGGAACCTTCTGTGAAAGACATCAGGAGAGTGAGTACCCGGAGGAAGGCTTTCTCTGTGGTGGCGCCCCACTTATGGAATGCACTCCCCACCGTCGTTATTTGTTTTTCGGTGCCAGGCCAAGACCTTTTTATTCAAACAATATTTTAATAAATGTTAATGTTATTTATTGGTTTAAATGTTTATAGCTAGGGTGAATCCAGATTTTATATTTTATATTTATATGTAAGATTGTTTATTTATTACGTTGGAAGCCGTCCTGAGGCTTATGCGACTGGGATGGCATATAAAAACTCCAAATAAACAAACAAATACACTTGGGCATAACAATGGACAAAGGCTTACACACCACAATATTGAGAGCAGATCTAACAATGCCCAATTATAGTCTTGCGAAAGAAGGAACACAGTGGTTGGAGTCTATTACCAACTACCCAGCCTAGAAGAAGATGAGGATGAAACTTCTGAAAAGCAAATTGTCAATGTTTCAAGGGGGCATGATCTTGTTGTTATGGGGGACTTCGATTTCCACATTATCTGTTGGGAGAAAATCTTCCCAAACGCAGCCCCTTCAAGAGATTCCTAACATGTGTTGTTGATAATTTCCTCCAACAGAAAGTGGGGGAAAGAACAAGAGGAGCAGCTATCCTTGACTTCATAGTAACCAACAGGGAAGACAAAGTGGCAGCTATAGGAACTCTGGGGGAAAGTGGCCATGCTGTGCTTGAATTCTTGATTCTAAAGGAAGCAAAACCCAAATGTAGCCAAATATGTACCCTGGACTTTATGGAAGCCAATTTCAATAAACTCAGAAATTTAATAAAGTCCCACAGCAGGTGACTCTAATGAGAAAAGGAATCCAAGAAAGGTGGGAATTTTAAAAAAAGGAAATTCTAAAGGCACAATTGCAAACAATTTCAACAAGGAAAGGGGGTAGAAAATATTGTTACTTTATTAAATAATGTAACCCACTTAGAGAGTCTTCAGACCAATATAGTGGAATACAAGTTTAATCATTTAAATAAATAAATAAATAAATAAATAAATAAATAAATAGAAAAGAATAGAAGAAGCCCATGTGGCTGCACAAAAAGCTTAGAGATGATGATCTCAAAACAAGAAAGGACATGCAAACAAGTGGAAAGAAGGCCAGGCTACAAAGGAAGAATAGCGGCAGGTAGCACAGAATTGCAGGGGAGGAATCAGGTAGGCATCTGGAATGAATGAGAGATGATCAGTGAGAGATGCTAAAAACAACAAAAAAAGCCTTCTTCAGATATATCCACATTAAAAGGCAGAGGAAATAAATGGCAGCTCAACTATTCAATGTGGATGGCAAAGTGATAACAGAAAAAAGGATAGAAGTGCTCAATTCCTACTTTGGCTCAGTCTTCCCCCAAACAAAGATCAATGAACTTCCTGATGAAAGGGAAGTGCAAACTTAAGGAACAGGATGGCAATTCAAGATTGATAAGCAAATGGTCAAGAGTCATCGAATTGGGCTGAATGAGCACAATTCTCCAGGGCCCAATGAACTCCATCCTAGAGTCATGAAATAGCTGGCAGAAAAATTCTCAGAACAATGTATATTACATTTGAAAGGATATGGAGGACAGGGGAAGTGCCAGATGACCGAAAAAGGGCTCATGTTGTCCCTATCTTCAAGAGAAAAAAGAAAGAAAGAACCTGGGAACTACAAACGAGTCTGTCTGACATCAGATTCTGGAGCAGATTATAAAGCAGTCAGTCTGTGAACACCTTGAAAACAATGCAGTGATTACAAGAAGCCAACGTGGATTTCTCAAACACAAATCTTGCCAGACTAATCTGACTTGGTTTTTTGATTGGGTAACCTCCCTGATGAGCTGTGGGAATGTTGTGGTCATAATCTATCTTGACTTCAGCAAAGCTTTTGACAAAATGTCCCATGATAGCAAACTAGCTAAACGTGGGCTGGATGGTACAATGATCAGGAGGATCCTCAGTTGACTACAGAGTCAGACTCAGAGAGTGCTCTTCTCAAACTAGGGAGAGGTAGCAAGTGGAAAGCTGCAGGGTTCAGTCCTGGGCCCAGTGCTTGTCAACATTTTTATTAAGGATATTGAGAAGTGGATACTGATCGGATTTGTAGATGACACAAAAATGGGTAGGATAGCTATTACCCTGGAAGACGGAAAGAAGATTCAAGGTGATCTTGAATGGTTGGAGCACTAGGCTGAAAAGAACAGAATGACATTCAGTAGGGACAAATTCCAAGTTCTACACCTAGGAAAAATATACCAAATGCTCAGTTACAAGATGGGGAATACTTGGTTCAACAATATGGCGACTGAGAAGGACCTTTGAATTGTTGCAGATCGCAAGCTGAAGATGAGTCAACAGTGTGATGTGGCTGCAGAAGGGGCAAATGCTATCTTAGGCTACATTAATAGAGGCATCACTTCCAAATCCCATGAAATACTAGTTCCTCCATGCACAGCACTGGTTAGGCCTCATCTGGAGTACTGCATCCAGTTCTTGCACCACAGTTGAGGAAAGATGCAGGCAGGCTGGAAAGGGTTTGGGTGGGGGGGGGGCAACAAGGATGATCCAGGACTGGAAACAAAGCCCTGTGAGGAGAGATTGAGAGAACTGGGCATGCTCAGCCTCGAGAAGAGGAGACTGAGGGGAGACATGATAGCATTGTACAAGCACATGAAAGGCTGTCACAAAGAGGAAGGCCAGGATCTCTTCTTGTTCATCCCAGAGTGCAGGGCACAGAATAACGGGCTCACATTACAGGAAGCTAGTTTCCAGCTAGATATCAGAAAGTCCTTTCTGACTGTTAAGACCAGTGTGACGGTGGAACCAATTCCCTAGGGAGGTCGTGGGCTCTCCCTCACTGGAGGCATCCAAGATGCAACTGGACAACCATCTGAGACTGATTTAACTTGGAGTCCTGCACTAAGCAGGGGTTTGGACCAGTGACCCTCTGGCCCCTTCCAACTCTGCTATTCTATGATTCGAGTGGACAAAGAACATTCCTATTTTCTCATACATTCATTTAACAATCTGTTGTCTTTTGCAGCTCTCTCTTATCTCATCTGACTCCTCATTCTGCCTTCAATTTCGGTAGCCTCAAAGGCTTTGCTGCTGTTCACACTAATTCATTTGCCACAAAAGAGAGGACAAAGCACACCCCAGAGATGCCAGAAGAGAAGTATTCCAGCTCCCTGAAACCAAAGGTTTAAAACTGGAGAGGCTCCCTTTCCTCTCACTCTCCCTTTTGAGCCTATTAAGGCATCATGAAGCCAAATAATTCTAATCAGAACAAAACTTGGAGTTCATGTGGTAAGTCAGTCCCACTGAAAGGGCTTGCTTACTCCTCCGTAGGTATAACGGACAGGTGCTGGAGCAGCTGTGGTCGGCTGCGTCTGAGTTGCCATGGAAACCAAAACATTTACAGCACAGATAATTTCTCCTGGTGGGAAAAGAAGCATCTGTTGGGTCGGGGTTCGTGGAACAAACAACACAAATAGTTCGTTGGGAAATGGAAGGGGTAGCCTGGAACAGGGCTGCGACGATCCTCCCAGGAGTCTGTCCTCGTCTGTCCATCCGTCCACTCAGTGCATTACCTGCCAGGAAAGCGGACTCACGGCAGCAAGGATGCAGGTTAGGGCCTGGAGGCTGAGCCAGGGAGTCTGAGAGATTCCCACTCCCAAAGCAGATCCCTCCCACATCCCGAGCCTGAAAGCTCCTGGGGTGCACGGCTCACAGGGCTTCATGCTATCCGTACTTCAGTGAGTTTGAAGGACTCCCCACAAACACGCTTTGGTAGGAATCTTTCCCCCGCAAAAAAGAAGAAATGCATCAACTAAAAGGGAGGGCACTGACCTGCCTGAGATGGGCTGATGTGCCCAAAGGTGTCCAGAGGCAAATTTAGAAATGGTGGTTATTATGTCAACAGCAATGCGATACATCCCACCAAAGTGTGGAAGGTTGACCAGGGGAGCCGCGTGCCTTCCGGAGCCTGTTGGCCGGGGACTGTTGACCAGCAACTTCTCAGCTTCCATAGAGAGTGGCGCACTGGGAGTCAGCAGCCCGTTTTTGCCTAACCCTACACAGGATGGAACTCAAATCCTTTGGCCACCTAATGAGAAGGAAGGACTCACTGGAGAGGACCCTGATGCTGGGAATGATTGATGGCCAAAGGAGAAGGGGACGGCAGAGGTTGAGGTGGTCAGATGGGGTCACTGGGGAGGTGGGTGGGGCTTGGGTGGACTCCACGGGATGGTGGAGGACAGGAGAGCCTGGAGGAATGTTGTCCATGAGGTCATGATGGGTCAGATGTGACTTTGCAACTAAAAAACATAGGATTGCACCCCAAGCATCCTTGTGTAATCAAAAGTGGGAACAAGGATGAGGCCTTCTTGGTGGTGCCCCCTGCTTATGGAGTGAACTCCCCCTTGAGGCCCACCTGGGGCTGTCACAGTTGGCTTTATGGTGCCATTTCCAGACTTCTGGCAGCAGATTACATATGATGTTTGGATGTGCACACATGCATGTGGTGTGTTTCTCCTCTACCTGTAGGTTTGTAGCCCAACAAATTTTATCATGCACATTGGCAGATGTTCCTTGCACGTCTCCAAGAGACTGTGACTTTGGCTCATGCTGGTTGTAGACCTATAAGTTGATGCAGAAATAAAAGAGGGAGAAGACACACTCCTGACGTCAGAACTGCTCTGCCCACTTCATTTCCTGCACCAAGCCCTTTAGCTCTCACCCAAGAACGTAGCCCATATATATACTAATAAAGCTGGAGAAGGAACAGGGTGCAGGAGAGGAGGGGGAGATTAGAGCGGCTTCCTATATTGCTCCAAATACCCTGAACTTAACGAGCAATTTCTCCAGACTCTGTATTTTATTCTGTTGCGGTGATGTCCATCCCAAGAGGCCAGGGGGCCAAGCTGCAAGGCTGCGATATATCAATACACCTTGAAGGAAAGGACACTATAAAGGTGAAGTATTGCCTTTATTAGCTTCACGGTCATTCTTTTCTGTGAGACTTGGGCAGCACGAATTGCTGATGCATCTTTGCAAGCAGACAAGATGGATGGCATCTCCATGGAAATGGTGCCTGCCCATAAACAACTGTTGCATCTTTGAAGAGGATGTCAGGTTCCTACAGCTCCATGTTCTCTCCTTTCCACGCAGTGCATATCCTTCACTTCTGTTTGTTTTGTCAAAGGGGATATTTATTAATGTGTGTTTGTGCAAAACCAAGGAACTGTGGCCAATGTGCTTTCTGCATTTGCTTTACTGTCTCCTTCCCTGCCTTTTTCAGCCGTCACGTGCGCCTGATGCACACACACCCTCGGCAAATGCTTGGAGTTCAAGTTACAAGTGAAATGACAGCCTCATCATTCAAAGGCTGCTTGCCAACAGCTGACAGTCTGAAAGGATACAGCTTGAAGCCTCTCTGTCGTCTTGGGACTGAAATGATCTTGCTGCAGGGCAGTCGGATCAGTTCAGCTAACTCCACCGCCAGGCAATGGTGTGTTGCTGTAAAAGCTGCCCATCCGAAACCTCACAGAAGGAGAAACAAAGGCACATGGCTTGCTGATTTTCTTGATCAGCACATACGGGGAGCAGGTGCTGCTCCCACACAGTCACTTCCCACTCTGCTCCTCTTACACGAGGTATCAACATACCAATATCATGCCCCCCCCCCCCCCCCCCCCCCCCTCTTCCGGGGATAACCAACACACAAAACTCCCCCCCCCCCCCCCCGTCTTCTCTTCTGAAGGCTGAGCATGCCCAGTTCTCTCAATCTCTCCTTATAGGGCAGTGTTTCCAAACACTGGATCATTTTTGTTGCCCTCCTCTGGATCCTTTCCAATTTTTCTGCATCTTTCTTGAATCTTGGTGCCCAGAATTGAACCCAGGTTCCGGCTAGCTATCAGGAAAAGCTTCCTCAGTGTCGGAGCAATATGACGGTGGAACCAGCTGCCTAGAGAGGTGGTGGGCTCTCCTGCACTAGGGGCATTGAGAAAGAAACTGGACAGCCCTCTGAGTGGGATGGCGTAACTTGCTGTCCTGCAACTGCAGGGGGTTGGACTTGATGGCCTTCATGGAACCTTCCAACTCTTCTATGATTCTATGATTTCTATGAATATCATATTAAAAGGAGGCTGATATTATTTCTCATGCTACACTTGGCTCCCTTCCTGGCTCTCATCATCATCGTCGTTGTTGTTATGCACCATCCAGTCACCTCTGATTTGTAGACCCTACAGATGAAAGCCCTCCGAAATGCCTTGTCCAGGACAGCCCTGCTCCCCTCTTCCTTCGGGGAGGCCATCTCTTCTTTGGTCTTCCTCTTCTGCCCTCATTTTTTCCTGCCATGGTCGTGTCCTCCAGTGAGCCTTGCTTTCTCATCATGTGCTCAGACAATGACTGGTGGGGATCCGGATGAGCTTGCAAAGCCCCGTGGTCTTCCTTACAGACACTTCTCAACATGTGCGGGGAGATCGTGTGAGTTCCCTGAAGAAGAACACGGTGCTGGAGGAGAGCTTTGCAAATCCCCTGGACTGATGGAAAGACAAAGAAGTAGCTTCCAGATCAAATCAAGCCAGATCTTTCCCCAGAGGCGAAAAAGTCAAAACTGACGTTTTCATACTTCTGTTTTGCACTACTCAATGAAAGCTTCTGAGGTCTAATTTTGTTGCACTTTCTATTCTGTGGTTTTTCTTTTTTCCTTTTCTTTTTTTAGCAAGGCTGCATTTTATTGTTTTTGTTGTTGCATTTAAATTCTCCACTAGTACCTTGCAGGACAAAGCCAGGAACTTCCATTGGGGTCCATTAGGTTCAGTCGGATTTGTTGTCTGTGTTCCCCTAAATTCTGTGTGTTGCAGCCTCAGTACTCCATTCTATTCTTCCTTCTAGGACCCACCTAGGGAGCAGTCCAGAGCTGAAAAGCAGCCATAAGAAGATGCCAAATAACCGATGCTTCTCCTCTTGCCATGTTTCACACATTGTACACATTATGCTGGAAGGTACAAATAATTCTGTACGCAATCATAGAATGAGAGAAGGAAAGCATTTCTTTTCAGAAATCTTTATATTAGATTTCCATGGATCACACCGTGTCTTTCTCAACAGAAGAAAAATCACCCCTTCTCTTCCAAAAAATTTCTCAAGCACAACAAGACTGTTCTCATTTCCCATGAACTTTATTTTGGAAATTATTCCAAAGATCCCACTTGGCTGGAGAAGAGTTTTGAAGGAGAAAAACAAGAGTGAGCATCAAATGGTGGTGCAGAAGTACTGAAGCCCATTAAAAGGGAAGATGGATGGAATTGGGAGCACCTGCACCCGTATTTATTTATTTATTTATTTTCCGGTTTAGATCCTGCCTTTTTCCTACAAAGGGCTCAAGGCAGCTTACATCATTCTCCTCCTCCAGCTTATCCCCACAACAACAACCCTGTGAGGTAGGTTGGGCTGAGAGTCTGTGACTGGTCCAAAGTCACCCAGTTGGCTCCATGGCTGAGCGAGGACTCGAACCCAGATTGTCCGAGTCCCAGTCCCATGCTCTTAACCACTACACCACACTGGCTCTCAATGTGCCTACCCGGCCTTTGAGATCTACCAGTTGTGGCCCAGGCCCAATGCAAGGTGCTTGTGCTGACATATAAAGCCCTGAACGGCTTAAGCCCTGCCTATCTTAAGGAGAGCCTGCACCCGTGTGTGCCCACCTGGCCTTTGAGAGCTACACAGGGGGCCCTCCTGAGTGAGCCGTCCCTTAGGGAGGTGAGAGGGATGGCCACTAGGAGCAGGGCCTTTTCTGCAGCTGCTCCCCAATTTTGGAATGCTCTCCCCAAGAAGATTCCGCTGGTGCCTTCCTTACTTTCTTTTCAGCACCAGGCAAAAATCTTCCTTTAAAAAAAACCATTTTAATAACTAATTGCCATAGACCTTTCTTTTGTATGTTTTGCTGTATTTTTTTGTTTTTAATGTGCACTGTGTTGTGGTTTTTATTATGCTTTTAATATGTTTTTATCTCATGTCGTGAGCCATCCCAAGGTACTGTGGCACAATTGAGCAGCATACAAATGTTTTAAATAATAAATAAATAAATTGAACAGATATGATTCTGGCAACATGCCTCAGAGAGGTTCACCCGATGCCAACTCTTTTTTTTTCTTTTCGGTGCCAGGCCAAAACTTTTTTTATTTTCCCAGTATTTTAAGGTTTAGATCATGATTTTAATGTCGGGTTTTATTGTATAGAATGGATGCTGTGCTCCATTTTGATGTTTTGTAAGACCATCCCAAGACCATTGGTAGGGGACAGTGTACAAAAGTTTCAGATAGATAGATAGATAGATAGATAGATAGATAGATAGATAAAAATAATTTCACGGATTGTTCTAGTCCATGTGGTTAAATCTGCACAAAGTCCTCATGTTTGATTGGCATTCGGCCATATCAAGAAACTGGGAACTGAAGGCACTAAAATGCTTCCCCCAACCTTTCGGGAAGTCCCCATGAGGGAGATGGCAGAAACCAAGCATGGCCTGTATGGGATGGTATGTTTGCTAAGCTATTGTATACCTCTGAGGAAGCAACTTGCTTCTTTTGGGTGTCATCTGCATTTGAAGGCCTTTGCATTGGAAACATTCATTCTAATAAGATACATGCCATTGGATTGACTTGGGGCACAATGCTGTGGGGTTGGCCAGAATCCTCTGAACTCGGAAAATTGTAAGCATCTTACATAGAGTGGGAGTAGTGCAAAGACATTTCTGTGTGCTTCCCACTCTGCAAACTGGTAGACAGCTATTTTCTACAGCAACTCAGAGTGAAGAAAAAGAGGCCGAGGCACTGAGAGGATCCAGTCTCTCTTGGCATCGCTAGCCTCCTCTTCTCCCTGTTCTGTTGAATGCCCACTAAACCCCTTTCCAAGGTCTTTCCTGCTGCCCCAATGTGGATAGGGCAAAAGAACCCAAGCACAGGTCTCCAGATCCGAAGATGGAGTAATATTCAGACCTTGGGACTGGGAATCTCAATAAACCATCTAGGAGGGGAATAGATGGAAACTATCTAGACTATGGAATACACTCCCCAGAGACATTCTCCTGGTGCTGTCATTATATTCTCCTGGTGCTGACTTCCCGCCTTGACTTCTGTAACGCGCTTTACGTGGGGCTTCCCTTGAAGACGGTCTGGATACTTCAATTGGTTCAAAATAGAGCTGCCAGGTTGCTGACGGGGACGGGGCGTTATGTTCACATGACCCCAGTCCTCCGACAGCTTCACTGGCTTCCCATTGAAGTCCGGGCCCAATTCAAGGTGTTAGTTATGACCTATAAAGCCCTAAATGGCTTGGGTCCTGGTTACCTGAAGGAGCGCTTACATCCATATATGCCCAGCTGCCCCTTGAGATCTGCAGGAGAGGCCCTTCTCCGGGAACCCTCCGTGAAGGAAATTAGGAGGGTAGGTACTCGG
>NW_025335568.1:65138297-65160282 GCF_004798865.1 Varanus komodoensis
ATAATAATAATAATAATAATAATAATAATAATAATAATAATATTCTTTTTGGCATCAGGCAAAACCTTTTTTATTTTCCTGTTATTTTAATCTTTAATTGATTTTAACTGGGGTTTTAGTATATCAATTGTCAGATGCTGTGGAGACGCTTGTAGTGGATGGGTTAGAAAAGCTTTTAATAAATAAAATAAGGTGTCTACTGGCCATAAAATTGATTTTCCCCTTTAAAAGAAGTTTTAAAAATGAAACTTTTATTTTTAAGAAGTGTGATTTTAAACTACCTCTTTTAATGGGAGGCTACTTGCAAAAGACTCTGAGCTTACAGAGATATAACAATCATTATATTATCTGGTTAAAAATGGAACTCATGAATGTTTTTCCATTCGACTGTTTTACTTCACTTGTCCTTGGAATTCTTCTATGCCTGCTTTTTCTAACCAGAAATAATCGTACTGTTCAGTTGCTAGAGCAGACATCAAAATTATATAAGAAGATGATGATAGCTGTGGTTAATTCTCCAGTTCTTTCTTCATGCATTCAACCACTTTTTGTGCTCCTTCCATGCCCTGGTGGAAATCATGCCATGTTGCTTTGACATGTCTCTCCTGACCTCCAAGAAGTCCTCACACCCTGAATTGCATTTTGATCATACATGCAGCTTCTCCACATTAATTTCAGCTCAAGAAGCTCTATTAAGAAACTTTGTGCAGATCAGATTTTGGTCCGTTGATTAAAAAATGAAATCAGCAGGCCAATTTCACCAAAAGAGAGGTGGTTTAAAGGCACTAACCGAAAGTTCAAATCCTATTCTGTGTGGAGACAAAAGATGGAAATAGGTTACATCCCGTTGCACTCTAAACTATAGGCAAATTTTATGCATCTGTGGAAAAGGACTCCTGAAGATCTCACAGGGCTGGTTCAACAAACCCTCCACCTCTGTTTCTCTTTTAAGGACCTACAGACAGAACTTCCTGCCCAAAGCTTTTGATCCTGATGGATGTTCTAAACTTAAGAATGTATGGTGCAGCACAGCAACTGTCATGCGTGTGCGCTCTGCTGAGATTCCCAGGCTTGCACAAGAAGCTGGCTGTTTTGGAGGGTCTGATAGTTCAGAGTCTGAGGATGATGGGGAGCTGGCTGAACCAGATGAGGCTCAGAGCTCAAACGCTGATCATGGAGTCGCTGTTGTGAAGGACAGGCCTGCACCTGCAGCCCCAGACTCTCAGAATCAGTCTGACCCTGCTCCGGAAGTAAGTAGCTCAAGGACACCCATGGGACCCAGTTCCTCCACCTGTTGAAGGACCAAAACATCCTGGGGGAGGAGATTTGGAAATGAGTAGTCTCTCGAATGGAGGATGCCAGCCTCCTGAACACCTAGACCTGGGGGCCCATCGTCACAGCTGCAGGCTGGCCCAACTGGGGGCTCCGAGTGCAGGACACAGGCGTGCCTGGTTCCACGGCACCCCCCTTCCAGAGACAGGCCCCAAAGGGTTCATAAGCAAAGCTTTGGTAAAGGGGGGATAGAGAGACTTTAGCATCTCACTTTAGGTATGCTCAGAAGCTTGTGAATGCTTAGAGTCTTCTATGTAGAATAAAGATGCTTACAAGAAGTGCTGGAGAGTCTGTCTTGCTGGGGAGGGAAGGCCTAGCTCATGACAGCAGCAAACCCAGATGAGACCGATCCTAAAATAAAATCAACAAAGCCACCACATTCAACGAGTTAAAAATTCACAGCCCAAAACACAGAATTTGAGTAAATTCTTGCACATCTGAATCATGCCATTTCTGGGTGTCTGAATGGCTGTTGGGCAGCAAGAGCCAAACTGCTTTTTCGCTGCTTCCATCCACACATTTGTGTGCGTGCCACACTGGTGTGTGTGTCATCTGCTGATGCAATTCTCTTTTTCAGTTGTGTGTTTATGCACAGACGGGTTTTGGATGTCCAGTAAAGTCTGTCTAGCCATTTCCACACTGTGTTTTTTCTTTTATGCCGCCGTATCTGTATACCATGCTCAGACAAGATAGTGAATTGCTAATTTCGGTTAAAGACACTGATCTTTCTTGGGCAAGTCATCTCTGCATCTTACCACTTTATCTTGTGTGTGTGTGTGTGTGTGTGTGTGTGTGTGTGTGTGTGAGAGAGAGAGAGAGAGAGAGAGAGAGAGAGAGCTTTGAGTAGTGATCTATTACAGTAACAATAGCAAATTTTCATGAGGGCTAAAATGTCTATTACTTTAAGGGTATAATCCTATGCAACTTGAGACAGAAAAGCAGCCTACAGCTCCCAGTTGCAGGTCTTTTTTCTATCTAATTTTGCACAAGATGTGCCTTAAATATGTATTTAACAGCTATCTCTTTTTCCTCTTTTTTACCTACAGGGCCCCTAATTCTGATCAAAATAAATAAATGTTTTAGTTCACAGGAAATGCCCTGGTACCAGGAGGTGCCTATTTAGTTTAATAAGAACATTTATGTGCCATTCCACATCCAAACAGATCTCAGTGCAATAAGGAACAAAAGATTAGAAAGATAGAAGTAATAAAATAACACTTTAAAAATGCCAATAAAAACCACGGCTGACCAAACAAGGAAGGCTTCTTGCAATAAAGAAGTTTTCAACAGATGCTGAAGACATCATGATGCGACCTCCAGAGGCAGGGAGTTCCACAGGAAAGGGAGTTAGTATATCGCAGGGTCTTGTCCAGATGGACTCCAGTTGAGCTAGAGGTCCAAGCTGAACCATCAGGAGCCTGCCACCTGATGGCCCCAGGAACCAGACAGGTTGATAAGGGAGGTAACCTCATCTGAGGAATCCTACTCCCAAGTTGTTTAGGGTTTTATATACTAGCAGCAAAACATTACACCTGGCCCAGTAAATTGCACCCAGTCCTGTAGGATGTGAAGAGATCCAATGAGTTTTTTGAGTGCAAGGGTAACAGGAGCAAGATCCCAGTAGCTTGTTGCAACTTTGTTAAAATAGCATGTGAGTATTTACTCAATACAAGAGAGAGGGTCCTTTATGGTGGCGGCCCCACTCCTCTGGAATCTGCTTCCATTAGGGTTTAATCAGGGCCTTTCTTATGAATTCTTTAAGAGAACTTTGATAATCCATCTGGTTTTGCTGGTTTTTCTATCATCTGCCGTTTTTATCACTATGTGTTTTTATAGTGGTATAGTGGATTTAATTGTAAATTCATTGCCAATTTATGAATCTCTGTAATGTTTTAATCCAGTATGCCACCGTGAGAGGGTTTTTCCTTTCAAGGCCGCCTAAACGTAATTTTAAAGCTAAGAAAGAGAGGAAGGGGACTGCTCATTGATGAGGATGGACAGCAACTGGCACTGCTTTTTCTGAAATAAATATGCAGCCGATGGAATGTGTCGAAGCATGGATCGCTTGGGTCAGGATTTATTCTACCCAGTTTTGTCCATGAATGCTGCTGTGGCTTCCGACTGTAGGGCTCAATTAATCTGGCTTCCACACGGTAGGGTCTAGCTAATCTCCATGAATCTTGCATCCTTTAACGAGAAGAGCAACAAGGTGGCGAAAGTGCAGTCCAATACAATTCAATCCAGTGGAAGAAGTCCTACAATCCCCAGCATTTGACTGTTTGGGGCATGCCAGGAACTGCCAGGATTGTTCCTGTCTAAACACACACAAGCTTGTTCAGACACTTCCCCAGTTCACAACCTGCCCATCGCAAGCATCGCACGGGGCTTATTGTCCGTTCTCCCTCTGCATTATTATCCTCATGAATCCTGCACAGGTGTTGTTCCCAGGGCTACAGAGTCCATCTCCGATAAGCTTCCTTCATGCCCTCTGGAAGTTTTGGCCTATAATCCAGGATTCCTAGCCATTGACTGTGGCAGCTGGCGCAGATGGGAGATAAAGTCCAAATTATCCGGATGGTGCCACTTTGCGGGAGGCAATGCAGGATTTAGTGGCCTCACTAAGCACTACAGCTCATAGACATGAAGAAACCATTTCTCCTATATTCTCCATAAGAGATATGGGTTAGCCATGGGTATGAAAGTAATTTAAGATTAAATCCATATATAAATTACTGTGAACTACCCTCAGAGTTTTGGCTATCGGGCAGTATATAAATAACAATTCCAACAGCAGCAGCAAGAAATCTTAAAACCCCCAAAAGACGTATGAACAGGGATGTAGGTGGATTCTGTATCATTCTGCATTCAAAATGACCCATTCACAACTCTGAATGCAAACAAAAGCACAGGATCGCCAAAACTGTTTGCAAATTTCCAAAGGATGCCATTTTAAAAGGATACACCCTTTTTAAAACAGGCACACTAAGAAATGCATGGTTTTAAATGCAATATTTTAAAATATGAAATTTAAAGTGTGCATTTTTTAAAGTGCCTGTTTTAAAAACAGGATACTTTTCAGTACATTTCCACACTTGAGTCAACTGGAAAAAGTGTGCACTTTTGAGGCACATTCAAAATCGGAAAAATGCACATTTCCCTGCACCCTGTTTTTCCTATTTGAAATGTGCATTTTTTCCTGTCTGGATTGACTGAAAAGAACAGGTGGCAAACAAGAACCGAGCTTCTAAGTGAAGTGCAGCAAGGTCAAGATTCTCTACTTTTTCCATCCTGAAAAGTGAATATCAACATAGTGGCCCAAAAAAATGTCAGGATTCTTTTCCTTGATTTGAGTGTAACCATGTTGGTCCATTCCAGGAAACCCACTGAGAAAAGCTTGATGCACTAGCCTGTAAAGCAAGCTGCGCCAGGCGAATCATGCACATGACGTGAAAAATGACAAACTATTTTCACTGGAAGTGAAGGCAATACAGATTAACAGACTCAGAGGGCTTAACACTTGGCCTGTTTTCTCACCAACTCCAGCGCATGCTTATGCACAATTAATTCAAGTCCTTGTGAAACACCTTCATCCTAACTACAGAGGCACAGAAACTTTTAAGGCTTCCTGAAGTTATTTGAGGACAAGAAACACATTCAAGGCAACAGCAAAACACCATCTTTACTAAACAAAGATTATGTCTTCCCTCTAGTGGAATGTAAGTCAAAAATAAGGTATTTTTGGCATGATTAAAATAAAAAACAATACTATGAAATAGCAAATAGTAGGGGACAGGAACTGTGGGGGGAAATTAAAGCCCTTATCAACAGCTTAAAATATATTTAAGAGCCAGGTACATAAAACAGATTGAGGAGCAATAAACCATTCCAAAACACAAAATCAGAAGCCATTGGTTAATTGTGGGCGTCTGAGAGCAAATTTCTGCTTGACTCCTGATAAATGGCAATGCTCATTCTTTGGATGGGACGCTACCAAGGGAATTTGAACTGACAGGTTAGGGAGGGATTTCCAGCCTTAAATGTCCAAGCAGCTTCCTCTAACGCAGATCTGCCAGCCATGTGAAGTTTGTGTGGCCACGTCACCATTTCTTCCCATGCTGGTTATAATACGCATCCATTTTCCGAATCCCACTCCATGCATTGGGCGGCAGTGAGACAATGAGTCTGCTGCTGCCACTGGGATCACGCTTCCAAGGGCCCCAGGTGCACATCCGTCAGCAAGTCATCAGACATCCAGTAATGGAAGGCAGAAAACTCGAGCAACACAACCATACCTGTGCATGAGAAGAAGGCTGTAGCCGGGAGTCAGGTCTGTGCGGTGACTGTGGGAGAGCCTTGCATTGGCAGGCAAACACATCCTCTGTCCATGGTGCTAGGAAGGGGAACGAGGGGGACCAGCAACAAAATATTTCTGTCCACCGTTCTAGTTACCACCCGTAATATTCCATCCCATTTCCTCTTCCACTCAGTTTTCAGCCACCCCTCCATTACTCAATGGCCACTGAGCAGGCTGGGCCACTCTGTGGAGACGAGGGTCCTTCCTTTGGCATGCGAGCCTAAAAATACGTTGGTACTTCTGCGAGCATCAGTTTTCCCGTGCTGTGCATGGAGGACCTCTTTTAGCTATGTCTGTCAGGGGTGGGCAGAAGGAAGATCTCCAGAAGTTTGGGGAGATCATTCTCAAAAGCGCCTGCTGGAATGGCTACTGGTTCGGAGCACCAAGAGCTGATGTTCAGAACAGCTGCTGATCTCATTTCTGCCCATCCTTGCCATAACCTCATACCTGAAACTCATACCTGAACATTGGAAACAAAGAACGATCGTTCCTACCCGGACCCTACCCGGACCCTAAAATTGTCATCTGGGGTCCTTCTCAGAAAGCCCCCTCTGAAGGAAATGAAGAGGGTGGCTATGAGAAGAAGGGCCTTCTCAGTAGTGGCACCCTGACTCTGGAGCCAGCTCCCCAAAGAGGTTCACCTCTTTATTCCTTTTGCACAAGGCAAAGACATTTTTATTTACCCAATATTTTAATAATTAACTAATTTTAAGAGATACAGGATATTTATTGTGTGAGTGCTACTGTGCCTTTTGTTTAATACAATTGTAGTAAATACGCTTAATTTACTGTTATTGTTTTGTTATGTATGTTGTTGTTATTATATATTAGAAGCCATCCAGAGATGAGCAGGGTGGAAAGTTGGTAAATAAATAAAGGCTGTCAAGACGCATGCTGCATATAGACCTACTTTCTATAGGGTGTCTGTCCCATTAGCAGCTTCAAAGACAAGGACATCTGCTCTTGTGGAGGAAAGAGACAGCACGGTTTCCTCTCTTAGCTAGCAAATTGAGGTCTACAGCCCTGCATTCATCCACAGCACAGTGGACAAAATCACTTAAAATACAGAGGCTGTTCTCACCCTCAAATGGCCTCTCAATGAAAACAAATGTTTGTTAAATACGGAGCGGCTCTTACATTGTCCATAAACAATAGCTACAGCATAAAATATCAGGGACACCTCAATGGTTTTTAAATCATTCCTATGCTTTATCTTTAATAATGATTCCTTATTACAGCCCATCCCATTCATCTTGTCGCTATCCTGAAGCTCACACTGCAGGACACTCAAATGAATGCATTATTAGATAATAGGATGCGCCTCTGTGTATCTGAAATGCGGAAAATAATTCCCTAATGGTGACGGGCAGGAGCTATAGCCTACCTCTAATTTATTCAAATGCACGCATGTGGTCCTAGGCTGCCTGACCGAGACTGGCTTAACCTTGCCTGGGTGATTATAATTCAGAATTGGCAGCCTGACTCAGGCCATGCCTAGGGGAAGTTTCGAATCAAAAGGTGTTCTTAAAATAGGCAGCCTGGATTGTCATGGAATCTGCGTGATGTGAGCTTAATCAGAGAAAGGACTAAGGATGTACAACACTGGAAAGCTTGTTCCATTTGAGATCAATGGATTTTCAGTATCTTTCCAACAAGACAGCCAAAACTGGGCCAAGCCAGGGAAATGCTTCAGCCACTGTGAAATTGCTCGAGCGGCCGGTGCAAATGTAGAGCTAAGCACCATGTCTCTCTAGTGCAATTTGCAGAAATTGCATAAATTAGCACAAATCGAGGCTTACTCATTAGATCCAAGTCTTTTTTGTTGTAGCATTGAGCCCAAGACAGGTGTGCCTACTTTTCACCTACTGCGCCCAGACCACCCTGAATTTCCTGACAGTTAATTTTAGTTTTGTGCAAAATTGAGGCCTCCGTTCCACCCTTTGTATGAATTTATGCAATTTGTACAAATTTCCAAACACCGCAAATTCTGGACAATTTTTGCAGCTTAAACAAGTTGTGCAAATCACACTCCATTTTAAAACAGAAATACTTGGGCTGGCTTGACTGGTGTCAAATAGAGATGGCACCACGCTGGGCTGACAGAATAGAATCCATGAGGCCAGGCTGAGAGAATCTATCAGATTTTCACCCTGTTATTGGTTTCCTTGCACGTTCTTCCAATATCCTTCACTGTCTGGCTGGGGCAGAAAGAGTCAAGCTGGGTGGCCACAAGGCCGATCTTGTTCAGGGATGGAAATTCCCTTCCTCCTAAGGGCTGGATCCTATATCAGGTAAGTTCTCAGGGGCTGCTTTCCATTGGTGGGCTGGACCACAGGCAAAAGTGGGACCGCCCCCAAGTCCTCGAAATGATGGACCAACAGAATTTAGGATGCTACAATTCTGTACAAACACCCAGCAACTGCAACAAGCATGGGATGCTAATTGAAAAAGAAAGCAAGAAACTAGGCTGCTGTAGTTTTGGTTTATTTCCTATATGGAATTCCTTCAAGCTTCTAATCAAATTAATTCCAGACAAATCCAGATGTTTCTATCTTTTATTACTATGATATACATAATGTAGCGAGTCAGTTTTGCCTTGGGCTGCGTTACTCTAATCGGTCTCACAACCATATCTGTGGTTTATGAAGGACGGTAATTGGTGAGTTTCTTTTGCAAACTCACGTTGTTGTTGTGTGTGTGTGTGCCAATTTAATTATTTAATGTTTGTTACCCATATTTTTAACTTAGCTCTTGTTTGCTACCCATATTTTTAACATTATTTCAAAACAGAAGACCAGGCCATGAAGAAGACAAGCCCTGCTGGATCAGACCACTGGCTCGTCGAACCCAGTAGCCAAAACCCAGAGTTGCCAACCAGCAAGCCTATGAGCAAGGCAGACACTTCCTCCTGGAGGGGCAGCTCGGATGCCTGGAGGTGGAACGGGGGCACCATTCTCCCTCGCAAGGATGCGGGCTGTCCTTGCAGGCCCTTGCCTGCAGTTCCTGCCTAGCGATGTGTGAAGAATCTGTGTGAGTGTGGGAATCCACTGGATTTCTTGGGCTCCGCTCCCAGGAATCCTGTCCACATCGCTGTGGTCATGAGTCAGGCTTCCTGGCAAGCATGCCGACTGTTTGCACGGATGTCTGCCAGGGCTGAGGCCACGCAAACAGTGCACAAGCAGGCCTCCCCTTCTGCTTCCGCACATGAGGTGTCCAGTCTCTGTGCTGCACTGGAAGGAGTGAGACTTCTGCACTCCTTTGGGAACTACTTCTTGGCTCAACTCACTTTCTAAGGAAAGACTGAAGATGAGAGGAAGAGGGATGGCTTCCAGGGAGCTCCATCACAACCCTGTCCGATCCACATTTGTATAGCATGTGCTTGCTCTCCTTCCTTCCTTCCTTCTTTCTTTCCTTCCTTCCAGAGCTGGTGGCAAATGTAGTTGGGTCCTTCCCGTGGCAAGAGCATCTCCTGTTCGTGATTGCAGCCTGCTTGCCCAGCGGCCCCTCCGTCTAGCCCAGACGACAGTGGTGAGAGTGGAGAAGGGCAGACGCCACGGTTCACTTCTCTGGCTTTCTGCTTGGCATACAAGCTGATGGTGGCAGGTATGAGAGAAGGGATGAGGAAGAGGAGCAGTGACAGCAATGGTGAGGAAGGCAGCAAAAATGTAGACTCATAAACGGAGGGGATTGTTCACAGTGTCTACTTAAAGTCCTCCAAAAAATGAATGCTAGGACTGCATTCTTGATTAGTCATTTCCTTCCTTCCTTCCTTCCCTCTTTCCTTTTCTACTAAAGGAAGATAATTTCAGATCATGAGACAACTCTTAAGAATTCTCTTATCATAGCATCTAGTTATACATTTGGTATCTTCAATAAGAGACATTCTCCTAGGCAGGATACAAGGAAAGAGGAAGGAGGGACGACTGAGTTACCTAGTCTGTAGTCTAGTTGTTTCAGTGCTTAAAGACCAAACGTGACATGCACAGAAAGCTTCCAGCCAGGGAAACAAGGGCAACTGGCGTTACACAGTCCAGAGGCCCTCCATCCATCGGATTTCACGGGACCAGCTCCAGCCCTGAAATTGCCAAGAAAGGCAATCCCCAGTATTACGTAACCAGTCCCTCCAGCAGCAGGTCCCAGCACTCTGTGTCAACAGAGGCTGAATCAATGTACCAAGGAGGCAGCCGAGCAAAGAAACAGCTCAATGAGAGCTGAGCATGTTCAGTCGTCGCAGAAGGTTTATTTATTTATTTTTCCATTTATATCCTGCCTTTTTCCTACAAAGGGCTCAAGGCCGCTTACATCTCCTCCTCCATCTTATCCCCACAACAACAACCCTGTGAGGTAGGTTGGGCTGAGAGTCTGTGACTGGCCCAAAGTCACCCAGTTGGCTTCATGGCCGAGCGGGGACTCGAACCCAGGTCGTCTGAGTCCCAGTCCCATGCTCTTAACCACTACGCCACACTGGCTCTCTTGTCATGAGGGTGGGATGGAGACGGGCTGGATGAACCTGCCGGAGGAAGGCACAACAAGCTGGTCAGGCCCTGAAGAGGTGTGTGTCTCTAGGCAGGTGACCCTCCACAGCCACTGTTCATTCTGTGTGTAGCAGTCGGCCTTCGTTATGAGGTTGTTGTGTCAGCTGCAGCCTGCCTCTGATGGCCACCTCCAGAGGAAGCTTGGTTGATGGCAACAAGGAGAAGGGACTTTCCAGTGGTGGTGCCCCAGTTATGGAACAAGCTCCCCACTGAGGCCCACCTGGCACCGACCTTAATACGTTTTTGATGCCTTATCAAGTTTGTTGTCTATTGCAGGACATTTAATTAAATCACTGGAGCTTTGTTAACTTCTTGAGAAGGTCTACAGGGAGATAAATGTCCATCAAGATCCTGAAGCATGAGCTGAACCTTAATTTCTCCCTTGTGGGAATATAGGTGTGGCTTGGCCTCCCCCCTCTCCCCACAATTCCTGGATTTCTGCACCCTTACTTTCCTCATGCTTTGTCCCTGATGATGGCAAACAGATTCAGACTTGAACAGAGAGAAAACAAGAAAGGGAGAGAAAAAAGGAGAAAGACCCCAAACTGTGAGGAGGGCAGACTGTCAGATTTAGAATCACTTTGCTTTTTGGTTTCTGGGTAGAACTGAGCAAGGGGCTAGTCCTCAGTTTAACTTATCCCAGAGGACTTTTCTGACAATTAAGTGGAACACGGGAAGTCTAACATTATCTGTGCCAGGAGTGGGCAAGAAATAGATCTCCAGGTGTATGGGGCTTCTTTCCCAGCATTCTTGACATTGTCCATGCTGGCAAGGGCTTCTGGGAGTTGAGGTCTAAAGCATCTGAAAATCTATCCTCTTGCACTGCTTCCCAGAGCCCTTAGGGGTCTTTCTCATCCATTCCTAGGGACTCCAGCTACAATAAATAACACAGAAGTCATGTATCAGAGTGTGGGGCTGGGGGGAAGGGAGAGAATTTACCCTTATTCACTTCGTTATCATGAAAGCCATCCCTTATCCACTGTCTGGTTGCAGCTAAACTGTGCCCTGGTTTTTAATTCCTTTGTCAGAGCCTTAAAAGGAAGTGGCAGGCATCCGTCCCCTCATGGCTCAGTCATAAGCAAAAACTGGCAATGCAGAAAGCGTTGTCATTCAAAACTGTCATTTACCAAGATGTTTAGAGACGAAGCTGCTGCGACCCAGACTTTGGACAACGCCGTAAAAGGCAGCCAGGAGGCGGCAGGCTCTCACTCGGAGGCCCACATCGCCATCTGCTGGAGGCGGTCGGCATCGCTCGAGCTGCCGCAGAGAGCCGAAGCCAAGCTTTGTCAGCTTGCTTTAGAAAGAATCGATAGCTCAGAGATGGACAGCGGCACCGGGGGAATATCCAGGTGGGAACTGCTCTCCGGCACGCAGCTGTGCACCGGGGAGCGGCCTCTCAGCAATGCAGCCCTCCTCTCTTCGAAGATGCCATGCACAGGGAGTGACGCAGAATACACTCGCGGCACGGCTTAAGCGTGTGCGGGCAAGCAAGGGATCAGAGATTCCTCTCCACCTTGGGCTGCATGGAGCAGAATCACTGCACAAGCCATTGGGGGATCCCCATCCTATGCCAGGAAACAACTAAGGCAGAGTGGATAAAGATATTTTTTGTTCTTTAATTGACATCTCATTGTTTAGCATTCAAGAAAGCAACCCTGCACCCTTGGGTATCGTCTGGGGGACAGAGGGCGGCTCAGATTCCCAGGTCTGAGGTAGGAGACTGTGTTCGGATGTCAGAGTTGGGAAGCAAAGCGCTGAGCCTGTCTCCTCATGGCTGGCACAGAAAGCGCCCTGCTTGCTACCTGCAGAGGAAGGGAAGGTGACTTCCAAGAAGTGTGAAAGGCAGCGGTTTGGAGGGGAGGGAGAGGACAGGCCCGGAGGTCAAGAGAGGGGCCATCCTGCTGTTCCCACTAGCAGCTGGGGCATCTGCTTGGTTCCCATCCCAGAGATCCCAGCCAGATGGACTCTAAAGCCCATCAAACTAAAATTCAGGAGAGGAGGGCAGGGGATCCAAGCCCTTCCGCATCCAGTGCCTGCAAACCTCAGAGTTTGAGAGCTCTTGGGCACTGATATAGGATTAGACCCTAGGTCGGGTATTGCATTTTATTCTGAGCATAATTCATAACATACTACATTTTCTCTGATGTACAGTTTGGCAAAATATTTTGAAATAGAAAGCAGCATGTTTTAGAAACATAGAAACAGAGCGAGTCAGAAGGGGTCTCCCGGGCCATCTAGTCTGACCTCCAGCACCAGCCGGCTCCACTCAAGATATGCCGATCTCTGATTTTTTTTATTAACATCAGTTTTGTATGAACACACACACACTCACATATATAATATCATCAAATATTTTTTATCTCATGTAAAAGCAAAGCATAGCCACTGGGAGTGGGGAAAAATAACACCCTGAGAGAAGAAGAGAAGATCTCATTGTTGAATGTTTAAAGCCATCGCACACTTAGCACGTGCTGACTTCTGTTGGAGTTAATTAAATCTGATTTTCCAAAAAAGACTTTAAGGTCAGCAAGCAACTGAGAAGACTGGTGCAGATGCACATTTATGAAACATTTAAGGTTTAGTTTAATAAAATATAAAAGTCATGCTTTGCATGTGATTTAGCTCTTACGATGTCTAATGCATTGTTGCATATGCATTTTGACACGGGTCATGAGAATTGCATAATATTTCCTTAATATTTCCAGAAAAGTTACCATCCAACTCAGGGGCTCTCCTACCTCACAAAGTTATTATGGATGGGTGGGGGAGATGCCATGTGCATCCCCTGAGACAGCTGGCTGGGCCGACTCACGATCCCGGTGTGTCTGCTGAAATTCTTCCAGAGCGCAGCGAAGTCTCAGAGCACAGCATGGATGCCAGGATGCATCCCTCAGGTCCGAAAGCCCCACCTCAGTGCTCATCTGATGCCTAGATCCCCTCCATCTCACAGTGGCTGGTTCTCTGAAGTCCAAGGAGCAACTTCAGAGAAGGGCTTTTGGGGCAGGGATGGCGGAGACCTGCTCCAAGACATGACCCTGAACCTGTTTCGTTCCCACCCCAAGTGCTGCAGAAGGGGTTGGAGTGCCCCCCACCCTCTGAGGAACAGTCACCACACTTGAGATTTTCCAGCTTAGGAAAAGGACTGGGAAGGGGACACGTGATCACACCTGGTGTGGGAGAGGTAGACACTCTTCTCCCTCTCCCATAATGCTCCAATCCAGGGTCATCCCAGGGGTGATTTGTGGGAGATTCTGGACAGATCAGATGAAGAACTTCATACCACATATAGTGAGACTGTGGGATTTGCTGCCACAAGAAGTCCTTCACTGCCACAGGAAGTAGTGATGGCCACCATTTGCTTGACTCTGCTGGCTGGGCATGCTGGGAGTTGTAGGCCTTTCGTTCTGTCTAACTTGCATGCTTGCTGCTTAGGGGTAATCCTGCACATTATTAATGCACCCCCCCCCTCTTATTTTAGCAGGAAGGTGTCCTTGACAAATAGAGACGATGCAGTGAAGATTCTGGTGGCTTTGGGCATGTGTTTCATCTCCCTTCCAAATTGTCATCTCTCTGCTGGGGCCAAAAAGAAGAAAAGTCTCAGAGCTCTTGCAGAATATCTGGAAATCATGCATACAGGTGTCAGCACAATCTTTTGTCTCTTTCAAAGACAGTGCCACATGCCTTGGAATAGGAATGCTGCCAACTTTCTCATACAGCATTAAAGGCTTCCAAACTTTTCCCATCAATAAATTACCTGCCAGAAACACACACACACACACACACACACACACACACACACACACACAGATAGAGAGAGAGAGAGAGAGAGAGAGAGAGAGAGAGAGAGAGAGAGAGAGAGAGAGATTCTTGAAAGCCTCGGAATGTTCTCCGAAGTCCTCCAAATCTAATTGATTGAGTTGAGCCCACTGCTAGGGCATATCACTAGCAATGGAGGGAAATTGGAACCCCATTTCTGTGGGAGTTGCTATAGTAGGATTTTCGCATTACAAATTCAGCTCAACGGTCCCATTTTGAATGCTTCCCTCACCACCACCCCACTATCACCAACACCCCTTCTAAGTATTTTTAGGCAAGACATTCTTCATGTTATTTGGCATGTCTACTAAGTACACAGCCTAATTCTGGCAGGGGCCCATATTCAATGAAGGCATGTTTTAAGAATTCACCAAGCTTCTGCTATTTCTTGTTTTGTTTTGTTAGGCATCCCATGGAGTTGGGAAACATTAAGTCATTTTTCCTGCATGGAGAGTGAGAGAGAGAGAAAGAGCCAGAATTTGTGCTGACAGTTCACCTTAAAGATTAAAATGGTCATAAGGGCATTTAGACAGACAAATCGGTCACATTTTTCTTCTCCAAGTTTCTCAATTTCCAGCCATTTTTAGAAAAGCCAGTTCAGGTAAAGAGCTACCAAATGGGTTGCCCATTTTGCTGGATCTTCTTGAAGTCCAGAGAACCTATTTAAAACAGGAAGTCCAAGTGCACCTGAACCACAACCCATTATTCATTATATTTTCTTGAACAGGAACAAGAACTGACCCATGATCTAAAAGTCTGACTTGAACCTGAACTGGAACAGACCTGCAAAATAACTCATCTCAGGTTACTGCTTCAGAATACAGTGTCTTGACCCAGGAATAGAGGATTTTAACCCCATGGTCCACTGCAGGAACAGAATGAAGCAGAAGGAGGGCAAAAACTACAACCTGCAAGCAAAGAAGATGCTCCATCACTGAGGCTGAGGCTGACAGCTATTGCCCTCCAAGAGAGTGCCACCAATGGACACTTCCATTAGAATGCAAATAAAAGCTTTCAGGGAGGTCACAAGGACCAGAGTAGAGCTGGGGTTGGGGGGGATTATGTTCCCCTTGCTCTCCTCCTTCAGACACAGTCTCACTCTACGCCATATCTGGAATCTGGCATTGCAAAAATGTGCGTGTTGATTGCATTTGCAAAATCAGTGCCATACCTAATTGCCTTCTTAAATGCAGAACATCTCACTTTGCTGGAGTTTTGTTGTTATCATGGGATGTGGGGAGAACTGCCTGACAGCACCTAGTAAAATAATAGAGCACCAAGAACTTTGGATGTATTTTCTCCAGTATTCATGACTGGATTTGTAACTGCATTATTTTGAATTATTTTCCCGGAGCAGGTCACACAACTCTGAGGATCAATTTTAATTTGATCTTTGCCTATGTAGTGCTGCTGGATAATCCTCATCAAATTATTTGTTCTGCAGTTTTCCAGTATCTCAGGTGAAAACATCACTAAGGGTTTTTTTTATCAATCAACAGAATGCAACCATTTCTCAAGCAGTGTATTTTTTGTGCCTGTCTGTGTATTTTTTAAGGAGGAGGAAATAAAGCACAATAAGGTTTTATTTACCCTCAGCAACCAAAACCATCTCAGTGCTACAATGCCATGGAGGACAAGTATATATTTGATGCAAGAGAGGGAGGAGGAGGAACTGGAGGAGGAGATGTTTAGAACTACCTCCAAGGCAGTGGCTCTCCAAATGCTGTTGAACCAGAGTTCCCACCATCCCTCACTGCAGTTACTTTGGTCAGAGAAAGCCACAGTGTCCAGATAAGCTGGGATTCTGCAGCAGACCACTTCAATCCGACTTGACAGGTTTCCACAGACTTGCAGACCTGTTTTCACTGGGAAAGGTATATTAATGCTCCTGAGCATTAATCCACATTAATGAATGCGCATTGCATAAGTGCCCATTAAGGTGAATGCACACTGTTCATAATACAGATTCACACAAATGCAGATTCATGCAAGTGGGGCAAAATAGCCTATCAATCAGGAGACAGCCTGAGAAAATGGAAGGAAAAGGGTGTCACAAAATCCATGCACCGTGCGAGTGGTCAACAGTCTCCGGAGGGCCAGCACTTCCTTAGAGATGCCCAGTATGATGCTGGACATAAGGTCACCCCACAGAGTGTAGGGCTGAAAAAGCAAGGACCCAGCACTTCTTCACAAAGCCCACCCTATTTGCTAACTCGTTCATCACCCGACTAACACGACAGCAAATGACAGAAAGGTGCTTGAGGAAACCCCAAGGTTTACCACAAGCAACGTGAAGACTTGAGGGGGGAGCCCCAGGAATGTGCTCCCAACGAGTGAAGACTAAGCCGACTCAATGAGCATGGAATGCCGGCTGGGGAGGGGCAGGTGGAAAACTGGGGCAGTGCAGGGAGAGACGGAATGGAGCCTCCCGAAAGTGGGCATGGCTGGCTGGTCGCAACACTCCAAGCGGCAGCATTTAGGACTTGTTTAAGTCACCACCACAAGCTGTAGTGATGGTTCCTGAGTGAAATGGTTCATAAGGGGGTTAGACCATGCGCTAAATCAGGGATTGCTCGATGATTATTAGCTACGCTATCCAAATGGACCCTGCATGGAACAGTAGAAGTCCGGGTGCTGGGGGAGAGTTTGTGAATACCCTGGAGTGGCTGAACGACAAACAAGTAGGCCCTAGATCAAATCAAGCCTCGTTTTCCCCAGAAGGAAAAATGACAACACTGAGGCTGCTGTACTTCGGGCACATCATGAGAAGGAAAAGCACCAAGGAGAAGACAACCATGCTAGGAAAAGACAAAGGCAGAAGAAGAAAAGGGAAACCAGATATGAGGTGGATGGACTCCATAAAGGAAGCCACCGCCTTGAATTTAGAAGAGCTGAGTGGGGCTGTCATGGATAGTACATTTTGGAGGACTTTTATTCATGGGTCACCATAAATCGGAGACAACTTGAGGACACGCCACATTAACAGAAGTAGGAAACAAAGCACAGATGAGATCCTTAGCTCTCCTTCTCAGAACTTCAGGCTAGTTTATAGGGGGAAACAGCTGTGCAGGACTTACTTGCACTTTGGTCTGAAATCCAACAGGGATTGTCTTGTGTTCTCTCTCTCTCTGTCTCTCTGTGTGTGTGTATGTGTACACATGCACTCTCTGTTTGGCACAAGTGGAATCCTACGGGTTCCCTCTGATAGGAAGACCATGTCATTACTTGGTGAATTGTGCTTCTGTATGTAGCATTCATGCTTCTGTAGTGGCAGAAACTCCTGAAAGCCTATTTGGACAGGGTAACCTGGTTTCCATAATCTACTGATGTCTAAACTAGATTATGCAATGCACTGTACATGGGGCTGCCCTAGAAGACTGTTCAGAGGCTGTAGCTGATGCAAAACATGAGAGCCAGATCAATAAATGGAACCCATAGGTCCAAACACCCAGATGCTTCCAGGCCCTATTCAAGGTGCTGGTTTTAATCTATAAAGTCTTACATAGCTTGGGACTGTGATACCTGTTAGAAAGCCTGTCCCAAGCACAATCTGCTCAGACATGACACAACCTCTGGGCCCTTCCAAGAGTGTCAGCTCCAAGGAAGATTGAGAGAGTGACAATAAAGGGGAGGGCTTTTCATAGGTGCCCCCATCTGTGGAACAACTGCAGCCCTCCTGATGCCAACCTTGTCCTCTTTTTGGCTCCAGGTTAAGCGAGTCCTTCATGCAGAAACCTTTACCAGGGGCTACCCAGGGGTTTGAAGGGATTACCCATCCCAGCTGTTTGTCTTTTTACTGGGTCATTTTCTGCTGTATCTGAGCAGTTTCATTTTCAAATGCTGCTTTTGACTTTATGACTTTATGATTCTATGATATTGATAAAATTCAAAAAAATGCAAATAGCTACATGTGGAAATGCAGAAAATTCTCAAAATTCATTTTCTCATAAATGCTGAGAATATGTTGTTGTTGTTGTTTAGTTGCAAAGTCACATCCGACCCATTGAGGCCCCATGGACAACATTCCTCCAGGCTCTCCTGTCCTCCACGATCCCCCAGAGTCCACCCAAGCCCACCCCCACTGCCCCAGTGACTCCATCCAGCCACCTCATCCTCTGCCGCCCCCTTCTCCTTTTGCCTTCAATCGTTCCCAGCATTAGGATCTTCTCTTCCTTCTCATTTCATGGCCAAAGTATTTGAGTTTCATCTTCAGTATCTGGCCTTCTAAAGAGCAGTCAGGGTTGATCTCCTCTAGGACTGACTGGTTTGATCTCTCTGCAGTCCAAGGGACTCTCAGGAGTGTAAGAATATGTTACTTAGTATTATACCAAAGACTCTTCCAAAGAGTATGCTAGAGTTATTTAAATATATGATAACGGCAGCAAGAGTTGAAATAGCATCAAAGTGGAATGCAGAAAACCATCCAACTACCAAAGTCTGGAAAAACAAACTAGCTAAATATGTAATAATGGCAAATTTAACTAATTATATAAATAGAAGACCTGCTGAAGAATTTAATGAAAAATGAAAATCTTATTATAGGCAAATTAACAAATATTTAAGAAAACAGAATTTGTAAAATATAATTAGAGGAGTGTATTTCATGCTGAAGTTATAACATTATTTACAACTGTTTTGATAAATTAGATTAATCTGTTGTTGGACCTTAAGTGATAATAAATTGATTTAACTGTGTCTCAAGGAGATAGAAATTTTTGCTTTCTCATGAACACATTAGATGTTGAAATTGTATTCTATATTTCTGTAATATTCCTTGGTATCCTTTTTTCCTATATGTATATATTTTCTTTCTTTCATCTTATTTCTTTCAATGAAAATAAAAACAATACAGCAAGATGATTTTATGATATTATATTGTATTGTAGTTCTTTGTTTTTATGGATTTTTGTAACCTGTCCAGAGAACTTCACCTAGGAGGCAGTATAGAAGGTAATGGCAATAGCAATACCAATAATATATTGTGAAAAAAATAGGTGGTGTGCCACTATTCCTCCATTCATACTTATCCAGGTTCTTTGAAAAGTCCTGGCAGGTACTCTAAAGACCACCACCTGGTCCAAAGTGAAGGGTACCTGCTATCTATATCGGCTGAGCATTCCAGAACGAAACTGATCCAGTCACCTTGAGCATCCATCACAACTGATCAGCTGGTTTTGTTTTGGGGTTTTTTTTTAATTATTTATATCCTGCCTTCTTCCTACAAAGGGTTCAAGGCAGCTTACATCCTCCTCCTCCTCCATCTTATCCCCACAACAACAACCCTGTGAGGTAGGCTGGGCTGAGAGTCCGTGACTGGCGCAAGTCACCCAGTTGGCTCCTTGGCCGAGCGGGGACTCGAACCCAGGTCGCCTGAGTCCCAGTCACACGCTCCTAACCACTGCGCCACACTGGCTCTCTGGTTTCTGGCTGAAACAGAATTGGATTGATAGGTGACAGAGTAGCACATAAGAAACCAATACACACATGGTTAGACCAAAGTTCCACATAGAGCTGAGGCCAGAGCAGGTGCTCCATCGGAGACTGCTCCAGGGGCCATTCATCACCATGTCTTCCAGAGCTCCTGACCACAGCACAGACATACGCATGGCTCCTTCTCCTATCATTTGTGCCTTACCTAAGCACAAAATTATACTCTTTCTGTAAGGCACGCAGCCTAGAGCCCTTGGGCTAGGCCCCATCATTGGCCCAAGGCCCAAAGCCCCCTGAATGTGATCGGTCCAGTTCTTGACAAGAGTGACCTGGGAGTTCTTGGGCAGTCTGCTGGGTGGGGGGGGGGGGGGAGAAAAGAAAGAAAAGGGGGGCTGAAAGAAAAGGGAGCAGCTCCTCCCACTGTTCACTCTTGCTCCGCCAACTGCCAGCTTCAACCCCAACAAATGTCGGCACACAGATCTTGGTGGATTGCTTGCAAGGGAAATTAAAAGGGGTGGCCGTGTGCATGCGAGAGGGAGAGACTGAGTTGTGGGTGTGCACAAGCAGCGATGTCACGTGCATGAATCACCATGTCATAACACAGAACATTTTCTGAGATGATTAGTCAAAAGTGTCCGTTCCTGCATTTCATGATGCTTCCACCCTGGTTAATATTGGCAGGATTGTTGCCTTAAGACTGTTGTACACAAGGGATTTATTTGTTAGTTGTGTGCACTTGCATTCGGTATGAAAAACAACTTGGCAGGTTTCAGTAAGAAGCCAAATGCCAGGGTGAGGGGCTTTTAAACTTTCTCCCTTCCTGCCATTTAACTGCTAAAAAGTAGCAATCACTCACTTCAGGCTGCTTTTCTGCCCATGGGCAGGGGAGATATATGAACAGAAGAACAGCAGGAGGGGGGCTAAGCACCCCCCCCCCAGGAGCCCTGCCATTCCTTTGGTCTACCAATTCCAAGCTGCAGCCAATTTTCATTTGTAAAAACAGGGAAAAACAAAGAGCTCCATTTCGCATTGAGTTTCAGGCTTTCGGGTGGCAAGCTCCAAAGCTAACGCACTTATCTTGCCTGCCATTCTGTTTGTCTACTTTAAAAAAGTGAAAGGCAATTTAATTTCCTCCTTTGAATGTGCCTCTGTCTCTCTAAATCAACTCGACACTTTCTGAGTTGACATCACGGAGCAGAAGGGACTATAATATTCATCTGTGACTTCTGATCAGTCAGGCTCGCCGTGGTGGGAAAGAGCTCCAAGGTCATCTGGTCCAACCCCCTTCTATGCCGAAGACTCGCCCCTAGAAAACGTCCGAGGCGAGCCATCCAATCTCTGATTAATCTCAAAGTGGTAGGGTCAGAAGGGTGCAAGGAGGCCATTGAGTCCAACGCCCTGCTGGTGCTTGGCACCAGTTACACCATCCCACTCAGAGAACTGTCCAGCTTCTGCCTGAATGCCTCTAGTGTGGAAGAGGCCACAGCCTCTCCTGGCGACTGGTCCCTCCGTCGTATTGCCCTGCCAGTGAGATAATTTGTCCCTGTGCAGAGTCACCACCTTCCAAGGCTACCTGCTTCCCTGGTAAAGAACTTCTGCCATCCACATTTGACGTTTCCTTTCTTTGCCACCGGAAGCTGTTGCTCTGGGCCATACCCTCTGAAGGAAGGAATAGGAGACAATGTGCTCCATCTTCTCTATGATAATCCTTTAACTATTTCAAGATGGTGTCCTCTCCAAACAAAAAATGCACAGAAACAAGAATATGTAACCTATAGAGGCTACCTATATTTCTGAATTTGGCAAGTATTTATTTAGGGACTTTAATGCTGCCTCATCTCTAAATCTCAGCCCAATGGAAATGCAATGCTGTCAAATCATTGTATAGTTCTATATTATTGCAGTGGTACTTTTGCTGCTTAAGGGGGCAATCTATGCCTTTCTAGACATTTCCCAATGCTGGCTGGAGGACGCTGGGGGTCGTGTGACTTTTTTCTGTTTAAATAGGTATGAGATTGACCTCTCCATTGTCTCTCCCCACTTCCACTTTGGATGAGGATGTAAATGCTTATTGCTAAATTAAGAATACATATGATTCAAATAGAACATTTCATATTCCTCTTTAATATCAAATTTATTCCTGAAACTTTTAAATATATATAAATACAGTTAAATACAGTCCCCCTCCACTCTTTTTTATTTGGGGGAGCATTTTAAATGCCTCTACGCATTTGCCCCATGCCACCTTCGGGAGCATCTTTCAAAAACTTTCTTTAAAGTGAGAGACTGGATCTTACTTACAGTTGCTCTCAAAAAGTTTTCATCCTTAAACAGCGGGGGCAAAAGGTCAATAGTTTTGCTAAAAAATAAAATCCAATCCAAGCATGCCTTCAGGTGCTCGTTCATCCGTTTGCCTTTCTAATGAAAAGCTCCTTAAAGTACTAGAAAAGCTGCTTTTCTCTGGAGGGCCACTTCTGCTTCACCTTTTGCTTTATATCCATGCAGAACTCTAAAGACT
>NW_025335568.1:65160382-65191790 GCF_004798865.1 Varanus komodoensis
TTTTTTTTTGCCAGTGCATTGCACAATTTGAATTGTGATGGCAAACTGGATCCTAGTTAATGTTCAAGTCTGAGAAGTGCAAGTTTGGTTACACTTAATTAAACAAGAACATTACCAGTGCAATTCCATACATGCCTGCTCAGATCCGAGTCCTGCTGAGTTCAATCTTAGACACTTACACACTCTAATAATCTATTCTAATCCATTCCAGCTACAAATGGATTGAACCCAAATAGCCCAGAAAAACCTCTACAGACGTTGCCATATTGTAATAAAATAGAGTCATTTTGCAGTGCAAGTCACCGTGCAAGTAGGATATGAAAGGCTGATTCAAATAGATGAGCACAACATGAGCTTGATTCCTATTTGTCTGCTGGTTATTTATTAATTTAAAATTATTTTGGGCTGCCTTTAAGGGTGGCACTTCAGTGGTAGATTCTGACCTTTTATTTTATTCGAAAAAAAGAGGAGAGGCAAGCTATTCACCATGGATTTTATTTACTATTTGCAAAACTTCCAGTCTGCCTTTTTAAAGAGATACTATTGGCTGGTTTATTGATGAGCAAAATGGAGAGCAATGCAGGAACAAAATGAAAAAGCCCAAGGAAGAGCTGAAATAAGGCAAGACCAATTGTGAACAACGCAGAAAGAAAGCCCTAACACCCAGAAACAGCTTGTGAGTGCAACTCATTGTATGTGTGCTCAGATATAAGGTAGGCCTGCAAATTTGGGAGTAAGCATTGTTGTATAGGATGGCAGCCTCAGGCACTCCCAGGAGCTTTTTGGAAAACTCCTGTTTCCTTTTGGCACCTACAGCCAGAAGAGTACATGGGCTGTGTGTTCTAGAAATCATATATACGTTCAGGGGAAGGCAGTCCACAGAGGCAGTGCCAACACCTCGAAATCCCTGTTGTTGGGCAGCTGCCTGCAAAATCTGAGTCAGCCTAAAAAAAGCCAGTGTGGTGTCGTGGTTAAGAGCACAGGACTGGGACTCAGGCGACCTGGGTTCTAGTCCCCGCTCAGCCATGGAGCCAACTGGGTGACTTTGGGCCAGTCACAGACTTTCAGCCCAGCCTACCTCACAGGGTTGTTGTTGTGGGGATAAGATGGAGGAGGAGGAGATGTAAGCTGCCTTGAGCCCTTTGTAGGAAAAAGGCAGGATATAAATCCCAAAATAAATAAATAAATAAATAAAAGAATGCATGAGGAAATATGCACAGCTCGGGAAAGAAAGCCCTCAGAGGTCCCAAGCCATTTGGCTGCTGTGCCTCCCTATCTACCCACAAGGCCCTTCTCCTCCACTTAGAAGGAGACTGAACTGTGGCTGCAGGAGCCGATGACGTCCTGCTTCCTCTGCTCTTGATGCTGCTGAGGTCGCAAGAGTCTGAGGCCGTAAGCAAAAGGTAACTCATGTGGGGAGAGCCTGCCCATGGACCGGTGCTTCCACACTGGGCCTGTGTGCAGAAGAATGGTGCCATTTGTGCCTCTGGAGGTGGGTCCGAGGATGCTGCAATTTTCTGGCCAACCTGGAGCTCCCTGCCAAGAGACACTGACGCAGGGATGCCCTTGTTAGGAGCAGGTTTGAAAAATGGCCTCTTGCCTGTGAGGTTGGAGAGGGCCCAGAATTACCCAGAGATGCGGGCAGGACACACCTCCTGGCCTTATTGCATGCAGGGAAACGGCATCATTTCTGTCATGGCTCAGTGCAGCTTCACTGTATTTAGTACTTGCCCATGGTTTGCTGCCTTGCTGCTGGTTAAAATTCTAGACCAGAGATGGGCAATTTGTGACCTTCCAGAAGTTGTTGGACTATAATTCTCATCAGCCCCATTGCTGGCCATTCTGGATTGGGTTGATGGGTGTTGTAGTTCCACAGCACCAGCAACTTGTAGCCCTTCCCGCTCAAGGCTGTCACCAAAAACATGCATCACTTTATACCTACATCTAGCAGCTATGTCTAGATTTAGTGAGGGTACAAGGCCCCAGTCCAAATCTCACAGTGTCCTGTCCTCTATAATAGGGTTCTAGTCCATGTAGGGCCTTCTGTCTCTACTCTAGAGTAAAACTATAAAACAACTATGCAGCCGCTTGGTGCAGATTTTAAATAATATCTGTTCTGGTCCTGCACTGAGCTGTACTGTATATACCTGTGCAGAGATGACGGGTATATAGGATACATCAGTGAATCTGCTTATTGTCTTGAAAAGATAGAATTTGGGAGGTAGGAACATTTCACATTGTTTGCAACAGTGACATCGTGCTTTTAACCATGTTTTTAGATCACAATTTGCAGCCACTCCTGAACTTAATGGGTGGGAGACAACAAGACAAGCCATGGTGAACTCTTGTGTAAGTCTGTTGTGTTCTCTGAACTCTGGTATGCTTGGTTTTTAGAAACCACAATAAGAAAAAACAGTAGGTCTGTTCTGCGGTTTCCATGCTTCACCATGGTTTCTCTGACTGTTTGAACCTGGCAGTGTGGTTTCCACTGTGCTACTACAGAATTCCATGGAAAAAGCAGCAGCTGCCACAGTTGCATCAACCATCCAACATGGGATTGAATTTCAGATGTGGTGGTTGATGGGATAGGTGTCCGCAGGAAGAGGACCGAGTGAGGAGGGTGGCAGGATCTGGACTGCTCTGGTGGCCGGAACCAGAGCAACTACCACAGTATTCACAGGATTGGTCCCAGGCCATGCTGAGCTTTCCGCCACTGGAGGAGCACCAGCTTTGAGCCCTGGGGGGAAAGCTGTGTAAGAGCAAGCCCTTTCCACCAGAGCTGGCCTCAGCTGCAAGGTCTGCCTTTGCTTTAGTGCCTGCATCCTTTCTGAACTTTACTGTGCCTCCTGCCTTGCTCTGCTGCCTTAGCAACACAGGTCTTCTTGGTTGTCGATATGCCTGCCTCTTGCCTGACCCAGCTCTTGCCTCACTGTCCCACCTCAGCAACATGGCTCTTCTCGCTCACTGTGGTGCAGGTCAGCTCTGGCCCCTTGCCTGACTACTGCTGCTTTTGGGTCCTGCTGTCCCCTGCCTTGCCATGTGTCCTGCTGTGCCGTGCTGCCTCAGCAACGCAGGTTTGCCTGCTAGCTGGGCTGCAACCCCTGCATCCTCCTGGACCTTGCCGTGCATCCTCCCCAGTTTTCCTGCCTCACGGTACCTGCACCTCTGTTAGTCCTCCTGTTCTCGATCCTTGGCTGGATCATGACCATGTCCTGGTTTTGCCCTGATGCAGCCCTCTGGTTCCTGACCCTGTGCTGGTTCCTGACCCTGGTTCCTGACTTGCTGTTTATCCCTTTGCTGTTAGATTCACCACTGGAATTTGGACTCTGCCTCATTTCTGCTCTCGTTGCCTCTGTGCTGCCTCCTGCCACCCACCCATAACCCAGCCTTGGACCCAGACAGAAATCACACAATCACCTGTCAGGCACATCCAGGACAAAGAACAACAAGCCCAAAAACCAAAGAGCAACAAACCTGGGCGTACTGGAGGCCATGTGGGTTTGCTTGCTGTGCTGTGTGAACCCTGCCAATGTTTAATTTGGTGTAAGGAAAACAAATCACAGTTAACTGTTTTGTCTGCATAGGATTTATTAAGTTCTTTATATCCCCAAGCTTGTGTCAGATAGAAAAATGTATTAGACAGTAACGTAATCAAGGCTGTAATTCTTTCTCTCCAGATAATTCCTGTTTAGGGTTTTTCTTTCTTAATCCAGTACAGAAAAGGTAACAACAGAAAGTCTGAAGAGTGTTCTAAATGTTTATATAAGAGTGCCTGAGGCCCCAGACAAAGAAAATAGCAGTCAGGTATCACTTAAGAAACCATCAGCTCAGTGTTGCTAAAATCAAGAGCACATGAACATGCTTCAGCGGAATACCTCCTTGTGGCGGTGCATTCCACCTTCGTTACAGAGGTGCTTGCTGGGCAGGCACGGGGGAGGTTCAGAGGAGATGAACGAATGAAGAAGATTGGACAAAGCCCAATACTGCACACACACAACTGATGAATGACTATATTTCAGGCTGTTCACCTGCCATCCATAATCCATTTCAATCAAAAGGGCTTGGATTTAGGGCTGATCAAGGGCCTGTCATGATGAGCAGCTACTGTGATCTCCAAAATATGGTGACATCTCAGGTTTTGCCATTTCACAGTGAAATTTTGAGGTAGAATCTGATCACAAAGTTTTAATGCTACAAAGAGGAATCTTGAGCTCTCCTCCATCCATGGCCAGAGAAAAAGCCTGTTCTTCCCAATGGGAAGGGACCATTTTGACCAAGCTTATCTATGAGTTTCCCAGGGAGGGGGCTTGGTCTGGGGACTGTGAGGATACTGGCTCTCTTGGCCCACAGCCCTGATCTCCTTTCCCATTGGCATTCCCCCAAACTCCCTAGCCTGGAGTTTGGACTGTGTAGATATCTATTTTAGATAGATATCTACACAGATATCTGAGAGAGCCAGTGTGGTGTCGTGGTTAAGAGCATGGGACTGGGCCTCAGACGGTCTGGGTTCTAGTCCCCGCTCAGCCATGGAGCCACCTGGGTGACTTTGGGCCAGTCACAGACTCTCGGCCCAACCTACCTCACAGGGTTGTTGTTGTGGGGATAAGATGGAGGAGGAGATGTAAGCTGCCTTGAGCCCTTTGTAGGAAAAAGGCAGAATATAAATCTAAAAATAAATAAATAAATAAATATTTCCCCCCAAAATTGTACAGCCCTGGAACTCTGTCTGGGGAACACAAGATTGTGCCATGATACTTGTCGGCATCTTTTCATTGGCAATTTCGGAAAAGTCCATCTGACAAACTGTCAGTTATTCTGTATTGTTGTATGCAAGAATCATGGCTTTCCAGCTACCAGAAATGGTTAAATATTCAATATTGTTAGGCAGTCAGTTTAACTTCCCTTTCAGGGATCCCCCATCACTTATTGCCTCAGAAGTCTACTGTGAGATTCGGGAACCTCACCCAGCCTTCCTGAAACTCCTGAACTTGTGCTACCAGGCCAAGGATGCCTGGGGAGGGGACAGCAAGATGTCAGACTGGGGACTTCTTGCTGCCAGTCTGGAGAGGCTTTTCATGGAGGAGGGAGAAGACAGATGATTTGGGATCTCTGGGAAGACTCCTAGGAGGAGGCAAAGATTGTATTTTGTTTATTAATGTGTTTATATCCCACCTTTTTCCTTTCAAGGAACTCAGGTTGTTTGCATAGTTCTACTCTTCCTCTTAATCTTATCCTCACAACAACAAACCTGTGAGGTAGGTTGGGCTGAGAGTTCTATTGGACTGGGAATGTTGTAGACCCTAATCTTGAACTCCATGGAAATCAACCCTCCATGATTTGCTGCAAGCATCCTCCATTCTCTCTCTTGGGGAAATGGAAATCTGCTCTAAACAAGGGGATTTATCATGCATTCACGATCCCCCCAATGGAAAAATACAAGTCCTTTTCCAGACATCATCTCCCTCTAGGGCCTCTTCTGGGTTTTCCAGCTGTGTACATGTGTGTACGTCAACTACTGCATTTGAAACATGGAGCCAGCGGGAAGAGCACCTTGTGTATTATGGCAGTGCTGTTTTATCACAGCAACACCATGGCATAGCCTCGTGGTTGAATCATGGAAGGCAGAAAAAGGAAGATGGGAGAGTGGAAGGATGGGGTGTTCTTTTCCTCCCACAAAAAGAAGATACCCCAGTAAGCCATCGTGCAGAGAAGCCCAAAAGCCTGGGGCAGCTGCAGCTCCTCGCCTCCCGTGGCTTCTCTACTTGAGGCATTAACATGGCACTTCACCAAGGTTGCTTCTTCCATTTTCTTTGCTAGAGCAAAGGGTGTGCCTTTCCCTGTTTTTTGCCTCTCTCTCTGCTTTTCCATATGTTTATGCATTTATTTATTAGATTTATAGCCTGCTTTTTTCTTGCAATGAACTCAGAGCAGCTCATATCATTCTCCTCCTCTTGCTCTCCATCTTATCTGAACAACAACAGTTCTGTGAGGCAGGCTGGGCTGAGAGTCTGTGACTGGCTCAAAGCTGGCTCCATGACCGAGCAGGGACTAGATCCCAGATCTCCTGAGTCCCAGGCCTGTGCTCTTAACCACACACCACAATGGCTTTCTATTATTTGTTCTGTTACTGAACCACAAGGTGGCTATACAGTGCAACTCAATTCCAGAATTACACAGGCTTCCCCTCTCCCTTTTTTTTGTTGCCCAATCTCTGAAAGAGACCTTGTTACCTTTGTTCCAGACAACTCTACGATCATGAGTGCAAAAACAGGAGAGGTCTGAAGGAGAACAGCACCATGCTAAGCACCCACAAAGCACTGCGAGGAAAGAATCACAAGTGCACAATCAATTCCTTATGTGGAGAAGCCCCTAGAAATGGGTGCAATTATATCATGGTACGCCAGCCATCAAATTAGCCTGAAATTAAATGCCATTGCATTCTAATGCAAGCTGTCACATGAAGAATGCATAAGTCAGAGGGTCAGAGAGGAGTAGTCCAGTAACAAATGCTTGGTTCTTCTTTTTAATGACAACAGGTCAGGTCCTGCTGAATGCCCGGGTGGGACTTGATGCATACAGCTTCTGTGAGTTCCATTATAAAATGCAGTGGGGAGAAGATACAAGCTGAAAGCAAGCCCCATTGAGTTCAACAGCCCAGACGTCTCGGAAAGTGTGCATTGCACTGCAACTGAAACAGCTGGCTGTAAAGGGATGGTACCTCCCCATTCTGAAATCCCCGCATAAAGTAATTTGGCAGAACAGGTATTAGCAATTTTTAATTTGTTTGTTTTGATTGGAAAGCACCCAGACATGGTTCGGGATCCGCTTTTGCACAGCCTATATTAGCACCCAGAGGGCCCCTGGGGCAGGGTTGTGCGGTGGGGGGAAATTGAGGCAGATATTCTTCGCCACCATCCCTGAAACTGCTTGGGTCATCCACTTGGGTTTTTCCTTCCTGATTGAAAAATTGGGTGGTGTCATCAAAGAAGGTAGCCTCATTCCTCTATTTTAGAAGCAGATGAAAAAATGAGGACACCCCCCCCCCACGCATGCATTGGGCCAGTGGAATAATTGCTTGTGAAGCATGTCTTGTGTTTGTTTTTGTTTTTTCTCCCTTCTTATTGCTTTCGACAGGTTGACTTTTTTCATCCCCATTTCACTATCTCCATGGGCTGTTGGCAAGGACTCATTAATTCCAAGAGGCACATGTCAAAATTCTGTCTGCCGAGCAGCATCGCTTCCCCGCCCTTTTTGGTTTCTTTGAGAAGGAGAAGCAAACACAGGATGTGTGTCGAATAAATCTAATTAAGGAGGGGTTGGGGTTTTGTTTTGTTTTGTTTTTGATTTAGCTCTCTCCAAATCTAGTTATTGGAGCGTTCACTTATCGGTGTGTGACAACAATCCTGAGACCGTGTTGGCTGATTGAGAGGAGTTAATTTCCACTTGGCTTTTATCATCTCATGATTGAACAGCTCAGGAGTAAGAGCAACCACAAACAAGCCCCTTGTCTTTGGATGCGAACGTGCCTGCTTCGGTTCATCATTGCTCAGCAGAGAGGTTAGCTCTGGTTATAGAAAGAACTCCCAGAATTTCCAACTGGAGCTGTTTATACAGCTCAACCTTAAACACTCTGGGACTCACAGAACGCAATGGGATTACTTAGCACTGTGTTCATGGTGCAATGGAACTTCAGGAAGGGCCCAGGCTGGTGATGACACTCAATTATTTAGGGTGCTTTAAACAAAAAGGGACTGAGGGAGCTCCAGAAAGTTCTTTCCAAACTGGGAAAATGGGCATCAAAAAGGCAAACGGTTCGGTGCAAACAAGTGTGAAATAGCATATACTGGGATGAAGCTTCCCAACTTCAACTATAAGCTGATGGGATCTGAGCTAGCAGTCACTGATCAACAAAGGGATCTTGCAGTTTTGGTTGACTGCTCTATGAAAATGATGAGCCAGTGGGCATCTGCTGTGAAAAAGGCAGACTCCAAGTGAGGTGTGACTAGGAAAGGAACTGAGGATACAACGGCTCACATCCTACTGTCCTTTGATGCATCTGTTGTGAGCATTCTGGTTACTGCACTTAAAAAAGGACACTGGCGAGCTGGAAAAAGTGCAGAGGAGGACAGCTAAAATGACAAGGGGCTGGAGCAACTCACCAACGAGGAAACGTTGCAAGAGCCGAGACTGTTCAGCTTAGGGAAAAGACACAATAGAGGTGCACAGAGTTATGCATGGCTTGGAGAAACTGGAGACACTTTTCTCCTTCTTCCTTAATACTGGAACCTCAGTGGGGTCATTCCATGAAGCTGCTGGGTGGGAGATTCACCGATCAGAGGAAGGATCTCTTCACACAGCACACAACCAAACTGCGGAATTCACTTCCATGAGATTCAGAGATGGTCACCCATGAGGTTGTTTTTAAAAGCGGATCAGGTAAATTCATAGAGGTTATTGAGGGCTGCTACTCCTGATTGCCAAATGCCACCTCCAGTATTAGAGACAATATGACTAGGAATGCCAGTTCCTGGGGAACATGAGCAGGATGGTGTTGTGGTACTCTGGTCCAGCTTGTGGGGTTCCTGTGGGCAGCTGGTGGACCACTGTGTGGACAGAATGATGGGCTAGGTGGACCCTGCGTCTGATCCAAATGGGCTGGTCTTATAGCAGATAGGGTAGAATTGGATCTGTCTTTCTGTCTGTGTCTAGAAGCAAAAGCCAGTGAAACTGTGAAAAGCCAGTCTGCAGACTCCCGGAACATGCATGATCACTATGGAATATCTTCTTCATTTCCATTCCACCCAAGAACCAAACCAGTTCAGGTCAAGTCCCAAGAAATTAAAACTGCAAAACACAAGATAAACCAATAAAATTTAAAATGACAGCATAACAAATAAAAAATTAAAAAAACAAGCTGAAGTCAGAAACAGTGCAAATATTTAATATTTAATTGCAGATTCAAAACAGAATCTGAAAATCTGACGTGAATCTGCAGGTTGAGTCCATAGAAATCCAAACTCTTCTGAACCAGAGGCAGAAATCTTGGGTATGAAGCTTTAGTCTTCTTCAACCAGGTGTCGTCCAGATGCTTTTGACTACAGCTCTGAGAATTCCTGACTATTGGCTGTACTGGCTACAGCAGATGGGAGCTGTTGCCCAACATATTTAGAGATCACCAAGCTGAGGAATCCTGTAACCAGGTGCCTGTACGAGTCTGTTGGGGGCCACTTGGGCAAGATGCCCTCAGTAGGTTTCTCTCCTTCGGTGCACACATTTTCTCTCTGGGCTCCATCCCCAGCACCTCCTTACCCTGTGCCTGATCAGTGCCACCTCTCAGCATGTCTTCATGCAGCACACAATGAAACTACAGAATTCACTTCCACAAGGTGTAGTGATGGCCACCAAGGCAGGGGGTTTTAAAAGGGGATCGGGAAAATTCTTAAAGGTTATTGATGGCTACTAGTTCTGATGGCCATCTGAGAAGGGAGGGCATGCAGGTTTCCCCCTCCTCTCCTTGCTTGCCCAGGGAGGATAAGTGAACAGCCAATGGGAGAACAGGAGAGCTGGAAAGCTCCAGGGTTTAGCAGTTGCACCCCCTACTGGGGCCTTACAGCACTGCAGGAGAAACTTGGCCTAAGCCAACTGTGGGCACTCATTATTGGCCTAGTCCTTATGACTGAGTGGCAGCAGCCAACCTGCATTCAGACTGATGGAGTGATGCCAGCCTGCTCATTGCTTTCCATCTGCTCAATGAGAGTAGCTTTTCTAATCTTTGATGCATCATGGGTACTGCATCATCTCCTTCCATGCTTACCACCCCACAGGCTACAATACACACCATCACATGCTCTGGCTGGCCTTGCTTCTTCGAAATGCACCTTTTTTTTGCGTGTGTGAATGCATCAGGAAGAGTTATGGCCTTTGCTAGTGTTAAAAACCTGTCCGATGGTATCTCAAACCAATGACTGAGGGTCAGTGATTGCCTGGCACTAGCAATATGTCTTTTTGGGAAAGGACCTTTTCCCCCCAGAAAGCTCTAATGATATAGGGAGAAAGTGGTGGAGTTTTATTACTCTCTTTGATCAAAAGTTCTCTCTCCCCTTTCTTTCTTTTCCTAACAAAGGAAAAGATATATTTTACCTTTGGCTGGGAAGGATTCAGAATGGCATGAAGGCTTTGTTGTTTTTCTCAACAAACTCCATCTGTGAAACCATTGAAATTGCTTTGTTCTGCAAAATGAATAAATGGCAAGTGCTACCAGATTATAGCATACACACAGGACCTTCAACAAAATCTGGGGTGCTCTTGATCAGGGTTCTAGGCAGCCACGCTGTTTTCCAGGGTTCTCCATTCCGTTCCGTTCCGTTCATCTCCCAACTGACACCATTCTGTGGCCACTGAGCTATTCCGACCCCTTTCTAGTTTTTTAATCTCTTTCTTTCTATGCAGTATAGTTCTATACATTTTGGCATTCTTCCAAGCTTGCAGATAGCACTTATCAGTCCATGGATGGTTCTCTTTGGTGCTTGGAGAATGAGCTTGTTCTTAGTTTATACTATATTTTATAGCCCAGTCTTCCTCCTAGGCTTCAGGATGAGGTACTTGGCTCTCCCCCCTGCTCCATCTTATCTTCTCAACAACCCTGAGAGGTAGGTTGAAAGATCACTGTGGACAGAAGGCCACAGAATAAGTTCTTCCTCATCCAAGTGAAACATTCACCATGGGAGCCCTAGCACAAGCAAAATTCTCAGCAGCCATCTTGCTTTCTTTTGCTTTCTTCTTTGACTCCTGAGAAACTTTTGAAAAGGCAGCTTGGCACAGGAGACACTGATCCAACTTTGGCTATGGATTGTGTCCCTTCCCTTCTTGGGTTTTAATTTATTTAGAGCTATCTGTGTGCATTGCGCCAAATTCCAGGGCTGGCAAACTTCTTTCAGACTGAACTGCCACTGTTTCCTTGCATTTGTACTCATAACATCTGAATTATTATTGGACTTCTTACATTTCCTTTATTTTTAATATTTATATATACCTTTTTTCCTACAAGGTAGCCAATACATTCCTCTTCCTCCTCTCCCTTTTATCATTGCAGCAACCCTGGGAAGGAGGTTTGGGCCAATCACTGACTCTCAATGTAAGTCACCTGGTGAGTTTCATGGCTGAATGAGGACTAGGACCTGGATCTCCTGAGTCCCAGTCTAAGACTCCAACTACTATACCACACTACCTTTTATTTTCACTAATTGAAAGAGAGAGAGAGAGAGAGGATAAAAATAAATTTTGGGTAGAATTTCATACCTTAGGAAATTTGCATTTCCATTTGCTCATTCTGCTTGCAGGATTTTTTTTCTGGTGACAAAATTCTGTCTCACTGCCCCACCTCAGTTGCCCTGTCACATGTGATTTCACCAGTTATTAGAAAGCTATAATCTGTGACGACCAACCCTTCCCTTTTCTTCAAAGCTGCTCAACAGCCTTAAAAGCACAACTTGCTTCTGCCTTCATCCCTTTAAAAGCTGTTTAGCAGAGTGGATTTTGCAGGGTCAGCTTAGATCCACTGTCCCTGGAGCGTCCTGGGACACACTGAGAAACAGTCCTTTATCTAATGACCTCCTTATGGGAACTGCAGCCATTTATGACATAACAAATGACTCTCCCTGGCTGATGTAGACAGAGATGGCCTTTCTCCTTGTCACTGCCTCCCTTTTATCAGGCCCTCCTGCAAGGGAAAGGACACCAAGAAAATCCTTTCCCTCTGCAGTCTCATCTTTGCTCTGAAAATGATCCGCAAGTTTGCCACATGCACCAAAGGAAAGTCCAAAACCTCACGATCCCTTTCTAGTGCAGTACTGGAAAATGCCACTCAGATTATTTTGAAGGTATTCCTTCTATGAACAGAGAAATACTCGGTCTTTTTTGGTCCCACTTTGCATTCTGTGTGCTAAGAGTGAAATGATAGTGAAACAAGTTACAATATAATGCAATTACAATGCAGTTAGAGAGGTTGAACCAGCTTAATAGAAAGAGGACCCCTGAACAAAGAATAATGGGAAGGAACTAATTAATTGGACACGGTTGAATCCCGCCTCTAAGAGAAGAATCAGCAACCAGAAGAGTTTGGAATGGGAACTGAGAAAGGGGACCAAGAGTTTCACCGACAAGCCTCTTCATGATCATCAATGCAGGAAAGAATTACTGTGGCAACAGAGAAACAAAAGTTAGTACAGATAGTTAATTGCTGTGAACTTCCCAGAAAGCATTGGCTATTTAAGTTGCGACAGCCTAGATTCAGGCTGGACATCAGGAAAAGCTTCCTCACTGCCAGAGCAATATGACAGTGGAACCAGGTGCCTGGAGAGGTGGTGGGCTCGCCCACACTAGAGGCATTCAGAAAGAAACTGGACAGCCATCTGAGTGGGAGGGTGCAACATGGTGTCCTGCAACAGCAGGGGTTGGACTTGATGGCCTTCATGGCCCCTTCCAATTCTACTATTCTATGATCCTATGATTCTATTGGGCAGCATAAAAAGGTGGCAAAATAAGCAAAGAAACAAATAGGAAGCAATGGGACCTGAAGGGTTGGATCCAGAGGAGTGCTGAGCACACGTTTATCCACTCTGGAGAAAGAGGTCAGGGAAGTGACCTGCATAATACTTTCTCCCCACTGCTCCTCCATGTGGATTTGGTAAAACTGCTCAGGATGGCCGAGGACCCTCCGGAACAGCACCAGAAGTGATGCTGAAAGGCAGGGAGGCAGGGTGGCCTCTGTACTCCCTTCCTCCAATAGGAAGCTTCCCCTGCATCCTGGTACCTGCTGGGACTGTGAGGAGCGCTTGCAGATTTAAATTTCCTCTTGTTGTTTTTGTGTTCTGTCAAGTCGTCTCTGACGCATCTCAGTGAACGAACGGCTTCCAGCATGTCCTGCCTAGGACAGCCCTGCTCAGCTTTCGTAAATCCAACTCTGCGGCTTTTATGGACTCAGTCAATCTTATAGTTGGTCTTCCTTTAATTTTTTTCTGCCTTTGACTTTCCCTAGCATGATTGCTATCTATCAGTTATTGCAAAGTTATTAAAATAAATCATTGATTTATTTAAATCAGCCCTTAGGGAGTGGCTGATTTAGATCCAACCCTATAAATCTAAAGCTATTAAAATCTACTGTTCCATTGTCCATACTTGGCTTTTAACAGCCGTGGGGCTGGATGCAACGCTAAGGGTATCAGCATCAGCCAGACATAAGAAACAGTATATAATGCAGGGGTCTCAAACTGAACTTACCTGGGGGCCTGGCAATTGGCCGGGCCCCCAGCAATTGGGGCAATTGGCCTGCGGGCTGTGGGCCCCCCAGCAATCCCGGCAATTGGCCCACAGGCCGCGAGTTTGAGACCCCTGATATAATGGTATATAAATATACCATTCCTAGCATGGAAGGGTATTGAATTCCTACATGAGAATTCCTACAAAGACCTAATGGGGTCAATTGCATTGGGTGAAACTGGTCCTCAACATGGAGGCCTCCCTTATTTATAAAATAGTGGTTCTATAGAGAATGCATCGTAGAATCCTGGAATGGAGGGGGCCTAGACGTCCAGCCTCTGCTCATTTCAGAATTTCATGTTCCAGCATCCCAAACAGATGGTTGTCAGGCTGTATCATGAATGCCTCTAGTGTGGGAGAGCCCACAACCTCTCCAGGTCATTGGCTCCGTTGTCGTACTGCCCTAACAGTCAGGAAGCTCTTCCTGATGTCCAGTTGGAACCTGGCTTCTTGTAACTTGACTCTTAGCATGCAAGTTTATTCCAGGAATCAGCCCATCTGAGGATCAAACTCACAGCATATAGAATAGAAATTAACACTTCAGAGCAAGTCTCATTGGATGTACCAGAGGCTTATACCAGAAAGCATTCGCAGTCTCTGAGGGGATGCCTGGCTTTCGTTCCAGAGAAAGCAACAAAGCATCTTGTGGCATCTTAAGGACTAACAAAGCCGCACAATATAAGCTGTGGACTTGAGCCCATTTTATCAGAGGCTTTCATGGTGTTCCAGGAGCAACATGCATACTGTAAGCTCTACCCCCAGAGCGAATATGTTCTTTGCCCTGAATCCACAAGCTCTAAAGCCTACATCTTTGTTACACAACATATCTGCCCAACTCATCAACTGCTTTTCCATTCCACGGAATGTAGATGCAGGGGTGATGCAAGGCCAAAAAAGATCAGGGGCTCAGGGCACACACACGCCACATACAATTGCACGTGCGAATGTGTACATGCTCTAGAGTCTTTTTTGCTGCATGTGTCTTCAAAATACCCCATTTCCTGAGATCACTCCGATTTGCAAAGGGGGATGTTTGGGCAGTGAGGAGGAAGGCATTTGATTACAAAAAGAAACCCCTCAAGGAAAAAGATGCGAGGCAGGGGGCAGCTGGAGGTGACGTACAGGTGGGCCAAAATCTGGCTAAGCTACTGGGATCAGATGCGACAGAGATGCTCAAGGGCCCTCTCGCTGCCTAGTGCCCATGGAGAGCGGGGCCATGGGGTAGTGGGCTTCCCAGCTGAAAGATTCCAGGCTCCAGCTGAAAGGTTCAGGGGTTTAGCACAAGTGTGCCTGCCCTCTGACACTATCTCTGATTTAAGGGTTTCCATTTGCCTTTTAAGTACTATAGTGGTTGACATTTTCTCAGACCTCCAAAGAGCTTTGATGTTTATACATTAATAAACCTGCAAATTAATGAAGTAGACAGCTTTTATAGGTGTCAGTTTACCAAACAAGCCATTAAAAGCAATTTACAGCTGATGACATGTCAAAGCATAATTTCTCTGTATAAATTTCTCAAGAGACATGACAAATACTGGCGAAATGATGGCAATTTAGGGATGGGGTTGCTGGGTTGTATTTCATTGTTTGATGAGATTCCGAGTTGCAGAAATGGATCACTATGGCAATCTATCCCAAAATGCAAGCATAACAGAGGAACACATGAGAAATTTGGAAATCGCAAGTAGATCGCAATGAGTGATGTTCTGGGTTTGACACTGAAAAGGGACTCTTTGAGGGCCTCTCTCATCCTCAAGGAGATTTCTTGATTGCAAGAAATTAGTGGAATTAATAAACCTTGCAAAATACTAGGATGAGTTATCCAGTTGGTTTGCATATCAGATAAATTTTGATTGTAGATGCATGGCAACACAGCAGCTCAGTTCAGCCAAATAATGACTGTTCCTTGTCAGATAATATTTTCATGCATTATTGTTCAATAGCTTTATATGATGCTTGCCCACATTTTAAAAGATACATAACTATAAGCATTTACACAGAGACGAAAACAGAGTAACTGCCATTGCTGGAATTCAGATGCCAAATATAGTGGGACGCCCATTGCAAGAATCTTTGGATGAGAAATGTGTCCCTAATTTGCCACCAACGTTCAAAGAGTAGGAGCCTGTGTCAAGGAGCGTCAGGCTAACGATGGCTACTAGCCATGGTGGCTACCCAGACTGCCTCTTGTGTCAAGGGCAACATGCCTTGGTACTCTAGTTTGCTGGGGCACATGAGCAAGCAGGCGTTCTTGCGTCCATGTTCTGCTTGATGGTCTGTAGGTACGTGGCAGGCCGGTGAGGGGCCCAGGCTGCCGGGCTCCATAGCCCTTTGCTACATGCCACATGGCTTCCATGTGCTTGCAGGCTTAGGCTGACCCTCTCCCTTCACCTGGTTTTGCCTTCTTAATTCCCCAGGTAAATAAGTAGCTGTGTTGGAGGCAGCTTGGAAGCGGTTTGCAGGTGGAGGAAGAGATCCGATCACTCCTGCTTGAACTTTTTCTGTGTGTAATATCCACCTGTTTTATATGACATGGCCACAAGCTGCTGTCATAAGTAGTTAGCCCTTTAGTAATAGATTATGTTTTCCTGTGATGTGCAAGTAACAATAGGCTTGGAAGTTCCTCCTGACCTACAGAAATTGATCTGGGTAGTGATCCTCTAATTCCCGAGCTCCATCTCTCCCAAGCTCTTCAGATGTTTGCCAAGTGTGTCTGGCCAGTCTCTTTGAACTACACAGGCTTAGTCTCCTCTTTATCTCCTCTATGGACTGGTTCAGACAACTTGATAACTCACACTCAAGGGTTGAGTGTGGTTTATCACTGAACCACAGGATGGTGATGACATGTGTGTGACTTGATTGAATCCAGCTGTGTGAACAAACCATGAACAACCCATCGTTCACAACTTAGCAAGAAACCATGAGCTCTCTTCATGAGTTGTTTGTGGTCCACCAACTCTGGTTTGTGATTGCAGCTGGGTTTCAACAACAACTCATGGTCCATGGACCACTCACACTCAACAGCCGAGTGCAGGTTATCATATTATCTAAATCCAGACTATGGAAGTTTTCCACCAGCCAACTGGTTATCTCCTCCTCTCACAGGAGTTGTGCATGGATATTCATCATTCTCGGACTGCTCCTTCCCCTTGTCACTTGCATGGGGTGTCCCATGATCGTTTTGCATCCTGCCAAAAGTTTCTCGCATAAGTAGCACTCACCATTTGTGCAACAGTGATTTGATGTTTCTGGGAGCAAAGTGAAATGTTCAGGAGCAGTTTTCCAACAGGGGGCAGGTCGCATAAGGAACTCCCCGCTTAGAGAAACAAGGATTCCTTCTTTTAGGGGTTGCCCCTGGAAGTATGAGTTCATTGGAGAGTATGAGCTGGGGGCTTCTTGTACAACAGAATCAGCAGTGTTGACCAGGCAAGGAACAGAAATGGTGGTGCGCTCCATGTAAGAGCAGGTGGGATTTGGGTACTGTCCAAAGGTCCTCAGCATTCCATGAATGTGGAAAATGGTAAGTGTAGGAGCTGAGTGAAAACACTCACATTCTCTCTCACACGCAATTGTATCATAGCCTTTGTGGTTGTGCAAACAACCCATGCAATCAGCTCTCCCCCTTCTAAATCGGAGGGGGGAAAGAAGTACTATGGTCAGTTACTTCAGGTGAAGAGAGAGAGAGAACAATGGCCATCAATCTGCAAATGCTAAGTTCATGCCCTGACGTTCCTCTGATTGCAAAGCATCATCCAAGTCAGGCTTCAGCAGAGGGACATGAGAAAGTCCTCCAGAGACTTCTGAAGGCAGTCAGAACAGAATTTCAAGGCAAGAGAAAAACTCCCACCCACCCATCGCTGAATCTCCAACAGCATCACGGCATCCCACACACCAGACAAACGCAGTAATCACCCAAAAATGAAACCACTGTTTTCTTTGGAGAAAGCCAATCTGCAAAAGCCCACACATTGCCGGCAATTAGAAGCTAAAAGGAAGTATGGCAACAAACAAACAAACAAGGAAATGAATGGGGAGAGTGTCAGAAGGAGACCGTCTCCAATCAGCATGCTTTTATTAAAATCTGTGAAGATGCTGCTCTACCAGCGCTTAATATTTGCAGGGGAAAATGGCAACATTGGGATATGATTGTAAAGAAGTTGTTTGGCTTGGGTCTAAGTGGCTGTTTCCAAATTCCGCGGGTGAATATGTTCTGTGTGGTTTTGTTTTGCACATCTCTTAAAATCATTGGCAAGTCAGTGATGTGCAATTATGAGATACACTTAGGAGGAAAATTGAGCTCTTTCATCAAGAAAATAACTGTAATAGCTGTAAAACTATGGCAAGGGAGGCAGAAAGAGATCTTACCTGGAATGCGTCTCAGCATCTCTCCTGCTCATGACTCAGATACTAGATTCATGCAACCCAATGAACCATGCTGATTTATAAGCCAGGGATGAATTGTTGTGCTGTCTGAATCCATTAAGAGTAATTAAAATCCATGTTATGCTGCTGCTAGGCCAGGAAGTGTCTTGGTCAGAGCCAAGAGATGGTCAGGAACCATGCAAAGAGAAACAATTCCAGTCCAGTGGTCAAGCTATAGAACTCATCCAGGTCAGTCAGGGGTATCCAAGACAATAGTCCCTATGGGTAGATGAAGATCCAGACATCTATTATTTTCAGGAGAATGTTGCAAAGCACAGTATGGAGACAGCATCCAGTTCCAGCTGGGCAAATTTATGGCTGGTCATGAAACAGCACAACTGGTTAATCAGGCCAACATGTTGCTTTTAAGGGAACAAGTTGCTGTACTTTTCATTTGAACTTCTACTGCTCATGTTTGATCTTGTGCGGTGCCAAGTGGTGAATTACCTCCAGCTCTGATTTGGAGAAATGCAGGAAATAGCCCAGGAGGGGGCAGGTTGCCCCTTCCAGGGAAAGGCCATCAACCAAAGCTGGCTGCAACCTGTCTTCCAATGCTGGCTCTACTTCTCTTCTTCTTGAACAGATGAATCTTCCCACAGGCAGGGCATGGCATTTGCTGCAGGGTTCAGACAACACCACAAGCCACCCCTGGCTTAGAACCCACCATGGTGTGAACCCAGTTTATATCTGAGAATCTAAGGTCACTTCCAGGAGACCTTACACCACCCCTTCACATCTTTCAGGCTAGGAACAAAGGCCTCTCCAGCGCAAAGTCTCTGAAGATGGCCCTCTAGGCTTTCTCCTGTCTCTTGTCCAGGCGGGAACAAGAGACTGTGGAAAGAACTCCAGGCTCTTCTAGGGTTATGGCTAGCATGTAGCAGCAGCAGAACTTCAGAACGTCCTGGGCCTGGCAGCTTTCTTAGATCTATGGAGGATTTTCTCGTCTCTAAATCCCCCACAAGCTGGGTGGAAATAAGACGATTCTGCATAGCTCTGCTGTGTGTGATTTCGGGAAGATTTAATGTACCCCTCAGGATAACAGTGCTGCAGGGGGGATTTGGCCCCTCTTGAGTCTGAGCTTAGCAGTTGCAGGTTCATGGCCCCAGGAGTTCCAAGATGGTCAGCAGAAGGGCATGGGCCTCAACAGTCCAGGTAACCAGGTCAACAGAGCAGGGAGAAGAAGTGTTCTGCCAAGAAATATCCACACAAGAACCAGTCAAGGGAACTGTCCAAAGGCAAGAAAGGCTGAAGGCTCAGCTCGGAGCTAGCAATGAATGTGGCTGAAGAGGTCCTTCTTGGAAGCAAGCCCACTATGGGCGAGGAGACCTCTTCTCCCAGGAAAGGTTCTGGCTCACTCTGGACTGCTTTCCATGTTCCTGCCTTTTAGGTGGTGTCACTCTGGAGGGCTTGGGGTTTCTGTGCCTCCACCCCCAAACACAGTCCTTGTTGCCCGCAGGTGATGCACTCCTACTAGGCATGGCTAAAGGGCTCAGGCTATTCCTGGTCTACTGGTGGATCCTGGGCATTGCGGGGGATGAGAACGTTCATAGACCTCCAGCTCTTCCTACAAAGAGGAGGACAGATTTGTGCTGGCAAGGATTTGCCCCACCTATTTGCTTCTATCCCAGGGAGTCTGGAGATTCCTAGATCAGTGGGTTCCTCTTCCTTTGCAGCCCTTCTTTGCAGCTTGATAGGAGCTATCCATGGGGTTATCCATTAGGGGAGCTTCAGTCCCCTAACTGGTTCACCACCATGACAAGCTGCAACAGATGAGTGCCATCTGATCCATCTCCCCCGCTTTTATCCATTGTTGGATTTCTCACCATGACCATAAGCTTGTTTGTGTGTTTGGAACCTATTCCATTTCCTTCATTCCTGGTATTAAGCATGGCTAGAGCTGTGTCTTGTTATGCATATCAGCTGCTACTTTTGGGGTACAATCTTATGCCTCTTTAGATGGCCACAAGCCCTACAACTCCCAATATTTCCCAGCCAGCAAGGCTGAGTGGAGAATGCTGGGAGTTGTAGTTTTTCCTGTCTAAACATGCACAGGATTATGCCCATACAGTATTGGTTACTGTACTCATAGAGCAGAGGAGAACCAGAGTCACCCTCCCAGTTTAATCCCGATCCAAGAATCTATGGGTTATCTTACACTGGCTTTCTCAAAGCATGAGATAATGTATTTGGACAGCCATGCTAAGAGGAACCAACTGGTTCTCCTGGGCAAACCTAACTTCAGCATTTGTATCTGTCAACCTATCTTTGAAAGCACTTTGATTGCATTCATAAATTTGCATTTGGTCTGTTATAGTTAGCTCATTTCAAGGTTGATTAGTTCAATATCTATTAGCTTGAGTTTGGCAGGGGGTGGGGGATGGCAGGGAGAAGAACCCTGTTATAATTGAATAACTGAATTACATATTCTTCACTATATAACAATAACAGGAACCATCACAAGCTATTGAATTAACAGATTAAAGTCTATCCAGTTAATGCATTATTGAAGTAACAAATATTAAGCATCACCTTCACCAGATTCTGAGGAAGTTGAGAATCATATTACATTTATATAGTCTGCTAATGAAAGACAAATCCTCCCAAAATATTCATACCATAAGGTACAAAATTAATATCCTTTATTGCTTACATTTTCCATGATCCAAAGTGGCTGCCGTTCTCTTGATTCTGTGGGAACAAAGCAAGCTTCACTTTGTTATCCGAACTTGTCCACGGACATTTCTCCCACACTTCCTGCACACATTCCTTCAATATGACTTAAAAGAAATTAAGTCATATTGCATTCAAGGTGAAATCCAAAGAAAAAGATATTTTGGGGAAATTCTCCTGGGTTTGGGTCAGGGTTCTTGCTTTCATTCCACTTATGAGGTGGTGGAGGGGTGTGTGTCTTTCATTGTACAATCATTTCCACACATGTGACAAAATGCATCACAACCACTCCTCAGAAATGTAACATTTGGAAGACTTTGGGGAAGGCTTCGACACATCCAGGGGAGTAAAAGTGTGGCCAAATTTCAGTCTCCTGCCTTCTGTTATGTTTTCTCCCATTAAGCAAGGCATACCTGAGGAATAAAAGTCCCCCAAATTCCATCAGAATAGTTCTGTGGGGTACTTTCAAACCCCAAGCAATTAAGTAGAATTGCTGAGAATTTGCCATGTGAGCAAGAATTGCAGAAGTGTGAACAGGGGAGATGAAATTTTCCTGCTTTGTGTTGAGGTCCAGAAAGGTAATGGGGTCCCCCAGGCTTCTTCCTGTGTTGAGAGAAAGGCCAATCCATGGCTTAGTGGTCCACACTACAGTTCTGGGCCTAGGTATTGGTTAGCATGCAACTAGGCTGGCTAAGATCCAAGGTTCATGGCAGAAGGCAGCTCAGCTTTTGCCAGGGAGGGCTCACCTGTGGGGTGGATGTGGTGACAACTAGAGTCAGTGGATTCATCACACAGAAGCTGATTGTGAAGCAGCTGCAAGAAGAGATAAATGCCCCGGGATCCGTCTTAAACTCACAGGAAAGAGGAGCATAAAAATCTGCAGATAACCCTAAGCCAGGCAGGACAGGAATTGCCTCTTTGGCGGAAATTAAGAACTTTTTTCCTGATGTTTGAGAACTGTCAATCCAGTTGATGGAAATCTCATTCCTGAATAAATGCACGCTTAATTTTGAGAGGAAACTCAGCAGCAGCCCTGGCAGAAGTGAGAGCTTTTGGGTGTGACGGCTTCTTTTGTGCTAACTACCAGTACCTTGATCACCACTGTGCATTACATATGAGGGCAAGAGTCAAAGGAAGGCTGTCATTTAACCGGCTTGTTGCCTTCTCCTCTACTTATTTGGTGCACTCGAATCTGCCACTTCTGAACTTCTCTCTCTATTATTGCTATTTTAGAAGTTGCATTGAAGTCCAGGTGCTGGTGATTGGCATCTCATTATTCATCTAAAAGCCCATACAGTACAGTAGGAAAGATCCCAGGGCCTTCTGTTACTGCATAGAATTGCATTCTTATGTATCCACAGGCAGAGCATCTAGAAGGTCATGGCTTCAATTTGATGACCAGCTCCAAGGTCAGAAAACTGCTCTGACCATGGAGCTGGACATCCACATGTGGATCCCTGTCTCCTCATGCAGCCAATGCAGAAGGAACTGTGCTAGTCAAAGCAATCTCAGAGGAGGAGTTTGGTGGGTGTTCTGGGCAACAGAGAGGGGAGGAGATGGGCGCCATCAGCATATGACAAATTGGGGGTGGGGCTGACTCAGCTTCCTTCTCTCTCCCCTCTGAAGCACTATATTGGGACAGCCCAACCCGGATCCCATTGACCTCCATGCTCCGTACCAGCTTGTTCTCCAAGAGGAACTTTGGGGAAGGGAAAGACCGGCATGGCCAAGATAGGACACAGTGCTTCATGTTCCCTCCCCCTCTGAAGGGCCACACTTAATGGCCAAAATCAGGCATCTAATTCCATTGAAGGGCAGGGAGAGTGCAGAGGTCACCTCGCCCTCATAATCTTCCTGCCCTGCCTAGGATTCCCATAATCCTCTGGGTGAAGAGGGTTACAAGGAACCCTGGTAGGACTGTGCCTTTATTCTGTCATACTCTGCCTTTGGCACCCGAGGTAGCTTACAGGACTGATTAAAATGGGTTAAAACCATACGTTAAACTGCAATAAAAACAAAAATTATACTAGCATCTAACACTAGTACCCAACTCACCAGCTTGACTTATAGGTTAAAATCCTTCTTAAATGAAGTAGTTTTTGTGCGATGGCAGAAAGACCACAAGGAGGGAACAAGAAAAGTCTCCCTTGGGAAGGGCTTTGCATTGCGCGGGAGAGTCCACCAAAAGACCCTCTCACATATTTGCCATCCACACATCTCTGAAGGTAATGACTTTGAAAGAAGGGCCTCCCCGGAAGCATGTAGGGACTGGGCATGGGAGAAGGTGGTCTTTTGGGGAGGCTGCTTGCAAGCTGTATAGCTTTCCTCACCATTTCCAAAGTTTCTTATGCACTTTTACCCAATTTCACACAAAATGTTATCGCGTACCACCGTTCCAAACTCGCTTGCATTTTCCTTCATACGAGGCACTTGAACAGGTGTCACAAAAGAGAACGTCTCAACTCTGGCAGGGCTGGAATGCAACTGATCATTGTTCTAGCACAGACCTGGCACCCCACCCCAAGGGACCTTGGCCAGCTTCTCCCTTCACAGAGCCCTTCTCGAGCATAGGAACTTCATTCTCATTATATTCTGGACATACCTCATATAATTGCATCATAATAACCAAAAACAAAACAACCCCCCTCCCCACATCCAGAGCTCAGCAACTAACCATGCAGGGTTGCTTGTTGTAACAGGTGGACCCTCCCAGGGACTGGCCCAAAGCCATGCCGTGAATCCAGATTAGCTATGTCTCAGTCTAACACTGGTTGTTACACCATACCAGCGCCACTGCCTTTGTGGGGTATTGCTTGATTGTTATTCAAGGGCAAAGATGAAAATCCAACTTCAGTATAGGATTGACACAGTCCACTGGCTAGAAGTGCTTGCAAAACATGTTGCTCAAGGCTCTTTGAAAGTGCTTGCTCGGCCTCTTGACTGCTGTCCATCGTTAACACAAGCCATGCACTTCCTGTGAATTGGGCTGGGATAATCGCAGCGGCTGCATCTGAATCTCAAAGGAGAGGAGACAGGGAGAAGTGTTTGTGAGTGGCACATCCATCTCTTATGGCTTTCAGCTTTAGAAGTGCTATGGCAATGAATGAAGTGCACTTGCAAACACACACACATGCAAAGAAAGACACCTCCAGTAAATCAACCAGATTTGAAAACCCTTGAAAGGCCTGGAAAACAGCAAAAGACCTGTCTGAGGAAAGAAAAAAGAAATCCTGGAAGAGAAGCATTTTTACTGAGTGATGTCAAATCTTCCGTGAGGACACCAGAATCTAATGCCATTCTTAACGTGGATGCCACTGCCGAGGAAGCCTGTCTCTGGGTCCTCTCAGTGAGAGGTACAGCAGGGCTTTCCCTGAAGGTCTAAAAGGAGGTGGAGATACGTGTGGTGGGGTTGCTTTCTAAGGTAGGCAGGCCCTGGTTTGGGGGGCGTTTTATGGTTATCATCAGCACTTTGGTTTGAGGGCGATGGGAGGCTCCGTGTGTGATTGAACAGCAGGGTAACATGCTCTCAGTGACTCCACCGAATGCTTCACTGAATGGAAAAATGGCTTGCAAAAATAGGTACATTTGAAAAGTGGTCATAAAATGCATATATTTCAAAAAATTCAATGTATACATATTTTCATGCAGTTTAACAACAAGAGCAACAGCAACAACAACCTAATGTAGAAATAGAATTGATTGGATGTAAAGGTGTAAGAATGAGAACCTCCACATAGACCTTCAGCTGCCTAGGCTGGTAAATTGCTGGGAACTGTGGGGCTTTGTTTCCTGTCTATCAGGATCTGGGCAGCTCAGGGCTCCTCCTGCTGACCAAGTGTCGGTCCTGGTAGTTGCAGGATTTGTCCCACACTCTGCTGCAGCTGCCAGTGTACCCATGAGCTCCACCTGAGAGCCCTTGGGGAAGGGCCATTTAAGAACAGGCTGTTTCATCCTGAAGCTGTCTCAGCATCACTGGTCTTCGGTGTATTGAAGCTCTTGCTGTGCTTGGTTCTTACTCATACACCTTTCTCCTGGCCCCTGTTCCTGCTCCTTCATGCTGGCTCTTGTCTTCTGGCTTGTGTTTGACTGTTCCCTTGTTTCTGGGACTGTGCTATAATGGGCTTCCGGTTGACTTTGGCCTGAACAACTGCAGTTTGGACTTGTGACATGGACTGCTAATTGGATTTTGTCTTTGACCTTGTTTCCTGTGTCCCGGAGCATTATCTGTTATCCAGCTGAACCCTTACACTCTCTCCACACCAGCATAGGATTCTACCCAGAATGAAGATAAGCTTGAAAGTTTCACCCACTTTTAGTAACTACATGACAAGTTGAGTATGGCAAGAAATACTGTAGGGCAGGGGCCTCAAACTCAACTTACCTGGGGGCTGCTGGAAGTAGAGTCTGGGTGAGGCTGGGCCGCATCAAGTGTTCCACCCCCGCGGTGGTGGTGGCCCGCTCATCCCGCGTCACTCCTGGAGGCCAGCCCGGGTGCCGCCAGCGCTTTGAAGGCTGCAGGGCCCCTCTCCTGGGCCCCTCCCATCCCGGCAATTGGCCCGCGGGCCACGCGTTTGAGACCCCTGCTGTAGGGAATGCCAGTAGAGAGTGATGTTCTAGGTGTTTCTGTTCTGCACGCACAGGCTGGGTTCAGAAAACATGACAAGCCATGGTGGTTTTTGACATTATTGATCTGTTGTGTTGTCTGAACTCAGTTGTTACATGTCACCATGGTAGGTTAGGTTCTTAGAAATCATGATGGGAAACAATGGTTTGTTCTAAGGTTTTCCATACTGCCATGTTTGATGGGTTGTCTGAAACCAGACTTGTGGTTTCCATGCCCATGGTACGCAACTACCACAGAGTCCCCTGGCAAGAGTGGGAACTGCAGGAGCTATTGCAGCTATCCACCCTCTGTTTAGGGACCAATGAAGAAGAGGCATGTGACACAGGAAGGAAGCAATCACCTTGGGATTGCATTTCATGTGTGGTGGCAAATGGGCTATATGCTAACAGTGGGAGGACTGAGAAGAGTGGATGGAAAGCCTGAGAACACAGAAACCACTTGACTGTCTGTCTGGTAGATCATGGTGTTGTTGTTGTTAGTTGCTAAGTTGTGTCCAACCCATCGCGACCCCATGGACAACATTCCTCCAGGCCTTCCTGTCCTCCACCATCCCCCAGAGTCCACTTAAGCTCACGCTACTGCTTCAGTGACTCCATCCAGCCACCTCATTCTCTGCCGTCCCCTTCTCCTTTTGCCTTCAATTGTTCCCAGCATTAGGCTCTTCTCCAGGGAGTCCTTCCTTCTCATTAGGTGGCCAAAGTATGTGAGTTTCATCTTCAGGATTTGGCCTTCTAGAGAGCAGTCAGGGTTGGTCTCCTCCATGAAAACCCCATGGACAGTACCAAAAGATTATGGTAAAAACTTGCAGACCATGGTAACAATGCAGACTTGCTTGTTATGTCTCTCAGTGGCATAGTGGAGCTGGGGTCACTGTTGTTGTTGTCGTCGTCAATTATTTTAATTATTTTTATTAAAGCAGGAATTCTTACAAGAAATGCTACCACTTTAAAATCCCTTGATCTCTAGGAGCTTTGTTGCAATTCTCAGAGGAGGTGGGTGGAAATAAATTTTCCTGACAACAATATACTTATCCTTTGGTAATATACTGCTGTCTTGGTCTTGAATGGGGCAGCTTTACAAAAGACCTGCTCTGTTGGGGAACTGGTTTGTTAATATGGATCAGCATAACTACCTGCCTTTTTGGACTCCACTCAGGGGGCACATCAATGGACCATGTCAGGATGAAAGCTACAAGGATGCGCCTATGGGGCATACCTTTTGGAATTTACAATAACACCACTGCATATGCTCAGTGCATGTCCAAGGATGCTGCAAAGTCAGGGAATGCCATACTCCATGCTCCCCAGCGTCTCTGGAAGATGTGGTGACCACGTGCAGCAGATTTGGGACCTGATTCCCCAGAGCCTTTCCTCTTGTCTGGTGAATTGGAATTTGGGCTGAGACTCGAAGAACAACTCCAAGAAACGTAGCATGTCAGATTGAATGTCATTAGAGTTCACCACATCACTGCTGCTGACAAACATGAGTCCAAGCCTAGCCGAGCACATGGAGCTAAGACAGCTGTTCTGTTGATCATGGCCTGCATGGTTATTGGAGCTAGCTATCCGTGTTTGTTTAAGCCCTCCACCCCTTTGGATGGCTTGTTTCTGAAGTTATTTATTTATTACCCAGTATTTTATGTGCTGCCTCAAAGCAGAAGCTCAATAGAAATGTGCAGGACACCTGCTTTCAATTTTTCAGCCTTTAATGGATCTCCAAATTGCTAGGCGTATGAAGGTGCCTCAAGCTACAGACATTCCTACTTTTGAAGTTCTCTTTGGGATTTCAGAGAAAATGACTTGCGTGCATAGCTAGAAAATCTTTTCTAAAGCGGTGTGCAATAAATATTTAAATAAAGCTTGTTTCAAAGGAACAAGCATCATCTCAAAGGATGGCAGGAAAAGGATGCAATTTCAGCAAACCTGAGCCCTGCAATCATTGTAGGGATCGGGTGCTGTGGCATTCTGACTTACGTAAAGTATTTATTTATTTATTTATTTATTTATTTAGGGGACTTCTATGCTGCCCCATTCGCCGAAGCCTTGGGGCGGCTCACAAACATAAATAAATAACATCCTATAAAACAATATAAATTAAGTTGCCCTGGCCAAAGAATAAAATAAATAAATAATATTAACAATTAAAATAACGTTTGAATAAAAAAGTAGCAAAAGATCCATTTGTGAAAGAAACACACCAGCGTCAGGAGCTGCTGGATAAGTGCACATTTGATGGACCCCTGAACTTCAGGTAGCACAGTCTTACTGATGATCCTTCAAGTCCTGGACTTCTTCCATCCACACAGGCTGTTGTTGGCTTCATCCTGGTCAGGAGGAATTCTAAGAACATTTCCTGAGTATCACATATTTCTCAGCTTCCTTGAGGTTCTGTACTGTTGGCTGACTCCACTCTTTCTCCTCAGCCTGGTCTCCTAGTTGGTTCTTCAGTCTTGGTTTTCTCTCCGAGTCCAGCTTGCTTCTGGACATTGCCTGACATGGCCTAGCATGAAGAGCCCTCCAACAACACCGAGCTATCATTGGTGGTGACTCCAGACAGTCAGAACCAGCTGGTGGACCCTCACCAATGGGGCTTCTCACCTTGCATTCTGCACCCGGTCCTTTCAATCCCTGTGCAGCATCACTGACTCCAAGGGGAAGGCTCCAGACTGCTCTGTTGTGCAGGGAGCCACTGGGTACACTCCCTTCCCAGCTCCTCATTCTCCAGACCTTCTCTGCCAGGAATGAGCCAGCAATTCTGGAAAGCACAGTGGCTTTAAGGAAGGCTGGGATGCAGCACCTGAGGGAGTGCAATTTCCAGAAAACGTGGCTAGTCTTTCCAGGACTTACCAGGACTGTAGCTCCAGAGCTGCTCTCCATGGTCCTGGATACTCTCTGAGATGCTGCCCACATGGCTGGCTCCTTCTTTTCCAGTTGCCTGCCCCATATTGTGTCTCCTCACCTGAGAAGACATCAGAATCCCAGGTGGAGAAGAGCCCTGTCTCCTGGTTTGCTTGAGAATCTCACTTGGTTTGTGGTCTTGCCTACCAGCTGGTCTGATGGATCCTGTGGCCCAGACCAGCAGAAGACTGAAAACACCAACACCTTGGAGGTGGAAAACAGAGACAACCCCAGATCTTGATTATAGCATGAAGGAGATGGCTGTCGGGAGAGGTGTTGCATCAGGAATTGCAGTCCCAAGCCATGAAGGGCCTCATAGGTTAAAACCAGTAACTTGAATGAGAACAAAGGCAACCAGTGCGAGAGGGCCAGAGTTGGTGGTGTGTGTTCTCACTGTCAGCTCATGGGTGTTAATCTGACTGCTGCACAAGGCACAGCTCTCATCTCCACATTTTCAGCCTTCCCGTTTAAAGATAATTTGCAGGCTGGTACATTTTTTTTATCATTTTCATGAGACATGAATAAAGAAAGAGAGAGAGAGAGAGAGAGAGAGAGAGAGAGAGAGAGAGAGAGAGAGGAAGAAAGAAGTGGACACTTAAATGGAGGTATAGTGTTTAGTAACCAAACTGTGTGCCTAGATATCCTCGTGGGGGTTGTACATTCATTCATGTTCTTTGTAACCCTGTTCTAAACCATGAAGAAGGCACGAGTCTGCACTCTGTGAGGGAGGGGAGAAAGCAGCTGAAATTCTGCATCATGGCAGCAAAGATGTCTTTGCAAAGTAAAATGGGACATCCAAATGGCCCCAGATCCTTGCTCTGTGTAGCTTAATATTGTCTACACTGGCCTTTCCCACCCTCTGCCCTTCCATATGTTTTGGATTGCAGCTCCCATCACCCTTGGCAGCTTTCTGGGCCTGATGGGAGCTGTGGTCCAACACAGAGGGAGCACCAGGTTGGAGGAGACTGGCACATTCTGCCTGGCAGTGGTCCGATCTGGTGCTGAAATGGTCCAGCAGGATCTTGCGAGCAAGATGCCCATGGCAAGCACATGCGGGCTGCACGGGTCAGGCTGCACTCCAGTCCCCCGAGGTCACAGCTCCGCCGCCAACTTCCTATCTTGAAGGCGGAGCTCCGAATAGGAAATCTTGCTTCCAGGCCCCTGGGACAGCTTGCATATGGATTGTGCAGAATGCCAGTGCACGGACCACTGTCTCTGGGTTGAATGTCCCATTCAGAACCTCCATGCTCCACAAATGGGTTTGGTCACAGGGCCAGGGAAGCGATTTCACTAGCTTTGCACTTCTCGGTTGCCTGTTGGGCTGTATTTCAGACAGCCAGTCTGACACCATGGTTGGCATGTTGGCCTAGGAGTGGGGAGATCTGAGCTGTACTTCCCACCGGGCCATGAAGCTCACCTTGGGCCAGTCACCGATTCTCCATCTAACCTGCCCTGCAGGGTTGTTGTGCAGAGGAAATGTGGAGGAGGGGGAGGATGTAAACCCCCTTGGGTTACTTGCAAGAGGAAAACAGTGGATAGGAATATAACAAACAAAGCAAAGTAAAAATAAAAAGACAGCTATTTGGACGTGGCCATTTTAAAATTTCCAGATGGTATGTGAATTTGACTGGTGGGTGCTGTGAGGGGATACTTGAAAAGAAATCCAAGGAGGCAGAGGTCCAGAGGAAGGGGTCACAGAGGGGATTTGGGCCTCTGAGTCTCTGCCCACTGGATGCTGAGCGCCGTCTCAGCATCCCTGTTTGTTATGGAGGAAGGCTGGGCTATACATAGATGCACAATGAGCATTTTTACATTCTAGTCTGGGACAGGTTGCATATAAACACCCCCAGTGGGTGACTGGGAAAAGTCAGGAAGGCATTTCCTAGCTACAGGACAGCTTTCTGGCCTCATCTTTGAAAATCAAACAGCAGGCAGGTGAGAGTTCAGTTTTGCAGCTCTTCACCCTGGTCAAAGCAGGACGGGGTAGGGGTGGGGAGCTGCGCAAGAAAGCCCTCGCTCTGCTTCCAAGCCAGGATGAATTTAGCCAGAGGGCAACCTGCTTCAAGTTTAATGAGGGTTGCTGTTTTCTCTCTTGCCCCAGGGCGGCTTGCCTTCAAAAAAAGGCTTCTTCCCAGAGGATGGGCTAAGGATGACTTCAAAGCTGCAGAGCATGAGGCAGAATTGGAAGGGACCAAATGCTACTGAGCAAGAAAGTCCATGAAGAGTAGCTTTCTGTACTATTGCATGAAAGGTCCAAGTCCAGGACTGCTTATCTCCTGGGGCTTGGGGTGAGATGCACCTGGTGATCTAGGCAGCCACTGTGAGAACACAAGTTTCTTACATCTACACTTATTCCCTGTGAGCAAAGACTCCAAAGTTTGGGTCTGTACAGTTTTTGCAATGTGGTGCATATATACAGCTCTTCCAAAACTATCCAGCTACTATTACATTGTATTTACATCCCACCTTTCTCCTGCTTACCTTTCTTCCTTTTGCAAGGAACCCAAGATGGTTTGCCAGGCTCCCCTACTATCCCTTTAATCCTCACAACAACAACCCTGTGAGGGAGGTCAGACTAAGAGTCAGTGACTGGCCCAAAGTCACCCAGTGGGCTCCATGGCTGAGTGGGGACTTTCCCTGGACACAGGCCAGCACTGTTAACCACTGGCTTTCAGCATGTCCACTGGTAATGCATCAATTTTATAAATTTTATAGGCTTTAACATTTTAACAGCTAACAGTTTTTAAAACATCCACTGATTTTTTTAAAAAAAATAAAATTAATATTTACAATTTTAATCCACACATCTCCATTTCCATATGAAATAACAACCAAAGCTGGTGCTGTATCCAGTGAGGTCTTGCATTTTAAAATCTGTTTTCCATTTAAATCTGTAATTTTTCAAATTATTTTTTAAAGCTATAGAGATTTTGAAAACTCAAGTTTTTAAACATGGAAACCTATAAAACGTGTACAGTAGATATCCTCCTGGCAGTAGTTAGTTTTGGAGATTTACAGTTGAGAGAAAAACGTTGAGTAAAAAGAAGACACAACTGAAGTTTATAAAGCTATGTTTCTCGTAGAACGGGGTGGACATAATCAGAAGTGATTAGGGCAAACACACAGGTAAACACACATGCAGAAATAAACATGTGCTTAGCCCCCCCCCCCCCCCGTGTGTGTGTGTGTGTGTGTGAGGGGGAGGGGGAGGGGGAGGGGGAGGGGGAGACTGACTCTTAATCTTACTCCAATTTCTGTGCACTAGGGATGGGGAGCTGTCTATGTATTACTTCCAAGATTAAGCACACCATAATCTGCTGAATGCCATTCACTGGGGTACAAAAAAAGCTGTTCCCAGCTTCTGCTTTTGCAGCTCCCAAGGGCAACAGTGAGACGCTGGGGAAACAAATGCCGGACTAAAGAGGCTTTTGATCCGCTCCAGCACGGCTCTTAAGTTTTCAGCACTTCATCTTCTGCT
>NW_025335568.1:65191890-65280535 GCF_004798865.1 Varanus komodoensis
TTCATCACATGGCTACCTCCTACACCATGGTAGCCATTTGATGAATGAGCAACACCCCCCTGCCCATGGAAGCCATTTTGTAAGAGTGCCCACAACTCTCCCAAAATCTCAAATAGGTCCACTGACATAAGAAGGTCGGGGACCCTGTTCTAAAGTTTCTGAATATAAAAGATTCGGGATTATTGGGAAGCCATAGAAAGGGATGTGATTGGCCAGAGTTGGCCAGACATGTCTCTCTGTGTTAACTGCATGGAAGATGACATCCTTCCCACTAGGGAAGGAGGTGAGAGTGTCAGTCCACCGCAGGAAAGATGACACGTTTTGGAAGGGACTTGCTCTTTGGCTGAATGCAATGGCGCTGCTTCTTTCACCTGAAATGTGACCGTATATCCCATAATGCCACAGATCCCCAGAGACTCAGTTCCAAAGCAACCAACCCTGAGGAACAACACAGCCCACCAGCTGCGCTGAGGCTGCTGGTGACATGGAGAGAGCGGTCGTGCTTCGTTGCAGAATTGCCTCCCCCAGAAATCCCGCCTGGCATCACTGCTTCTGGTGCTCCACAAAGTCATTGTGTTGCCCCCCGGCTCTCTAAGGTATCGATTCCTGCTTGAGCATCTTGCAGCTGTGTTTGGGCCATGCGTTTCATTTTGCACATTGCTTCTGCCACGTGCCCCATTGGTTCCAGCTAACCCATTTGATAAATGTGTTGCCTGAAGAAAAAAGCAGCATGGATCCGAAAACATAAGGAAGAAAATTAATCTAACATCCTTCACCCGTTAACCATGACACTGCACTTTCTATTTATTTAATTAATTTGATACTAATTAAAGAGTAGAGCTAATCAGAAACACACCAGGTATTTAAAACCAAAACCGAAGGTCCACCGAGCAGAGGGAATTTAGTATAGACTTTGCACCTGGTGACGAAAGATCAACAGTCCGGGCGAGACTGACCCTAAGGACCAACTGGGATGGCAGCCCTTCCCTCCAGCAAGTGCAATCCTCCCTCTGCAGTGCCTGCAGCTGCCCCTTGCTTTTCACTCCTCTGCTTTCACAGATAGAAGAACATATGTTGATTAGCACATCAAACAATATCCCCCCAATGATCATTTACCCATCTTCATGCTCCTCATGCATCTCGGCGCCATTCAACATTTTTAAAAGACAATGAATAAAATTAACATGCCAAACATGAGAAGGCAGTTCTCATTTAAACGATATGTGGCAGCATGATTATGTGCCTGGCAATTAAATGACAATCACATTGAAATAATTCAACGTTCTTTGCAGCCAGTGACATCCATCGTTGGGCTTCTGTTGTTCCAATCTGAGGATCTGCTTATCTCTGGAAGGATAGCAATTATGCTTCTTTTATATAAATATGTCCAGATCTTCCTTCCAAATGAATTATCTAAATAACTTTTACAGAAGTTAAAGACAAGGACTGACTGTATTCAGAAAAAGCTTGAGTTTGGGTTCGGTGTGGGTTGCAACCATGGTTTGTTGTTAAACTTTGTGCTGTCTGAACCCATAACTGGTTAACTATGAACAATCCATGAAGAGAGTCTTTCATTTGTTCTTGGGTTGTGAACCATGGGTTATTCATCATGGTTTCTTATCTCAGCTAGGTTTGGACAGCATATTACCCATGGTTCTACAACCATGCATAGTTCAACAACGATCCATGCTCAGCCTTTGGCTGTGAACTTGTGTGTTGTCTCAACCCACCCAGAGGCTGCATTCCAGTAGTGGGAATGGTCAGAAGCATGAGCAAAAATACCAATGCCAGTATCCAGTAGCTCAAAGCTCTTTCCACCACGAACTAGGCCTTTGGAGGTGCATCTAAGCCTGGTAGAATGAGGGGGAAACTGCCCAGAACCTTGGAAACCACCAAACAAAGGTGTTATGGGCATCAGAGCAAAAACCAGCCAAATCCGGATCTCAGGAGGGCTAACCCAGGCCTGTGATTCTGCTCTCCAGTTCCAGAAATACAATTTCATCACTACCACCACACCTGCTAGTAGCTAAAAGGCAGAAAGTTGTATCCCAGTAAATTGGATGACACTATTTTTAATAAGGCCATCCTCAGAATATATTGTTATGGGTTTGCCATCTAATTACTGTGAATGGCTCTATTACACTGGGATTCTCTTGAGGCAATACCTGGCCAGAGTCTGGGTCTTGGTAAAGGGTTGATAATGGCCTGGAATGTCCACTGATGTTTCATAATGGAAGCCAAAGGCGAGGAGGAAATAGCAGAAAGTTTCCAAGCATGAGAAACTTGATCAGAACTGATGGAACAGAATGACTCACATCCCTCCAAGCTAAAGCAGATGCAGGCAAGGTTTGTATCTGACAGAGAAACAAGAGAAACAGCTATTTGAGAGCACGGCCAGTTAAGTTCTTGGGGAATAAGCCCCACTGAACTCAACGGGGCTTAGTTCTGCATGGACATGCTCCAGTTTGCACAGGTTCATTTTGGAGTCAGATGGAGAAAGAGTCGGACAAAACTTGGTGCAATTTGGACAAGGTAACAAGACAGCATTTGGGGATGAAGGCATATCTCTGTCTGGAGATTTGATGTGAGGAGCAATCAATTTTGTTTTGTTGCGGTGTAAGTTGTGCCTCCTGATAAGTGAATTCAAATGTCGCAGAGTAGCCCGAACATTCCCAATGTTCTCTTTCTCCCAGGAAAACCAAACCTGACTCAGGGGTTGCCCAGAACTTCCACACCCCGTATGGAAGTGAGACTCCTCGGAATATGAAGATTCCCTGCCCTGACTTACCATCTTGCCACGGAGAAGGATACAAGAGGAGAGGAAAGCCAGGTGGAGGGGGTTTTAGCAGTAATGGAGTGAGGCTGTCTGGACAATGTACTTCGCAAGCAGCCTTTTCCCACCTGATATCTCAGACTATAGCTCCCATCAACCCCATCAAATTATGGATTGCATTGATTTTTCAGATTTAACCAAAAGTGAGCATTTTTGCTGTGTCAGTTGAAGAAATTCATGAAAATGTGCCCCCATTAACTGAGTAGCAGTTTGAAAGATACTGACTAAGAACCATCTCTAAAAGAAAAAAGAAAAATGGAGAGTCCCTCCTTTTCTCAGCTTTATAGGAGGAATAATGCCCACTCTGACATCTTTTAAAAGCAAAGTAGGCTTACTGGGGTCTTTTTGCTGATGTGCAAAGTTAATTGGCATTTGAGCAGTTAAAATGTGAATTTCCTTTATTAGGTGACAGCCCTTATTTCTAGTAGGCATCCATGCTCTGTTTACTGTGGCAGGACTAGAGAAGCCCTGGACCTCCACATGTCACAGCAACACTCTCTATCCCCAGACAACATGGGCAATGGTGGGGGATAATGGATGTTGGAGTCCAATGATATCTGCTAGGCACAGGTTCCCCATGCCTGCACCAAGTCCTGAGGAGGGACAAAATAAGGGGCAAGGAAACTGAAAATCCCCTTTCCCGATGCTGATGCCTTCCAGATGTGCTGGACAATACCATTCTCATAATTTCTGGCCAACATACCTGGAGGGCATGGTTGTAAAAGCTCGATCATCTCATCAGGCCACCAGGAGGAAACTGGGTAGGAATTGCTCCCCCATTGTTCACATTCCGGCTGAACTTAGTTCTCTGTGGAACCAGAAGAATGTGGGTCCCTGAGATGTGGGTAACATGCGCATTACTAGAGGCTCTTCCAACTCTCCTATTTGGCTGCAACTCCTTGTGCTGCATCTGGATGTGAATGTAGAGACACGCAGCAGAATGAGATGGAGGTAGATTCCTCAGGTGGTAACACGGCACTGTCAGGTGACAACGCACACTGATTCCAGACTTTAGATGGAGCAAGATCGCATTTCAGAATGCTCTTATGTATTTTTATTTTTTTAAAGCACTCCTGCACATAGAAAGCCAGCTCATCGGGGAAAGATATGTTGGCTTGAATCTTTATCCTGAAGTAGTTGATTTCTGCTTACACAGAAGTAAGGTGTTTTCTTTTTTTAAATGGGGAGTTCACTGAAGATAGATATCCTGTATCTGCATACATTTGAAACCAGTCCACCATCTCAGGACCAAACCACTTAATTCTGCTGCGCATGTGGATCTAGGCTGAGGCTGAAAGTCTCCAGATTTGAGCAGGGGAAGGGGAAGGGGTAGATGCAATAGAAAGAGAAGCTCAGCAGGTGTGGGGTGTAGATGGGATGTCCCAGCATGCATTCGAGCTCCATCCGCTGCCTCTCTTTGCATTCCATCCAAAGTTTGCCGAGAGTTCACAACAGAAACTTCAAGCCATTCATGGATGTTAATTAACTCCAATCAGATCTTTTCCAGTGACCATTATCCATGTACAGCTTCTCTTCCCCCCCAAAACATCTGTTCTTCCAGACTGAGTGATTGCTTTAATAAGCTATGACGAGAAATATTTACAGTTCTAGCAGCGCGGGAAGAAATATGACACTAACAAAAGCGGATGGAGGTCACACTCCACTGAAGGCTGAATGTCTCCCCGTGCAACATGCATACAAATAGGCGATGTGCTTTGCCTGTGCGCCTGTGCGCGCACGCTTGTGTCCCCTTTCCTTTTCTTCAGCTAACGTCTGGCTTCCTTGAGCCAGCTAAACAAAGCGGATGGATCCTTTTCCCCATCAGAACCTTCACTTTTATGACAATCCTTGCAGCTCTGTTAGCATCCTTCATTGGGCAAACTCAGCAGTTTTTCCTCTCACCCCAGGTAATGAAATGCATGCATTTTAAATCTGAATAAAACTCAAAAGCGTTTCAACACACGTCTACGGAAAACTGTTGCAAATGCTTCCAGCCAGCCAAGCAGTGCCCATCAGCCTCTTTAAGGACGTTGTCAGAAGAGTCTCGTGGGAGCAAATAAGAAATCCATCTCGACAGCTGAGGGAGGGACCCTATTTCATGGAATCACAAAGCTGGAAGAGAGCTTGAAGGCCATTTAGAGGTGATCTACAGCGTTCTTTCCATCATGGTATCATCTGAATTATAGCTGTGACACATGGGCTTGTCCACATCCTGTTTCTACAGCACTTTCTTGCTGGGGGGTGGGGGGGATCTAGAATTTCCTTGACTGCTTTTATAACTATTTTCTTCTCTCTTGCAGTTCTCTTGTGGAATATTTGCTAATGAGCACGCTCACCTTGCACTGTCATTGCCTCTCTCAAGGTGTGTCCAAAAGCGTTATAAGCTGAAATAGCCAATTATTTTTGCAGTGGTGGGAGAGGTTGCTTCGGCATTCAGCTATGGCTCCATGGGGTGATGAAGAGGCGTCTCTGTTGGGAGTGAGAGAGGGCTGCTTTGGGTGCGCATTCTCCAGGGCCCCCCGCTGGGCTTCAAGAAGTACCCAAAGGAGAAGGAGAAGGGGGAGAGGAAGAGGGTGCCTGAAATGTGGGTCATGCTGAGACACTGAGATGAGAGACGCAGGGACAATTATCTCAAGGAGAGACTCTCCAGGTGGGCCGGCGGTCCCTGGGAATAGCCAAGGTGTACAGCTGGTGGGAAGGGACTTGGAGCAGGGAGTTCTCAGACACAGATGAAGTGGCTGGGCTCTTAACCCCATGACTTGTCATCAGCAGAGGAGGGTGGCCCAATTAGAGGACTGGCGTGCAGAGAGGAGGTGTGCTTGTTTTCAGAACTTGAAGGGATGGGGCCCAGACTTGCTCATAAGGAGAGTTCCTGGAGATAAATACTAGACTGGGTTAACAACAAACCATTCTGTGGATGCTCAGAGATTCGCTCAGAGAGTCACTCTGGGTGTTTTGTGCTTTCGGCCAATAAAGAATGCTTTGCAAGGAAAGGGTCTGCAGCTCTGAATGCACAAAGGAAGAAGCTTGGCTCCTAACACTCTTTGCCATTTTTACCTATGTTGTTCGGTCGCAATGAACTATTGATTTTTTATATCTCCCTTTTTTGATATTGGTACTTCGCTGTGCACTTCCACAGTTATGAATGGAAGAAATAATCACCATAATTCCTGCGCAGAAATAAATCATTTAACTGCTGCAGCTATGGCATGAATGCAAGGCCGCATGTTGCAAGAAATTCTGGGGCAATGCTTTCGGAAAACACAAAGTGCAGCACGGAAATCCCTGCCCACTTCATCCTTTCACTGTGCAACTGTGCAAGAATGAGCCAGTTCAGGATTTAAAATACCTTGAGAAAAGTGAATCGCTCGGACAAGGCAAACCCAACCACTCAGATCAGCAACTGCAAACATCATCAAGCCAACCACACCCATTGCGAGTGTTACGGAAGTTGTGGGTGTGGAAAGAAAATGGGATGAATCCCTTCAGTTTCCCCCAAAAGGTCTACGCACGTGCGCCATGCGCAGGGCATGTGCAACAATGATAAAGCAGTGCAGTGATGACACCATCACGAGACAAGATCCCACACTTGTCCTCTTTATTTAGCGTAAGGCAGACATGGCCAGGGAGCCTACAATCTTTTTACATACCGTTGTTCTGGCGGCCAACGGTTGCTAGTCTTTTCTTGCGCTGATGCACCACAGGGGGTGATGTAGCTTAACGACAGCCAACCAGCTATGCGCTTGAGGAAGTCAGCCCATCCAGGGCTTTCCTCCGCCAATCTTTCTCCAAATGCATCCAGGCAGATCCACACTGGTCGTTGCTTCCGCAAGAACGCAGCCAGCATTTTTCCCACTGGGGAATGGTGGTCCCTATGGATCTCCTCGCCGATGGTATGCTTTCGAACTGCTAGGTGGGCAGGAGCCAGGGACAAGCGATGGGCGATCACTCCAGCTCATGGGGCTGGGCTCAAACCACTGGCGTGCCGAGCATTTCTGGCTGATAGTTCCAGCATCGTGAAGCTGCTGTGCCACCACATCCACTCACTCATCCTACAAACATCTCAGTGCTGGAGTGCATTCTCTGTTCCCAGAAGGTTCCCGCATAAGTCACTGGACCTCCAGTTGAGAGGAGTCAGGCAGGAATGCGATGGGAAAAGCTTCTTCTCAGTCCTGGAGTGTCTATGCTGGAATGACTATCCGAGTAGTGGAGAGTGGACTAAATGGACAGGAATTTGTATCTGGTGTCCCCCTCTCTAACCAGCAGCCAGCCAGATACCTCTGGGGAACTCAGACGTAGTGTGGCAGAGAGAGGCAAAGCCCCCCAAATGCCTAAGTATCTGGCCATGAGGGAGGTGGCTACAGCCACAGAGGGGCTGCTGGTCCCGAGCCCCTTTTGGGGACGGCCCAGGCCCCTGCACAGTTGAAAAAGTAACTCTCCATCCCATTTCTTGGTGGAGCCCTGCGAGAATTGATCTTCCTGGGCAGGACAGGATCAAGTATTTCCAGGCAGTGCCGCAGCCACCACCCAGCCTCTCCTGGGAGCCCCAAGCCAAGATGGGACAGGATCTCCAGCCTCTGGTCTGCAGGACAGAGCATCCGAACCATCCCTGAATCCAGAGGCTCAGCCTTGGAGGAGCCGAGTCCATATGGCAATGAAGAACTGAGCCAGCCCACGGCATTCCATGACCTGAGCTGGAGGACGAGATGGCATGTTCACCCCTCACTCCACACACAGAAATTGATCGGAGCAGTAGCTGAATCTTACTTCAGCGTGGCTAATGAGCCAGCATTTCATGCCTCCAAGGGCAACAGACGAGTGCAGGAGGCACGGCTGGGTGAGGCAGATTGGGGGGCACCATGCAAGCCTGCTCGGATGCCCTGCCTCCCTCAGCATCCACCGCCTGAGGCAGGGGCCTCAGTCTGCCAGCCCGAACCAGTCCCCCCAGTGGGGCTTAGGTGCTCTGCTTCCAGTGCCCTCTGCAGGCCTCCTTTCTGGGTCTTGAGCGCACTGCACTGTCTGTCCAATCTGTGTAAGGCGAGTAGATGAGAGACAACTAGCCTAGGGAGCTGGGGAACTGATAGTCCTCCAGCTGCTTTGGTCTGCAGCTCCCACCATTGGCAGTTCTGGCTTGGGTTGATGGCTGTTGTAATCTAAACCATTCCTGAGGATCACAAGTTGCCCACCCCTGTGCTACAGCCTTATTTTTACATTTCCTAAAATTGTATCAAATCATCTGTTATGCCTTGTTGTTGTTGTTGTTGTTGTTGTTACATATGCTTCAGTAAGCAAGTTGGACTGCTGAAATGTGGGGCTACCTTTGAAGACTGCTCAGAAACTGCAGCTGGTTCCAGTTGCAACCACTAAGCTGTGACTGGAACCAGAGTGTGAGCCAATGTTCCCCATCACAGGTGTGTGCAAGTTTCCAAATGCATGCAGCGGGGTGCAAGCAAGGCAAACTCCACCACGGGGGCACCTCATACCGTGCATTTCACCCAGAAGGACATTTCCGGCCAGCAGGATGAAGCACTAGAAGGAAGCAGATGGGGGCGGGTTGCTGGGAAACAGCCCCAGGCTCCTCCACGCCCCACCCCTCCAGCACGGCCTTTCTCTCCCCTTGGAGACCCGGCTGCATCTTCAGAGCGGGTGCCACACTGATTCCTTCATTTCCAGTTTTGAGGGGCTGGGGTGTGACCCAGCCAATGTTAGGAGGCCATGGGATTGTCCCCCAAGGAGGGCTGGGAATTAGGAAAATACCTCCCCTGAGCTCCAGCACCTTCTAGTCCTTTTCCAGCCCTGATTCAAAGCTCTGGCTGTTCTCCTTAAATCCACTCCCAACTGGCCACATGGATGTTCAGCGGATCCTCTTCCCCCACATCAGTCAGCTAAGATCCTCCGTAGGGGATCTCCCCAGGGTGGTCCAGCCATTGGATGGCCTTTTCGCATAATACGGCACCATGAAAACGATAATAACGACAACCAATATGCAATGAGGCAGGTGGCTAGGCAGAACACTCCCCACGAGAGGGTCTCTGTGGTGCCGTGCTAATGTCTTTGAAGTGTTAGAGGTTAAAACCCCTTTTTGTTTTCTCACAGGCTTTTAACTTCTGGTGTGTCCCCTCCCTGCCCTGCGCAACAACTGTTCCCATTGCACGTTCACATGTTATTTTAAACCACCCTGAACATTTGGGATCCCAGGACTGTGCAGACGTGTCTTAAATTAAGTCACCGGTCTGTGGGGGGCCAGTGAGGGAGGCACCAACAGGCAGCGGTCTATAGTGTTCCCAGAACCAACAGTCCTGGGCAATGCTTGACCAAGAGCAAATCCAAACCCGAAGGGCCATCCAGAAGGCAGGAGCACAGGACAGGGGAGCGCACAGGGCTGCAGGAGGTCTTGGCACCCGGGCAAGGTGCTCAGGAAAGGAACAGGAAGCCTCCTTACAGCCTTCCTGTCTTGGAGCATCCAATAGGCAGCCTGGATACCAAGCTCCATACCCACACACTAAACCAAAAGCTCTTTCTGTCTGTGACATTTTTCCCCTGCAGAGGAGGGCAGGACGTGTTCCAATGGAGCAAAACTCAAGGAGCCAAGGTTCAAGTTGGATGCCAGGAAGCGCTTCCTGATGGTTAGGACCCCTAGGATGTGGAATGGGCTTCCACAGGAGGTGGTTGAGGCCCCATCGGTGAGGGTGTTCAAGGATAGTCTGGACATGCACTTGGTAGGCGTGTCATGAGCAGAGCCAGCTGGAGCCGGGGGTCAGACTAGATGGCCCGTGAGACCCCTTCTGACTCGCTCTGTTTCTGTTCCTCAAAAGAGATTTGATCTCTCACTGCTCTGCACAGATCTTCCCCCCACTCAGCCTGCTCCTGCTAAGGATCTGGCGTCACAAAGATTCCAGCAACGGTCCCTCAATCCCCTGCCCCATGCTTCACCTCCACAGATCTCCACTCGCCAATCCAGAAGATCACACTTGCAGTATCCAATTTCTTTTCCCTTCTTTTTATGGAGCGTATGAACCCATAATCTAGCGAGTCTGATATTTTTCCTTGCTTCATTGATTTATCATGACTCATATTACCAAGATGCACGCTTTCTGAGTTTTCGATTGAGAATTATGTTGAGGCAGGGAAAAGAGAGAGAAACTGGACTATTGAAAATGTCACTGGCTCTAGATTGCTGCCTCAAGATATTTCTATCATGCATGGCTTGTCAGATAAAAATCACCGATGCATTGTGCAGCTGGTGGAGAAAAGTGACCCCGAAATTGCATTTTTATGTGCTAATGCATACACAGAGTGAACCCAATTTCCTGAGCTGTATATCCAGTGTTTAAGCATTGCTCCAGAGGCAGCAACAAATGTTTAAGATATAACTCAATTTCTTTTGATCACAATCTAACCCAAAATTTGCACATTTTGCCTATAAAAGTTCCCAGCTTAGGGACTTTATCCAGCGCTATAAATTTGGTCCTGATCGTGCACGATGGAAAGAGCTTTTAAGGTGTGCCAATGAAAAGACTGTGCTAGTCAACCTGAGGTTTAAAAAAATCATGTAGCAGCATTTTGCAGGGCTATCGCTAGCTGCTGGCCCAGAAATTGCACTATAAGAAGGTCCCTTGAACAATAACTCTCAGCAGATGGTTGCACGAATGTGCAAAGTCTAGGAAATGCAGCAAATCGGAGAATAAAGGCCTCTGGAGAAGGCATGCTCAAAGGAAGAGAGATTAAAAATAGGCACTGCAGCTCAGTGGTAAGCAGATGCTTCTCATGAAGAAGGCCCCAGATTTCCCAAGTTGTGATGGACGAATCTGTCAAGTTGGGTTTCTCTGAGCTTCCTGCTTTTTCCATCCCTTGTTTGTGCTGTTTCAGCATCAGCTTGCAATTTTTAAAAGTCTGCACCAACTTTCATATTGATTTTATTTATCTATTAGTAATATGCATACAGTATAAAGATAACAACTTCCCTCCACAGCAATGCATCCCCATGCACATTTCTCCTAATCTATGCATTTTTGCATATTTTGCCTAATGTGTGCATTTTTGTAAGCAGTTTTCCTTTATATAATGCCCTTTTTTATATGTCCCCTTGCATGCACATGTTTTGCACCACGTTCTCTTACATATGTACTTTTATATGCATTTTTGTCAGAGGCTTCTCTTTCCCGATTGTGAGAAATGTGAATACTGAAAAACAGGATTTTTCAGTATTCACCTGTTGATTCAGAATATGTGATTTTGATAAGCTCATTTCCAAATGCAAACTGATCAAAATTCTTCCCAGACCTTCTCCCATGTGAAGAACCACAGGCAGAAAGGCTGGGAAAGACCCACAAATTGGGGAGAGTCAAAATAGACAGCACTGTTCACACTAAAGATCTGCATTCCCAGATGTTTTCCAAAAATAGAGGTAGGAGTTATTTGGCGTATAAAGGGATCTGAATTTGGGGGTGACAGACAATGCAAATGAAATTTATTATTGTGTAATTGTACAAATCCCATTTCCCAAGCCCCTCAAAACATCTCCTTCATCCCCAGCGTATTTTAATTTGTTAAAATTAAAGGCAGAATTCTCCTCCATGACTCTCCCCCATCTCATCCTCACAAGAACCCTGTGAGGACTGGCCCAAAGTCACCGGGTGAGTTTCATGGCCAAATGGGGACTAGAACCCCGATTTCCCAAGTCCCAGTGCTACACTCCAGCCACTAAGCCACACAGGCCACTAGTGCTGCAGTTGCTTCTCCTCCCTCCCATCCTGTCTTACCTCCTTGATAACTTGGCCACACTCAACCAATCACTCCAATTCTGCCCCTGCCACGTGGCCACCATGACACCAGCAAGGCACTGTAGCCTGTGGGGGCTGCATCTCTTTCCCAGTTTGAACGTGGCCTAGAAAAATAGGCTTGCCCCAGCTATTGATCAGGCAAATGGACTCAGCTGATCAGGGAGAAAGAAAGCTCTGGTCAATGAAGATCAGTCCTTGAGTGACTAGGGCATGATCCAACCAACATTCCATGTTGACACCCATGGAAGCTTTCTCCCTGTGCGGAACAGCAGGCATGGAAGGAGGGAGCAATTCTGACCGTGTGCTCCATTTATTTATTCACGATGCGGAGTGCACTGGGGGATGCAGGGGAGGTTGGACTAGATGACCTCCAGCTCTGTAAGTTCTGGTCCCTCCCTCCATGTTCCTCATGGCTGATCTTTCGCTCATCCCCTCACCCCATTGCAACAGTGGAGTCAGCCTGCAGTCCTTGGGTGGGACTTCTCCAGAACTTACTTACTTATTTATTTATTTATTTATTTATTTATTTATTTATTTATTAAAACATTTTTATGCCGCCCCATTCGCCGAAGCCTCGGGGCGGCTTACAACAAAAAATTAAAATAACATTTTAAAATATATACAATAAAATACAAATATATAATATAAAACATACAATATAAAACAAGCCGCCCTGGCCAAATAAAATTCAATAATATTAACAGTTAAAATGACGTTTGAATAAAAAGGTCTTTGTCTGGCGCCGAAAAACAAATAACGGCAGCGCCAGGCAGACCTCTCTGGGGAGCACATTCCATAGATTGGGCGCCACCGCTGAGAAAGCCCTCCTCCGAGTAACCACCCTCCTAACTTCTTCCACGGAGGGTTCCCGGAGAAGGGCCTCTCCCGCCGATCTCAGGGGGCGGCTGGGCATATAAGGATGTAAGCGCTCCTTCAGGTAACTTGTCTTGGACTTCTGGCTGCCCAAGCAGGAACTGTTTCAACTGCGGTCAAAGCAGCATCAGAAGGCAGGCGGATGATCAGACTTGGGTGAACTGGCTGCAGGAAGTGCTGGCACCATTCCAGAAGATGCATCACGGGCCGTGTGGACATCCCACTCGGCGCGCTGAGAGGGCTTGGCTCAGATTAGACCTTCAGTGCTGGCTGGGGCAACCTTAGAGCCGGCATCGGGAGAAGATATGAACATGCACCTTGCAAGTTCCTGGTCCCCAGGAGAGGCCCACGGACAAAGGGCTCCCGTCATCACCCTTGCAATTTGCTCCCTGCCTCTTGCCCAACTCAGATGATGATGGAGGGGGGAAGAAGGAAGCCTAGGAATTCACCTTGCCCCCTTGCTCTGGACCTGGCATGCAAGCAGTGTGAAAGAGGAGGGGGAACAAGAGCAGCTGGTGACCCTGGAGGGGAGAAGGTTGACTCAGTAGGGAAGGAGTCCATGAAGAGAGTCTTGGCCAAGAGCCCTCAAGACAGAGAAAAAAGCCAGGATGGAAATGCAGTAAATAAATACATGGAGCCATAATTCCAGTGCCAGAGAGTTCAGGTTCTGTCCCTGACATTAAGGGCTTTAGAAAGCTGCGAAAAAGGTGCTGTGGGCTTGCTTTCTGCTGCACTGCCCACTGGTGCTGCGGATAGTCCAGCTGGCACTCCCCTTACCCATGCGGGGAATGATGAGCACACGGGGCTCCCCCGGCCTTCGGATGCTCTTATGTCTTCCCAGCATGCAGTCAGAACCACGCCGTGCCCATCGTAAGAAACGGCGCTGCCCCGGAAGTGCCCAACTCAGTTGGGTTGTGGCCAATCTGCAAACTCACAGTTTTCCAACCAGAGCAAGATTTTCAAGCTGTTCCTCGGTAGTCCCAGCACCCTCCCCTCCCACGCTCATGCGCATTGACGTCCCCAAAGCCATGTGCCTAAGCAGCCTTGGAGAGCTGGCCTGCTCTGCCTGGACTGGAACACCATGCTGGCTGCACGGCTCCCGTGAAGCTGTTTCGTTATCCTGCTGCATTCAGCCCAGCTCAGGCTGGCGAGGAAGGGGCACCGTTGGGGGCACGCAAGGTGGCACTGGGCATGCGCGGAGACGGCTTGCTCACTTGGAGATCTCCCGACAAGTCCAAAGCCATCTCCAAGTGGGCAAGCCAACATCTCCCGCCCGTGTGGCATGCAAGCATGCAGGCAGGCAGTGGGCAGCGGCACGGGGAGATGACTGGGCATGGCGGGCAGATCCATCTCAAGGCCCATAGATTTAGCACCCATACTATAGAGGAATGATTTTTCAGATCGATGGTCCAAGAGTGGACGAGGTGAAGGGTAACATCCTTGACCTGGTCTTCATCAGTAGAGAGGAGCTGATAGATGATGTACAGAGTAAGGGAGGTCTGGATGCGAGTGATCTCTCTATGCTTTGCTTTGAGATCAGGGGAATGGGGATGTGCAGCTTATCGAGCAATAGAATCTAGGACTTCAAGAGGGCCAACTTTGGCCAACGGAAGGCCTGAGTGGGCCTTCCCTCCCTTCCTCCCTTCTTGCATGAGGCATCCTGATGCTTGCATCCCAAGCAAGGCACTCTGATGTAGGGGAGTCCCAGGCATTTGCCTCAACAATTGTTTAGAAGATTATATTGTCATTTGTTCTGTGGGCTTTTGAAAGTGAAATGCCTGCTGACAACTCCCACAGAGCAGAAATTAGAAAGACGCAGCCAGGGAACGGGTATCTGCCTTGAGTGGAAAAGGAGGGGGCATCGAAAGCTCGGAATAAGTTTGCTGCAGGAGAGAGAGGGGGCCAGAGCGCCTGTTTGGAGCTAAATATAAACGCACCAGCATTCACGACACGGTGTCGCTTGGCGCCGAACCGAAATGTCCTCATGTTTGCCATCTCCCCTACTAAAGAGATGCACAGAGTCATTCTTATGCACAATGGCAGCTTGGGTTGTCTAATAAAGGAATTCCCCAAGGAGGGGGCTATTGATCAAATCAAAGACTTGCAAATTAATATATTGTTTTGTGTGTCTGTGGCTGTGATGGAAAGGGTTGCCAAATGGATCCTGCTGATTTAAAAGCAAAACGCATTGCATGCTTCTTTTGCTTTTAATTATTCAGAAGCTATTTCACAATTTTAAAAAATCAAGAGTCATACCCTGCCCAGCCTAATACATCTGACACCCGATTTGGCACTGGGTTTTTTTAATGCTTTATAAAGTACTTCAGCCCCAACTTTCAGATGAATTCCCCCAGCTGTTTTGTCAAGATGTTGACTATGAAGAGGGACCAAATAGATCCCGTGTAGAACCCTACAGGCCAAAGGCTTTGAAGCAGAGCAGAAATCCCCAAGAACTGCCTGCTGGAAATGACCTGGGATCAATATCGCCATAACCGTGTGGCCTAATTCAACCTAGCAAGCCAGCTGCCGATAATGGTGAAAGCCATGGAGATGCCACCAGAGTTGGCACGGTTGCCTCCCTCCCTGCATTCCATTAGCTACTGGGGCACCAAGGCTGCCTCCATTCCAGAACTGGCCCATTCCTGCACTGGAATGGATTCCAATCAGCAGCAGCCTCTAGGGTATGTGGTCTTGAATGCCTTTCTGCCCTCTTGGGAGCCGCATTCCAGTGGTGGACGAGGCCAGGGGCTATTCTGAGGAAACTGGGACAAGGCCCCAAGCTCTGAAAAATACACGTGTATTTAACTTGAAGCTCTTAGGGCCGGAAATGTGAGAAACTACACCTTGGGAGTGGAATTTCATTTTTTTAGGATGAGGATGCCACAGTAGAACATAAGAATAATTGTGCTGAATCAGACCACTTCCCCGGTGTCTGGTCCTAAGTCACTCTGACAATATCTGAGGACAGTGAGCTAAGTGATGCGGTTTCTTCTGCCTCCACTGTTGCCATCCAGGCCTTCAGATAGCAAAGGATAACCTGCATGCATGCTAGGAAGAAAACCCTCTTCTCTTTGGGACTCCTCAGACTTGAACTAAAATGCAGCAATTTTTTCTTAGTGCCAACAAAGTAGCCCTATTTTCATTTGTCTTCATAGTTTCAGATTTGCAGAAATAGTATTTGTGGCAGGATCCATCCTAAAATATACCGCTCAAGGGGGAAGAGGTGGGAAACTGCTTTTTCAAAAATGCTTCTACTGTACAAAACAAACAAATGAATAAAGACATTGGGAAGAGGGCTTTACTCTAATTTTACTGAGATCTGAGCCCAAACAAGTCATTGTTGGAACCAGGCTCTCATTTTCGTGAGTTTTCCTTTAAAATAACTTCCTGTTAATAAGGCCAGAGAATAGACCAACCTGATAAATTGTCTAAGAGTTTTACGATCCCTTGAAAGCCATTTAGGCATTCTTTCCTGGGTTATTAACTCAGCCGATGGAATTTTAGACATACTCAAAACTACAGTGCAAGAAAAAGGAGGGCCAGGAACTCTTATCTCCTAACAAGCCAAAGTACTCCATATATCATTCAGCAAACTTAAACCCACCTGTCTCTCTTACAGCTCCGAGTGAGGGTGATTTATCCTGTTCCGTGAAATGGCTGATTCTGCTCCATTGTTCAAAATGGGGAGATAAGGAGAGTCATGGCTGGACAACCCCCAGGAGGCGGCTGGTATGCTGGAGTTGTTCGATGATCTTCAAGTCTCTGAGGGTGCAGTCTGGTCTCCTCATTTGTTCTCGCTTACTCCAGAAGGCAAGGCTAGGAGGCAGCAAAGCAGATTTGGATAAGCATCGGAAGTCATGTCCGGCCATAAGAGTGATTCCACAGTGTGGCAGACTGGGTTGGGTTGGAGGTGGTCCACGCTGGACAGAGAAAAGCAGGGGATGGCCGGCCATTTCTCAGGAATGCTGCTTTTGCATCTTGCTTTGAAGAGCCTGCCCTGAGCAATGGGTTGAACTGGACAACTCCCAGGATCCCTTGCAACTCTGTGATTCTGCAGCTAGGCCAGGGGGTGTACAATGGACTTTCTGCCTGCCAACAATCTGGTCTACTCTGGAGCTGTGGCTCCCTCCCCAACATATTTATAATAAAACAAATTATATGACCATTTATACCCTGGATTGGTAGGCAGACAAGCAAGTGGGCCGCAGATCAAATTAAGCCAGAACTTTCCCTGGATGCAAAATTGACAAAATCGAGACTGCCACACTTTGTGCACATCACAACAAGGGAGGACTCCCTGGAGAAGACAATCATGCCGTGGAAAGTCGAAGGTAGGAGGAGAAGAGGAAGGAGACCAGCTATGAGATGGATTGACCCCATCATGGAAGCCGCAGCCTTGAACTTACAAGAGCTGAGCGGGGCTATGAAGGAGAAGATATTCTGGAGGGCATCCCATCATAGGGACCCCATAAATGGGAGATGACTTAACAGGACATAACGACAACAAAATAATCCAAGGGGTTGTTTTATCTAGATAGTCTTAGCACATAGGCAGGAACTTAGATCCAGAGACTGAAGCCTAAATAGTGATCAGTCTTGAAAAACTTCAATAAGCCTTTAAATTTTTAAAGCTACACCTCAAGCTGATCTTGAAAGCAAAATATCGAAATATTGCAAAGGCTAAAAAGGACCAGAAACCCAGAGTTTTGTTGCATTTGCCCATTTTTATTTCAGCTCCACAAATTATCTGCCATGTTTAATGTAATAGTCCCTAGAAGTCATACCCTTTTATTTCAGAACTTTAGAACAGCAATCAGCAAGGCAGTGCCCATGGGCACCAGCACACCCCAGTCAACTTTCATGGCACGTACCCAAAGCATCACACTCCCTCCCACTTAAGAAAAGCACATTTTCTTACTGGTGGCTGTGACCACGGTGCATCTCTTGATGCTGAAGACTGAGAGCTCAAAGAGTTTGTTTAGCATGCCGGGGCTTAAATCCCACCTCCACCTTCCAGCAGCCCTTGAGACAGATTATTTATCTTTTGCCATGCTTTTGCAATGGTCCAAGACAGTTTCTTTAATTGCCACATCATTTATTTATTTATGTATGTATTTGAAATTATTTATTTATTAACTTCCATACTGCCTGTCGCTGAAGCTTCATGGGCTGTTCACAATGAAGTATTAAAAAAATACAATAGATAAAAACGTACAATTTAAAAATCAGCTTTAATATGTGCCCATGGACCAAAATGGCTGCCCTAGCCCTGTTTTTTTTTTTTTTTTTTTTTTTTTTTTCAGGATCTGGGCAACTCCAGGGCTTCATCTGCTGGCCTAGCACCAGAATAACAGCCCTGGTTTTCTAAATTTATTTATTGTATATATAGTTGTGGGATTAATTCCAGACTTTGCTGCAGCTGCTAGGGCCTGGATGAGCTGCCTTTTCCCTCCAGAAGCTGTCTTCATAACACACAGGTCTCCTGAAAGCTGTAGCCTGTTCTTATGTCTGCACCTTGTTGGACATTTGCCTGACCCTGTTCCTGCTTTGCCTTATTTTTTTTAAATATTACATTTATATCCCGCCTTTTTTTCCTTCCAAAGAACTCAAGGAAACTTACGTAATTCTCCTCTTCCTTTCAACAACCTTACAACAACCCTGTGAGGAGCGTTGGACTGAGAGCCAAGAAACAACCCAAAGCTATCCAGTGAGCTTCATGCCTGAGCAGGGACTGGAACCCCGATCTCCCACCCTTAACCACTACACCACACTGGCTTCCTCTTGTCCTGCCTTGGGTTCCACAGCTTCTTGTTCCTGACCCTGCCTGGTCATCCTGTCCCAAGGTCCTTCTCCTTGTGCTAGCATCTCACGATTTGTGACCTCTTGCTTGCTGAGACCCTTGTCTTATTTATTTTTTTAGAATTATTTATTTAGAATGTTTGTATGCCGCCCCATTCGCATGAGCCCCTTGCTCATGCCGTCTTGCTCTAAGGGCATTCCCCATTCCTGACCATGGCTCTGTGACTGCAAACTGGACTTGCTCTCAGATTCTGCACTTTTGTGCTGCCCAGTTCTTGTTGCCTGGGTCCTGGTGCTTCTGTCCGATTTCCTGCCACACGCATCCCAAACTCTGACGGTTTTGCACGGATAGGGTACAACCCGAGGGCACTTCTAAAGCTTTACACTGAGAGGGTATAACCCAGAGACACTGCGAACAGGACAGAGTGACTCTGCCCAGGATAATCAGAAAGTTCTTGGGCTGCAGCTGTAGGCTTCCACTGTGTCCTGCAAGATTCACCAAGCTCAAAGGGCTGAATTATTAACAGCAGTGTGGCGTGGATGAGGGCTGAGTGTTTTCTCTCCCTTAACACTCAGTCTTTCCAGAATCTCTTTTTCAAAGTCCCACACCTCCGTTGCAGCCCCACATTAGGCCCAATGTGTGACTAATTCCCACTTGCCGTAAAATATACATTCATGCTCCTGTCCATGAAGCTCAAATATTCAGTACATCCCTCCATGTTCAAGCCATGGATTAACCCAGTTTCCTAGTGTGCTCCAAAGACATAAAACACTGCTGTTGTAAGCAGATGAGGGAATTTGGGAGGGAGGACCTGAAATACCATAAAACAACTTCTGATTATTTAATGAACCTTTAGTCTAAGACAACACCCATCCCTTCGCATCCCTTCCTGCAGCTTGCTCATCTACACTTTTCGAAAATGATCACAACACTGCTCAGCTTCAAATCCCATCTGAGCAGATGTGCCCACCTAATTAAAAAATCGTACTATATATCAGAAATACCGATAGAATTATCTGGCTTATAATGGGAAAAGAAGATGGCCATTGCTGCCAACCTTGTCTTTGTGAAGTCCCAGAGTGAAAATCTTTTGCTTAGCCTATTCTACAGCAAATTTTTACATCATTTTCCCCCCGTGAATGTGGACAAGTGCTAGGAAGAAATTTCACAGTGAACAGACCTACTTAGTGTGACTTTCAAGATTCATTCACCAGCCAGTCCCCAAGGAATCTCTATTTTCAGATAAGCACAAGGTTCCCATGGGATTGTGAACATTGACGTGTAAAACATGACACTCCCAAAATAGGGATAGGACCCTTACTCTGGTTATTTTCGATCTCAGCTCTTGGTTGTGCTGCCTTCGGAGATGGTCCAGAAATTCCAACTGGTAGAAAACATGGCAGCCAGAACACAAGTACCTGGAAGGATGTCACAAAGAGGTGGGACAAGATCTTTTCTCATGCATTCCAGTGTTGGACACAGAATAATGGGCTTCAGTTAAAAGAAACCAAAGTTAGACCAGACACCAGGAAGAATTCCCTCACTAGAGACATTCAGAAAGTGTAACTTGGCATCCTGCAAGAGCAGGAAGGCTGGACCCGATGGCCTTCTGGTCCCTTCCAACTCTACTCTTCTATGATTCTAGGACACCAATCGAATTGGTGGCTACCTGAGCTGCCAGTCTGTTTCCTGGACAATTGAAAGTATGACCTTTGGCTATTAAAAGCTAAATGCTTTAGGACCCAGTTGGCTGAAGTGCTGCCTACATTGTGTGATACTTGACACCCTTGTCTGTGCTTTAGGATCCAAATTGGAGGCACTGAGCCCTTCTTGGTGCTGGCCCCATATCTGAGGAGCTCCCTCTCTCAGGAAGTCCACATAACCCCATTGTTTGCATTCAAGAGAACTCTTAGGATATTTTTAACTCAGTCCATATTTGATTGATACTCTTTGATTAATTGATTAAAATTTTAAGCAATTAATGCTCTTGTTTAATTGGTGTAACAGCTTATTTTGAAGGGGTATAAAGTGCTTTTGAAGATTTTGGTTTAATATAGTATTTTTAACATTAAAATGTTAAAATATTTTGCAACCCTAGAAAAGTAAAGCAGCAACAAAACCCAGGTCAGGAAAAGCCTGTGTGTTTTCAGACTAGGTTCGGCATTCATCCCGATTCTGTATTCAAATCGCAGCACTTGTGAATAAGTTTGTGCCATGGTGGGGAAGAAATTTTCTGGGTCAAATGACATTTTTATTGCTTGTGTTTTATCATTAGACTGGGTAAAGCCTGTGGGGTTATGAATGATAGAAAGAAGACGGTTACAGTTGCTTGCTAGTAAAAGTGGTGGCACTTACTGTCAGAGTTTAGAAATCTCCTGCTATCTGACATTATCTCTTTTCTAGTTTCTCGTTCATGTTCCAGAAGAAAGCAGATGTAACTGATGTAACTTATAAAAAGCTGTGGTTGTAATGTGTCGGGGGGTGAGTTGTTCTTTGCTAACAGGGCTGGCTAAGGACTGCTCCCTTCAAGACTGTGGCCTCAGAAAAGGTCTATTTGGGTTTGGATTGGATTTCTCTTCCTTGGACTGGAGTTACTTTGAATGTAATGCATTCCTTCCCACATCTGATCAAAATATCTTCAATCTCCATCAACAGAAAAATTATCAAGAGTGGGCAAAAGCAGATATCCTAAGCAATTCTGCAGCCAGTTTGAAAACCTCTCACTTATGTTTATTCAAAGAATATACAGATCCAAAGCTCTGAATGCATTCCAATACACATACGGAGCTCTGTGATATTTCAATTTCCCCATTCATTTTAGTAAAAGGGCATATATGGAAAGGCTGATCCTGCTAAAAGATGAGCCAAGACCTGTAGCAAAGTTTCTCAGCAGAAGTGGCGATGTGGTGAGGATTCCCTGAAGGTCGAACCAGCATCCTAAGAGAGCTTTTATCAGTTTTCAGCTTCTTTTTTCCCCCAAAGCTGGAAAGCTTCTCTAGCCTTTTAAACATTTGAAGAGCAATTTTAATCATTTTCTAAGGTAAAATGACTAACTTTATGTGAGTACTTTGAAGCATTTTACACAATAGTAGCACCAACAGTGGGCAATTAACTTAAAGGCATTCTGCGCACTTCCTGAACTACCCATTTATTTTTGGAATAGTTTAATTAAAGTTCCTGAGATGAAGACAGCTATTTCTGGTCATTTCTTCGGTGTCTATTATCCTGGAGAGAGAGCGGAGAAGGTTAGAAAAAAGCAACTGAACAGCAGCCTGGCTACTTGACTCAGTTTGTAACACTACAGATGTATAATTATAACAGAAGAAAAGTTTTAAAGGAAAGGAGTTGTCCTGTGTAATTTTCCCATCTTTACAGAGGTTTTACAGTGGAAATGCAGGCTCTCCAACAAAATCATTTTAGGCAGACAGCAATAACAAAGTGACAACTATTTCGGGTGCAGTGGAGCACACAGAAGGTGGGGGTGGAGAGGTGAATTTCAAAATGCTAGAAGAGATATGCATTCGCCAGACTACCGAAGCAATGCAAAAGCTTATTTGGAGTTACAACTTTCATCATTATTATTTTCATTTCTAGACCACTCCACAACCAAATCGCTGCAGACAGTTTACAAAGCCACAGCTGGGGCTGAATTCCATTGATGAGCTTTAGGGGAGGATTGCTCCACTGGTGGGTGGGCCTGAAAGCAAAAGGGGTGGACCCCAAAATGCCAGTATGTTTGGTTGCAAGGTCTTATGGCCAGTCATTGACTCTTTGGGGTGCCTTTTCAGCCTTTGAGAATGAAGGAAAATACTACACAAACCTGGTGAATCATGAGATGGTAGATGATCAGGAGAAGGGGTGAGGCCACAGGGTAGGTGGGGGGACCTTGAGACGAGCTTGGATGGCCAGACTGGGGCCCCACGAGGGCCATATTTGCCAGTCTGAGGTTCTGTACTCCCATATTAGGGAAACTAAGGAAGCTGCCTCTGGTTTGTCTAGCCAACATCAAAGAAAACGCCAGAACCAATAGGAGATGACCACTGAGCATGCAAAATGTTACTGCTAGGGAGGAGAGCCAATGGCATCAATGGGCGGAGTCTCTCAGGAGCCCCTGAAACTATTGCTTGCATCTGCTGGACTGAACATGAAGTCATGCTGATGTTGCAGATGGAACCTGCTTGTTTCCAGCCACTGAGTGTGATTCATGGACCAAAGCAATGTTTCTGTCAGCAAACACGATTGAAGCACTTCATGAAAAGATGGCCGCTCTTCAAAACTGCACAAATACAGTTTATTCAATGGAGGAAGAATGTACATTTCAAGGATCCACCCAATCCATGTTTATTCTTGGGAAATATGTATATATTTTCATGGGGAAAGAGAAAAACAAGATCTCATATGGACATGAGATGGAGCAAGTTTTGAGATGGAATTTGGAGAACTCCAACTAACTTGAATTTTGCTGGGACAGACATCCTTAGGTGAGGTGTGCTGGCAGGAAAATATCAGTGCTCCTTCAGCCTGTCCTGACTGTGGAGGGCAGAAGGCATGCAAAGGATTTAGCACATCGTGTGTGAAGCACTTAGCTTATGCCTTCAAAGTTGGGAGAGCAAGCAGCGCATTAAGGGGATCACTAACAGGAGGAAGAACATTGTGCAGGACAGTCCCTGATGCTATCTCAGATCTGAGATAACCTCTGGAACTCCTCACTGACTTCAGAGGAGAACCTCTACTAAGGCTCCTTGGCCTGGATAGACCAGAGGTTTCCCATCACCATTTTAAGTAGAGATGCCAGGCACTGAACTTCAGCTGTATTCCCCTCCTAACATCATATTTATCAGGTTCATTTTGTAGGGGCAGAATCTCATGAACAGGCCAATGCTAGCCCTAAGAGAATTTGCCATCTCTCCTAATTTCCTATTTGCTGGTGGCATGAGCTGTGTGATCCTGGAACGGAAACTCTTAAGAACCCATTTGAGTTCTTAAGCTGAGATTGCAGAGTCATGATGTAGGAATGATGACCAGCCTAGACTTCCTTTGAGGTCCCCTCCACACCTGTAATTCTATGATTAATTTCTCAGAGTGCTATATAACAGCAGCAACAACAATGAAATACAGTAAAATAGGGACCACCATCTATTTGCAACATGCACACACAAATTATCTTAGTAATAAAACTAAATTAAAAATTGTACTCTGAAAAGAAACCTCCTGTGACAACCACGGTACAAATACCATTGCTGCACTTATTAAATTATCCACTGGGCTCATTAAATCTCGTTCACCATGGGAAGATTGGAGGGCTGACTTCCACTGCCCATGAATGTGCCAGTCAGTCATTCCAGTGATTGCCATGTCAAAGCACCAGACAGTCAGGCCTCCAAGAGAAGCATAATTATTGGTCTGCTTTAAATTCATGAGGACTTACTGGGCTTAGGCGGGATGCACTGGGAAGCAGTCGTGGAGTTTCTGAGATGAGAAGGCTGTCTGAAGCTCGGCCTCAGAGACCCTCCTGGGGTTTCCTGGATGGGGAATAAATCTGTTATTGAAATGTCTTTGAATGTTTGGTACTGGGAGACCAAACTAGCTGGCAACGTGAGATTGCTTTGCATCGTATATTACAGAGATGCCCACATGGAGCCAAAAATTAATAAATAACTGCTGGCAGCTGGATTTTGGGGGGGGGGGAGCCAGAAAAAATTAGAAGCACCATCTAGAGGCAAGGTAAACCTTACTTCCATACACTTAATTCTATGTCGTTATACCAATCAAGCACTCCAGAGGGTTCCTAAGACATGACCATGCCTTTCCACAGATTTCGCACCTTTTTTCCCTGTTTCCAAAAGTGTGGAATTCTTCCACTAACACTTAACTGGCAGAAAGAGATTTATGTTCCTATATAGGACTGTGAGTGTTGCTTTTTTATGGGGGGAAATCTGGACATTTTTGCCACCCTCTTTCAGCGTTAGCCACACTCACCCCTGGAATGGCCCCTGCCACCTTCTCCAAAATTAAATTGAGGTGAAAGATGTACAATATTCCTGATGCAAGATATTGAAAGCAACCTGATCCACATAGAATAAACATGTGTTTATTCTATGTATAAACATGTGTTTATTCTATGTATAAACATGCGTTTATACATGTCTACTCAGAAGCAAGTCCCACTACGTTTTCTCCCAAGCTGTGGGATTACAGCCATAATTGTCATAAAATAGATATCCAGCTGCCAGAGCAGTACCAATCTGTTGGTTTTAAAATCTTTCCAGTTTAGTGAGGGGTGGAATGCCCTAAGCTCAATTCTTGCTCAGCCAGAGTCAAAAATGTCTAATAGAAATTAATTTCAGATGCTCCAACAAGCCATGGTTGGTTTTTTACCATTATTGGTCTGTCATGTTGTCCAAATCCAGCTAAGATGTTCCACCATGGTAAGTTTGGTCTTTAGAAACCAAGATTTAAAAAACCCCAGTCTATTCTATAGTTTCTGCATACCACCATGGCTTGTTGCGTTGTTCAGACTCAGGATCATGGTTTCCACAGCTGTGGTGTGCAGCTACCACAGAGTGCCCTGGAGAGAGTGTCAACCTCAGGAGCCACTCCAGCCATCCAGCATCTATGAGTGGACCAATGAGGATAAGGCAGGTGCTGCAGGCAGGGGGTGATGCAGCTTGGAACTGAATTTCAGATGTGGCACCTGATGGGATAGGTGCCAACGGCAGGAGAACTGATCAGGGAAGATGGAAACCATGACAACATAGAAACCACTTCATCGTCCGTTAGGCAGATCATGGCAAAACCACAAGCCATTGTAACCACACAGGTTGCTTGTCATCCTGTGTGAACCTAGCCAATACCCCATGTGTTGCTTCATTCACATATGACACGCACAAATGCGAAGAGAGGACCACCTCCCCTTCCTCACCACCCTTTCCCACGCTGCATTGCTCCTTGCAGTTCCCTTCTAGTTCACCTAACGTCTGGGACCAGAACCAAGCCAGAAGGAAACAACTGTACTAACGCACAGCTATGCCGCACTTCCCATGGTCTTCCTCCGTTTCCTGCCCACCTTTAAGCATATGAGCTTCTGATTCAAGAAAGGAGCATTTGGAACCTTGAGTGGAAAGGGCTGGAACCAAGGCAGAAACTGATGGGTCAGGGAGCAAACGATGGAATAGGGCAAGTTAGAAGCAGAGCTACTGTGGATTTCAGCAAGTCAAGGCTTGGAGGAATGAGCAGAGACCTGCAAAATCCCATTGTTCAGGGGATGGAGCGTGCCAGAACCAAGGTTTACTGGCTTTTCAGGGTTCAGTCCTGATTACTGGAAGAACAGAATTTTACTGCCCTGTGAAATCCACCCCCCAAAGGTCGCCATTTTACTGCTTTAACTATTTCATTGGAAATAATGCGGCAAACTCAGTTGAACTGAAGCAGGTTCTCAGCTGGGTTGAGTATTTATAGAGGGCTTATAAAAGAAGTCCAAGTACCTGTATGCATGATTTATTTTAAACGCATATAAAAATACACACGCACCTGTGTGCACCAGGCAGCTTCTAATTAAATGACTTTACGCTGAACACTTAATTGTCCTTAACTAGTGTTTCCAAGTATTTTGACAACTGTTTTTGTGACTGCTAATTAAGTTGCATGGTGTGTCTCTTGCTAAGAGCCTGATCCTATGGGCTTACTTTGACAGGGGGCCCTGAAGCCCCCAGAAAAGGGTCAGGCAGTTCCCAAGCCTTCAGGAAGCCTTTCTGTGAGCCTTCAGGGTGGGCAAATCACAGTCTGCAGCCCTCGTGGCTGTTTTTGTCCCTCCTGGAGCCTCTCCTGCCCTACCACTGATGAAATGGGCGTAAGGGAGGGCCAGTTTTCCAGGGAAGCGAGTCGGGCAAGGAGTAAGTACCTTGTCCATGAGCTGTGAGGCACTCCCGGAAACCTCCTGGATCTGCAGTTGCTCTTAGAAACCAGGCACATGGACTCCATGCACCTTGTTCCCCTGCAAAGTTGCAATCACCCTTCCTGCTGCAGGAGCAAATTCAGCAACCGCTGCACGTTTCGTTGGGTAGGATGCAGCCCCAGTGGGTTCCCAAGGAAGACAACACAGACCCCTGCCCTGGGAAGCAGATGTGGACCCCTGCCCCTTTCCAACACTGCACTTCTATGATTCCAAATTCCAACTAGGCTTGCCTGTTCTAATTAATAAGGTTGGGTATTTATTAGATCCAGAGTATGGTCTGAAGGCATGTAAGGCACCCACCATGTTGAAGCTAAGCAGGATTCAGGCTGTCCTGAGCTTGGAGGGGAGACCACCGAGGAAGTGCATGAAGCCACCGTGAGTTCCACAATGGGAGAAAGGTGGGGTATAAATATAATAAATAAATGAATTTATGTAGTTACTATATTTTAAATATGCCCAAGAGCAAGTGTTTTCTAAGCAAATTACAAATGCTTTAAAAATACAATTTTGTATTAAGAGTTTAATAAATGTATAGATGCATGAAAATATACAAACTAACAAAAATACAGCAATCAACAAAGGTGAAGATACATAAGAAAAGTGATAAAATTCTCAAAACAACGTATTTAAAATGTCCCGGGGGTAAGAAGTTACCAAAAAGTTAACAATGTAGGCACCAGGCATGCCTTCTTGAGGAGGGCATTCCACAAATGGGGAGCCACTACTGTGAAGGCGCTCTCTCATGTCACCCCTTGCCCAGATTCCTTCAGGAGGGCCCCAAGGGAAGGGTCCCTGTGTCCCTGGGATGTCCTAAGAGCCCGCTGAGGCAGTTGAGGCTGTTGGTAGCACTGTCTGTGGTGCTGGCCCTAATTTGGGAAAGGGTTCAGCACTGTAGATAGCTCTTTAACTGTTCAGACTGAAACCTGGAGTGGCTACACTGCCCCAAGACATTGAAGTGAGCAGCTCCACCGTGAGCAGAGCGAGCAGGAGAGGTTTCTTTAGACAATGGGAAGTTTCTGGCATGTGTGTGCACCCCTGATATGTGTTGGACTTTCACTCCTATTATCCCCAAACATTGGCCATGCTTATGCTTGAAAACTATGTTGCAAACTGGGAGGAAGAGCCCAATCTGAAGCTAAGCTATGTTCCAGCCCACAGAGCGGTCAGCGAAATGTGGATTGGGTCACATTTTCTGAGACACACAGGGCAAGCAGAATTCCCTTTCCACGAAATCCCCAGCAACCCACCTACCCACAAACGCAGACAGAATTCACTGGAACCACAATGGCTTTATCCACACCTTATCTATTGTATTCAACCGATCTAAGCCTCTTTTCCAATCTTGCTAGGTTATGTCTCTCTCTCTTCCACCCCTCCCTCATTATACACTGGCATACCTCTGACAAGCACCTCCCTTTGCTCTCAACCTCACATTTTTCCAAAGCAGGCATCAATAAAGCTTCCAAGGCCTACAAGCCCACAAATTTTAAAAGCCGCATTAGCCAATTCCCAAAAATAGAAGGCGGGTATTAAAAGAACGTGAGTGTCCTTTCTGCCTTATTTACATGTTTCCTTGGCTTTAATGCCCCTGCTCTATTAAAGTGGACTGATTTTTTCCCTTTTGCCAATCAATAACACTTTTAAAAATATAGAGACCTTCTGTTTAATGACACACAGAAGCCTTATTTTCCCTTAATCCCGCTTTCCTCTTTATCATTCAGGGTCAGTCCTACATCACGACTCTAATTCCGTATGTCGGAAGACTCTCTCTTGTAGCCAGACAGACTTGTCACCGTTTATCAATGCCAAGACAACTAGCCTTGTCATGTATTTATTAGCTTTTAAAAAGATTTGTCTTTTTCTGTGAATAAAAACTGTCGCTCTTTCATCAGTGTTTGTCAAATTTGCTGCTATTCCCTCTGTTTTCTGGCTCTTTTTCCCCCATGACATATTGCCGTTTTGATAGTCAAGCAACCACTTCATTCTGTGCTTGCTGACTTGCTGAGCCAGTAACCTTGAGCATCCCGTCCCCTTGCTAAATGCCCGCTAGAGCCAACGCTGGTACCTTTCTGCTCGGAAACTTTCTGTTCCTCTTTCCTGGCTGGCCTTTTGTTTAAACATTCAGTCAGGCTGCAGCCTTGAAGTGACAGGAAAGTTCTCGGCTTCCAGTCTCACACCTAATAGTATTATTTATGATTTATACCGTGTGCCTTGGAGAATTATGCAGGCAAAACAGACACGGGGAGCTGACTTAGACCAAGTCAGGCTAGGCGCCCGCTGTCTAGACTGATGGGAAGCATCTCTCCAGCTTTCAGACAGGTGTCTCAGCCGTATCCTCTGCAGGATTTGGGCTAATACCTGCAAAATAAAGTATGGTCCTTTTCATAGTCTAAAGACACTACTTAAACTACAAAGGGCAGCCAAGTTATTAAGGGGGGAGCTGCCCATTTCCAGCAAGCAACTCCTTTCCTGAAGAAACGGCATCAACTGTCTATTTGCTAAAGGGAGGCTTAAGGTTCTAGTATCGGTGTAGAAAGCCCTGAGCAGGGGGCAGGATAGCCGGGGGCAGGATAGCCAAAAGAGTGCCTCCTCCCTTATCAGCCTCCCCAGTCTGGACATTCGCCCGGTGGGTTCACACGGGCCCATGGCCTGCCTGGAGTCCATCAGGAGAAGAGCCAGCGTGGCGCAGTGGTTAAGAGCCTGGGACCGGGACTCAGACGATCCAGGTTCGAGTCCCCGCTCGGCCATGGAGCCAACTGGGTGCCTTTGGGCCAGTCACAGGCTCTCAGCCCAACCTACCGCACAGGGTTGTTGTTGTGGGGATCAGATGGAGGGGGAGAATGATGTAAGCTGCCTTGAGCCCTTTGAAGGAAAAAGGCAGGATATAAATTGAAATAATAATTAATAGATTAATAAATAAGAGCCTTCCATGGAAAGGCCCCATTTCTATGGAATTCCCTGCCTCAGGAAGTCAAATAGGTATCACCACTGAACTGCTCTGCTGCCTGCTGAAGACACCTTTGTTCTAGGAAGCCTCTCCTGTTTTTTCTGTTATTATTCTGTTTTTTCTTTTTTCATTTTATCTGTTGTAGCTTTTTATTGCTAATCATTCCAGAATCCACTCCAGAGTGGTATACATATTATTTACAATATTATATTACAATATTTACAAGGAATAGATTAATCAAAGAAGCCACACCTGGCTCCAGTTACTCCAACTTTAACCCTGAATTCTGTTCTAAGTGAAGTTGGGCGTCTCCATTCTGCCCTGCAGATGAAATGTCATGTCTCTGGAGTCCCTCTTTTTCCCTTTCTTTCTTTTTTTCCCACAATGCCAGTGAGGTTGTCGCTGCTTCTGCCCTACCACCTTCCTCTTGATCTCCTTCCAGGCTGAGATGAGGGAAGAAACACCTCCAAGGGAAAATCGTCTGGCATCCGAGTATGAACTCTGGGGAGGGAAGGCAGGCTTCAGAAGTACAGGTTTGTCAAATGAAGCTCTTCCTCTGCACATCATAGATATTGTATTATTATTTCAGAAAGGGCCTTTGCTCACCTTAGCTTTCTTTGTTCATCTAACACTATGTAAAAAAGCATTTGAGGATTGGCCTTTACTCTAGAATTCATCTTTGTCTAATCATGTCAGCTGTGAGATGGTCAGGACTAAGGGATCTCTGCAGTGGCATTTTACTGAGCTTGAAATTGACACCAGCAGTTCTGAAATATATTACTTCAGAAGAATATTAGGATATTTTGATTTGGGGGTGTTTATGGTGTTCTGCCAGTGACAGGCTTCTTTTTGGGGAGAGCAGGGGCGGGGGGATCCAGAAAGAATAAACACACTAGTGGATAAATACAAAAAGCTTTATTAGCAGACTACAGAAAAGGGATTACAGAGGAAAGGCAGGCACCCTATGACCCTGCTGGATTTAAAAGGTAATTCTACATACAGCTTGGGCATCCCCTTGGGCAGTTCATGGTTATGGAGAGACCAAACATGAGATGGATTGACTGCATAAAAGCTCACACGGGACTTTGGGCAGGTCACTCACTCGTAGCCTAACGTACCTCACAGGGCTGTTGTTGTGGTGATGAAATGGAGAGGAGGAAGACCACGTCAGCAGCCTTGGTTTTCTTGAAAGACTAAAATAAGAGAGCATAAATGTGTGACGTACTGCTAAGAATAAATACTTCTGCAAATGTTTCCACTCCACCAAACTAGCAATAACCTCTCACTTATGCATGGGCATAAATAAACCTTTTTGACACAGAATGACCAGCATCAGAAATTTGAGTGATTGGTGCATATAATTGTAAGCTCACAACAAAATGTTGTGTAAGGGTAGTTTTGGCAGAAGTTTGGAGACTGGCCAGAGGGAAGAACAAGGAGGTGCCAGCTGACTGAGAGCAACTGAATGGGCATGCACTTTTTTCTCAGCCGCTCCTTTTAACGTATTTCACACTGTACTACAAAATGGTACATAGAATAGGTATACCGTATCTTTCCGTGTATAAGATGCTTTTTCTTAAAAACATTTAATTAAAAATGGAGGTGCGTCTTATACACAGGGAGCGCGCTCGGGGGGGAGGGGAGGACTGGCACGATCACGCGCGCATGCAAGGGGGTGGTGAGGCGGCGGAGCTCGCTCGCTCCAAGATGGGTAAGAAAAGTTGGGGGCATCCTATAGACGGAAAAATACAGTAAGTAATCAACTGCTACTCCTGGAACAGCGCCCCCTGGTGAGTGGGAAGGGAAGTGACCATTTTGATGGTGGCAGCCTTTACGAATTTCCCCAGATTCAAAAAACACAATTCTAGAAAAGGGCCCCCGCGAAAAATAATAAAGTGGTGACCATCTCCATCTCTCAAAGGAACTTTTGGAAATCTAGAACAAAGCAACAGCTCATTTTGAGCAGGATGAAATGGCTGAGAAATGTGGTATGTGACGTGAAGCATGGCTATACTGAATTGACAAGTGTCAATGTTTTTACATACATTCAAGCCAAGGAAAAAAGGTATAAACCCTATACACTTTTATAACAATAGCATCCTATGCATGTTTACATGGGAGAAAAGCCTACAGCTTCTGGCATGCCCCAGCGAGCATAGGAGTTTTAGGTGTTTTTCTGTGTTAATCAGCAAAGCAAAAAGAAGACGGTAGCACATTCCAAAAAGCAGATTCTTCTTCTAGAATGGCCTAGGTCTATGCACTTGATCTGCAAGTTTGCTTTATTTTTAAATCCTCTCTGCAGTTTCCATCCCTCCCTCCCCATCTTCTTGAACATACGACTTCTGACGATCACTGTCAAAGCCTTCTTATGCATCATAGACTTGTAAACACTTCTAAAGCCAATTTTAAAAGCACCCTCATTTGGCTGCTGAATGACTTCCCTCTTGTCTGAATTACCCAACTCATTAGATTGAATTAGCGCTTAATAAATGCTGCGTTCTTCATGGCATGGCGGCCCTTTAGGAGCCGACGTGCAACACTGACGCTAAGTGTGGCCTAAACCTAAACATTTATCGATCTGGTTGTTTTCCCACTTTTAATTAGAAATTGACTTTTTAGTCATTTTACATTAGCAACAAATTGAAAGGATGCACAGTAATTCCTTGTGTCAAACAGAGATGATACATGCAAGGCTGTTTTACTGGCAATATGACAGGGGGGTAGTCCTAACAGGAATATTCAAGAACATGCCTGATAAGAAGGGACCGGGGGCACAATTCCCAGCATCTGCCGCCTGAAGCAGTTGCTTCCCTCTGCCTCAGGGCAGGGCCGGCCCTCTCAGGAAGGTCCTCCTTAGCTCTGCCTCTGTATCCTGTGTTGTTCGGTTGTCCGGGCATCTGGCTTGCTTCTCGACTCTGCCTCCTGGTTTGTCCTTTTGGTTCAGACTGCAGAATGGTTCAGACTGCAGAATTTATTGTGCTCACTCAGGCAAGATTGCAGGGTCTTTTCACAATGTTGTCGTCCTCTATAACCTCTGCCCTGTTACAGCCTCTTTTCAGCAGTTTCTACTGATGCAAGGAAAGGCTGGTATTAAATTTTAAACTGTGACAAACCGAAACAAAAGCCTGCTGAGAAATTGCAAATCCACTGACTATATTGCAGTCAGACCCCAGCTCCACCTTGTGATTGGTTGACAGAACATATAGAAAAGCAGAGAAAAACAAAGCCCGGGTGGGGACAGGGACGTATCAAGGACACAAGTCTCCTGCAGCAATGAAAATACAAGAAGCCTCAGTAAGGCAGCAAATTAGACTCCTCCAAAGGGATGCAGGTGGTGCAGTGGTTTAAACCGCTATGCTGCTGGGCTGGTTGATCGAAAGGTTGCTGGTTCGAATCTGCACAACGGGGTGAGTTCCCGTTGCTCCGTCCCAGCTCCTGCCAACTTGCAGTTCGAAAGCATGCAAATGCAAGTAGATAAAAAGGTACCACTTCGGTGGGCAGGTAAGCAGCGTTCTGTGCACTTCGGTGTTTGGTCATGCCAGCTAAATGACCACGGAGACTGCAGACGAACGCTGGCTCCCTTGGCCAGGAAACAGAGATGAGCACCACCCCCTAGAGTCAGACATGACTGGACTTAATGTCAAGGGGAAACCTTTACCTTTACCTTTAGACTCCTCACAGAGAGGAACCCTTAACCTTTGCTCTTGCCCCAGGGCTCCTGGCTCACCTGAGACTGTTCCCTGCAGCTGACCTCTGGGAGCACCTGTGCTTTCAGTTATGCACATTTGCTTATGGTCTATACAGAAAGAGTCCCAATGTATTCAATGGGGCTTCCCCCAGGAATAGAATGCAGCCGTAGCATTTTCTACCTGTGTGCCCCATTGGGCTCAGTGGGACTTGTTCCCTGGTATAGGAATGCAGGCTGAGCATCCTCTACCACAGATGCTGCTGCGAAAGGCACAGAAGTAGGCCGGGACAGTTTTTCAGGTCAGTTGGCAACCTCAGATGGAGGGAAGAGGGACCCAGATCAGTGACGATGGAATTCTAGCTTTAAAATTGATCTAGTTGGGTCTGACCAGCGCTCATCTTACTCAGAGATCAGCAGAGTTGTGATGTGCAGCACAGACAACGAATCACTTCCGGCCTCACAGCAGCAGCCTCTGATGCATGAATGAAAACCCTTTCAGCAGCATCATTAGTGTGAGCTAAGCAGAACGCAGGTCTTGGCATGATTCAAGATCACAGGCAACAGTCAAGCTAGGAGGACAAAGAGATGCCAACCTATCCCTGTGCTGATTGGATTCTCGGTACCCTTTTCCATCAACCTGAAGGGCTTTGTGAATAAAGACAAGAGAAGCCAGTTCCTGCCGCTGCAAATGCTTTTGGATGTGCCCGTGTGATAACCACTTTATCCCTTTCAGAATTACCTCTGAGATATATCCCCATGCAAGAACACTTTAAAAACAGCCCCCAAAGGTATTTGTGAAGTCAGGGTTCCTCCAGGGTTAGCTGCTGTCCCACTGCTGATGTCTATTTTGGGCTGCCTTTGCTTGCTTTCGGAGCCGAGCAATCCACGCAGTACTGGGAAACCCAATCTCGCCCAACTATAACACCCCAAAATATCACTGAAATGCCTCCCACCATTTTGCCTCTCACAAAATCGGGGATCCGCCTTTGCATGATCAAAAACGAAGACACATATTCGCATAAACACATGCCTACACGGGTCCGTGAAATGGGCTTAAGCATTCCAATCCTGCCTGTTGCCAACATCAAAATTCGCACTGACAATCTGCACTGGGCGCCAATTGCATATTGAGGGCTACCAATTTTCCAGACTTCTGACAGCGCTTTATAAGCATATAAGAGCAGAATGGGGGGTTTATGTCTGTGCCATAAAAAGCCCCAGCTGCACTTCTCCACAGATCAAGCTGTTATTAACGGCAATGGACCAGGCCAGGTAAATGCTCTTCCGATTATCTGACAACCTAAAGAATCTTGCAGCTTTCTGCCTAGTTGGTATGCAGGGGAGCAGGTTATATTATGAATTACAGTGATGAGCAAAGGCAGATTTTTAACCAACGCGTTACCCTAACTTTTTACACATCTGAGTGAAAGAACTGAAGTGAGGCAGAGCAAATAAAACACTTTCCTTCTGTGTGACTGAAATGCTTTAGTAACATTGATAAAGGAAGCCCCAAATGCAGCAAGACGAAAAAAGGGGAAAAGATGTTTACCCATTTACAGCAAAGCTCTTTACAGAATATGGGCCAACCTGAGGAAGCAATGACAGGAAAACCATGAAGTCACCTAGTCCAGTCTCCGTGTAGGACAGAGGCAGCGTTCCTCAACCTGGAGACCCCAGTGAGGGCCCAGAACTTTTTTCCATTAAGGGACTGCTGCTTCCATCCATGAGGTAAAGTCCAACCAAAATCCGTGCTGTCATACAGGGATGGCACATGGATTTGGTTGGGCACTGACCAAGACTGCACACCAGCGAGGGGACCAGAAATGAGCTTCCCCCTGGAGACGGTCCATCTCTTCACTCCCGCAACCCGTTTGCCTCTGGCTCGGCCAATGAGGAAGGTGGCACTGACCCTGCAGCCTCCTTGCCTCTGAGTTCCATCTGCCTGTCCAATACACAAGTGGCGGAAACCATGAGAAGGGGAATCAGGAGCAACAGCAGCTGGTGGCAACAGAGGCAAGAAGGCTGGCCTCACAGAGGGAGGGTGCCTTGCTGTTGTCGTTGTTGTTCAGTTGCACAGTCATGCCCATGCTCTGCAACCTCATGGACAACACTCCTCCAGGTTCTCCTGTCCTCCACCATCCCCTGGAGGGCACCCAGCCCCACACCCACCTCCCCAGGGACCCCGTCCAGTCACCTCAATCTCTGCTGTCCACTTCTCTTTTTGCCGTCAATTGTTCCCAGCATCAGGGTCTTTTCCAGGGAGTCCTCCCTTCTCATTAGGTGGGCAAACTATTTGAGCTTCAGCTTTAGTACCTGACCTTCTAAAGAAAGACCCTTAAAGACTGGAGCTAGCACTGCTCCCATAACATCATCGTTATCGGTATCATTGTTATTATCGATATTGATATGATTATCATCACCCCACTTCTATGCCGCACCCATAGCCCATAGGGCTCTCCAGGCAGTTTACATTTCCAATGACAAAAACAAATATACATTCCAAATACATTTTGCAATCAATTCCAAATACATTTCCTGAATAAATAAACAGCAATAAGTGTGACAATATCTACCATACAACAATGCAATAAAATCTAAGACTAAAAATACAAAAAATAACTTCAAAGCCCGATAAATTAATCCAGTCCGCCTTAGTCCACCAGCCAGAAATCCAAGCCTGAGCTGTCCAGAGCAGGCATTGAAAGGGAAGAAGGGCCCCAGCGCTGGGAGGGACCGCCTCCAAGATGGTCCTCTGAGATGGGCTGCAGCTGTGACGCACACACACTCACCTGCTCCCCACCTTGCCGTCTCAACCTGCCACCAATTGGTAAAGGGTGAGGTTGTGATGGGCTGCAATAGCCTGCAGCAGAGGACACGAGAGGGTCCAGTCAAGCAAGCACACAGGTGTGGCGGTGGCTGGAGGGCTCGTTACATTGCATCTTGCCTCTGGAAGCAGCAGAAAGAAGCCATTTGCCCTCTGCCTGTGACTGCCCTTCAAGTACTTAAATAACGAATGCTCCATGTCCCACCTCAGTCCCACCTCCAAGCTAAACATACGCACTTCCTTTGAGTTTCCCCCCAGAACTTGGTTTCCATGGCCCTGGCCATTCCATAGCTCTGCCCAGAAGCGGACACAGTACCCTGGCAGAAATCCGACGAGTGTGGAGCACCTGCAGTCATTATTTCTTGCAATGATGGGAAATGATGCTTCTGTTAAGACTGGCTGAAGTCATGCTAGTCCTTTTTAGCAGTTGCATCAGCCTCCTGGCAGCCTCCTGTGCAGTTTGCTTCACATGCACCAATACCTTGTGAGGAGGACCTCAGGATTGTGGCTGATCTGAGCTGCAAAACACATCTCAGATCACAGCTGCAAAAAAGAGGGTATGCCATTTAACAGAACCAGAGTTTCCAAGCATGAGAGGCAATAATTCCATTTTATTCCACATTAGTCGGGCCTCATTTGGAGTGCCGTGTCCAATTCTGGGTGTCACACTTCGACAAGGATGTACCCCTGGGCTAGGGAACCTTTCTCAGCCCAAGTCCTGAATTTCATTTTGGAGAAGCTGCCAGGGAGGAGTAGGGGAGACCAACAGTCGAGAAAGTGGGACCAAAAGCAAAAGGGTTGGGTCAAAATACGAAAAAAACAAACCCCCAGTGTATTACAACTTAAACAGGGCTCTTACGGTTGGCTAAGCCTTCCGAAGGTCATTACAGCCTTTTAGAATGGGGAAAACTCAAATGCTAGGAAAAGACCCAATGATTGGCCATTCTGGAAAAAGACTTAGGGCAGGAAAAGGGGGCATGGTCCTCTAGAGAAGTATGGGGTGGGGTACAGGTTGGGTAAAATTTGGCCCCTGAGCCTTGTATAGGCAAATCAGAATAGCTTTATGGGTAGTCTGTGAATATGGTCCAAAAACACAACCCATGATGCACTCACCCTGCTCTAGACTGGCATGGAATATTGAGAATGGATGTTTAAATGGCAAAAGGTTCTACAGTCCTTTGGGCCAGTGGACATATTTAGAATTTCTCATTTCCTGGTGACTCTCACAAAGCGTCTGCTATGACAAAGCGGTGCAATCGCCCATCCATGCATTGGCAACGTGGTGGGCACATTCATTTCCCAAAATGAAAATGGGTGAAGCTAAAAGAAAACTAACTTGCCCAAGATCCAATGGATTAGGCGGAGTGCCCAAACATTAAGTCATCCCTTTGAATCCAGACAAAGCTGGTGCCAGAGCACCATGGTGGCCCTCCAGTTTAAACCATACTTTCTTTTCAAACAATAGCTATCAAGAGGGTGGGGAGCCCTCAGGTGCCAGGAGAAGTGTCTGCAGTCACACAGGTGTCCATGGAAGCCCTAGTCATAAGTCATTAGCTTAATTACATTTGTGAGAAAGAATCTTGAAAGCCTTTAAAGGTATAATCTGGTGCAAGTTTAGACAAGAAAAGGCCTGTAACTAATTCCCAGCCTGCCCCTTGCATCATATTAAGGATTTCCTCTTCTGAGTTACTTTTGTTTTTCTCTTGCAAGAAACTCAAGGCAGCTTACGTGTTCCTTCTCTTCTCCATCTCATCCTCACAACAACCCTGTGAAGTTGTCTAGGCCGAAAGTCAGTGACTGGCTCACCCTATGAGCTTCATGGCCAACTGGGGGCTAGAACCTGAGTCTTCTAAATCCCAGCTCAACACTCCACCCTTTAGGCCAAGCTCAATAGGAAAACAGAACCACTCTGGCATCGAGGACTGCTTGAAATTAAAGCCAAATTGCCTCCACAGGGATCGTGGTGCCGCACTATAAAAGGTACAAAATGCCTTGACTTGAGAGATTGCGAACTGCTCATGGAAAGCTACAAGGGAGTGTGGATGACATTATAAAAAGAAAGCTATTTAAGCTGGAGGGAGGTCCTTTTTTCTTCTCTCAGCTAGAGATGAAATGAAGGCAAAGAAAACAACATTTCCAGGTGTCACATTTTGAACAGATCTTTGGAAGATAATGAATATGATAGCATGACACAGATACTGTTGTCTTAGTTCTTCCTATCCTTTAAGATCTTTAGCTTTTAATTAGAATACTACTGCTGTCCATGTCCAAAAGCCAGGGTGGTTTTTTGAAGTCATGCTGAGGGTTTTAGGCTTCAGCTTGTTAGGAAAACTACCAGAGATAATTGCCTTGAAGCTGCCTTCTCTACAATCATCCTGTAGATAAGAGCTGTTCTTGCTGTGATGACCAAAACTGTTTCCTTTAGTAAAGCAGCTTCACCCCCACCACTGTCTACAGGAAATTATGGTAGAGGTGTATGAACTGGCAGCACCCAAAGCACTAGGAGAGAAGAGCTTCGTAAAATCCAAGGAAGGAGGCATTTTCTTCAATTCTCAGCTTAGGGAAAAGAATTGACTCGCCACACACACAGGCAACCTTGGAGGCCCACAGAGCATCCACTTTTCAGGAGACTGGGATGGCCACTGATAAGGGAAGTGTAAACTTTCTTTTGCTTATTTATATTCTGCACCCATATTTCCTCACTGTACTCGACAGACCACATAATATCTTTGACAGTTATTTTTTTCCTGGATATTCTTGAATCTAAGATGCAGTGACTTGGCTGGTCCAGTCCCCTAGGGTCCTTGATGGAAAAGATAGGCTAGAAATGCACCAAACACAAAATGAGCAAAGGTTAACCACTGGGTCACCAAAGACATGGAAATGCCCCACCTGGGGAATGCCACCTGCTCCTCCATCCAGTCGGCTCACCAAGAGGCAACCAGAAAAAAACACCAGGAAATTTCTGGTTCAAGGTCCTGATAAGGCATATTTTATACCTTCATCCACAACAGTAGGTTGAATCATTGGCATCGCCAAAGGAATCAGGCATCTCTGACTGATAACCACGGCTGGTGAGCATGCTGGTCAGTGCGATCAGACTGCCAGGCAGCTGGCATTCAGGTTAGGCATTATCCCTGGTTTTTAGAAAATATGATAAGAAAGAACAGTCTGTTCAGTGGTTTCCAGGCTTGCCCATGGTTTCTCTGATCATCTGAACCTGGCACCATGGTTTCCATGCTCCTGGTATGCAGCTAACACTGAGTCCACTGGAAAGACCCACTGCAGGAGCTGTTCCAGACATCCATTTGAGACTGAATTTGGGATACATGTCAACAACAGGAGGACTGAGTGAGGAGAGTGGCATAAAAAGCATTTATCTGTTGAACACAAGGAGCCAAAAAAAACGCACTCTCTGGAAACCACACAAGATTATGACACATGAAGCCAGCCATCAAGTGTAACCCCAACAATAGGAAAGGTAACTGGCATGAAATTTGAGGTTTCTATCAGCAAGAAGAAGCCCAGTTCTGACGGAGGCTCTGGCACGGGCTTGGTTTTGTGGGATCTCCTGCCTTTGTGGAACACAAGGAATTTGGGGCGTAGCCTTTGTATTCCAGCTTGAACTGCCTGCTCCTCAAACCGTTGCCTTCAATGGCATGTACTTCACTAAAAGTAGACCAAAGTAATCTTCTTCATTACAAAAGAAGCAGAAGAGATTTCAACATCAGAACCAATATTTTCAAGGAAGCCTTATGAGAAATAAAGGTGATCTAAGATGAAGTTTTAGAGCTAATTGACAAATTACACATTAACAAGTCAACAGGACCAGATGGTATTCTCCAAGAGTCATTAAAGAACTCAAACATGAAGTTACTGATCTTTTGACAAAATATGCAGCTTCCCATTAAATTATGTCTACTTACCAGAGGACTGGGATGTAACATGGGAGGAGGGGGCGTTTTTGGTCCCAGGTGCCAATGTAACAGCTGAGGGGAGTGTCTGTTTGTTTTAAAAGGATCCATCATGTGGGAATCTGAGAATTAAAAGCCTGTCAGCCAACCTTCTGCTTCTGGCAAATGCTTAGAATGAATGATGAATGCTAGAATTCTTGACCTTATAGAACAAGCCTCGCTGAAGATAGATCAGTCTGGCTTCTGCAAAGAGAAGTGTTACCTCACCAATCTTTTAGAATTCTTGGAAAATATCAGCAGGCATGTAGATGTACGTGATCCTTGCAAACTTCCAAAATATTTCAGTTCAGTCTTTCTCTTGTAGTCTCTCAATAGTGATTGAGAGAAAGTGCTGAGGATAAGACAAACTCTCAGAAAAGAAAGGAAGTAAAGGTTGGGTTCACTGCAGGACTTGTCCTGAGTCTGGTAAAAAGTGAATTGCTCATTTTTTAAAAAGGCATGAGCAGTAAAATACCAAAAATTGTGGATGATGCTCTATTATGTGGATAGTGGCATTCAAAATATAATGTGAAGAACCCCAGAGGGTTCTCTCCAAACTGGAAGAATGTATTTGGTTATTTAAAGATTGCATCTAGTGGTCTCCCAGCACTGGGCTAGCGTGAACCAATATTTATTTAACATGACTAGTGCGTACTAATGCAACTGTGAAAAGTGGAGATTTACCACTGAAATTCAACATCACAGTGCCCTTTTTTGCTGCTGTACTGCCAGCTTTTGGCAACCAATCACTGCCTTTCCCCATTGCACTAACAAGTGTTAGGTACGTACATGGCAGAAGCATTGGTTTATGCTAGTGCAATATCACTAGCACTGGCACACTATCCGATTACCCTATGGCCGTGATGCTATGTATGTTAGGCAGAAATATGTTCTAAAACTCCCAGCATTTCCCTACTAGTTTCTGCCATAAATCTTTATAAGCCATTTTTCCAGACCAAGTCCATCCAAGGCAGCAAAAACAAACACTCATAAAATACAGGCTGGGAGGAGGAATGGATGCAGGGAGACCACCTTGACTTGGTCAGCTGGTGGCAGGAGAAATAAGCTGCCCAGTTACAAAGTCTGCTGCATTCCTGCTGACTTGCTCTCCATCAGTGAGAATCACCCTGAGGGTGAAGTCAGAAACTTTACTGAAAGGGAGGATGGAGGGGAAGTTTCAGTTTAGATTCAACTCTTTACATGGGCAGATGCTTCTCCTATCACCGTAGCAGAAAGCTTGATTTATATTGCTCTGCAACCAGACATGGTTCAACAAAGAACTATTCTTCTAAGGCTTCATCTGAGTTTGATCAGGAGAGGGAAAGAGGGAGGTGACCTGCTCATAATCCTATGTAAAGATTACAAAGCTAACTAGACTGATTTCTTAAAAGGCTATACATCTATCAGTAGCTATTAGTTATGACACCTACATGGAATGCCATGCCCAGAGGCAGATGTCAAATTGTCCCGCTCCTTAAATGGCCCACACGTCTCCTTGCTCCCTGTTGGGGAAAGGATCCTCTTCAAGATGGACCTTCTGGCTGAGCCAGCAGCATTCATCTCATGATCTTCTGACCTGCAGAGTTCTTAGTTTTGAGTCCTGAGCACTCTGATAAGAAGCAAGAGTCAGAAAGGCAACACTTGGGCAATGGAAAGGATTTCATCTCCCCTTGCTGGTAATGTATCCTTGCAAGATCAGGAAAGCTTATCTCTCAAAAATGCCAGTTTGCTACTGAACACTGGGGAAATTAAGAGAATGGATTGCACCAGAAAAATGCCTCTTAATGCAGCAGTTGCTTTGCTTTGCTTTGCTTTGCTTTGCTTTGCTTTGCTTTGCTTTGCTTTGCTTTGCTTTGCTTTTTAAAGAGTGGACAGTTTTCTACCAACCCTTGTGCCAAGTTCAAATGGACAGAAGCAACTTTAAAGGCTTTTGCATTTAGACGGAAACAGATTGGAAGAAGACTTCTACAGACTTTCTCTGGCTCTTTCTTGAAGAATGTTCCAAAGAAGAAAGATTTCTTTCTGCCTTGGGCAAGCAGCTTTCATGTACTTTAAATCAGAGAAACTGAGCCACTGCAGAACAAGTCTACTGAACTTTCCACTGACCTGGGTAATGCCGCCACCCTTGAAAAGCAAACAAGACCAGCCTGGGAATTGAGGGTTATTTATCACCTTTGAACCCACCTTGAGGAAAATGAGGCAGGCAGCCTGATGTAAGAGTCCCAGCGTCAGCAAAGGAAAGCAGCCTCTCTTGCGGGACCCTTCACTCCAGCAAAGCCATTTCACTGTGGCCCTTGCTGCACTTTTTTTGTGATGGGGTCAGAACTATGGAAGCTACGCAGTGGGAGGCCCTGGGTCCGATCTGCAACAGTTGTTGTCACGTGCCCTCAAATCCTTTCTGACTTACGGGGACCCTGTGAATGGGTGCCCTCGAAAATGTCCTGCCCTTGACAGCCAGCCTCCATTTCTGTACACTCAAGGCTGTGGCTTCTTTATGAAATCGACCCATCTCATATTTGGCTTTCCTCCTCTTCTGCCTTTTCCCTTGCCCTGTTGCCTTCCCCAGTAAGTCCTAACTTTTCATCCATGTGCCTGAAGTACAAGTGTTGTTACATGCCACCAAGTCACCTCCAACTTATGGAGATCCTGTGAATGAAAGGTCTCCAAAATGCAAAATACAATAAATAAAATATCCTGTCCTAGACAGCTCCATTCAGCTGTCAAGGTCGAGGCTGTGGCCTTGTTTATAGATTTAACTCATCCCATATTTGGTCTTCCCTTTTGCCTTCTGCCTTCGACTTCTCCTGACATGACTGTCTTCTCCAGGGAGTGTTGCCTTCTCATTACGTGCCCAAAGTGTGACAGCCTCCATTTCGTCGTGTTTGCTTCTAGGAAAAGCTCTGGCTGGATTTGATCTGGGACCCACTTGTTTGCCTTTCTAGGCTATTTGCAAAACTCTCCTCCAGCACCATTGTATGAACACATCGATGTTCTTCCTATCAGCTTTCTTCACTGTCCAGCTCTCATACCCATAGATTGTGGTTGGTATTACAATAGTTTCGATGATGACCTTGGTTCCTAGTGAAACATCCCTACACTTGATTATCTTTTCTAGTCCTTCACTGCTGCCCTTCCAAGTCTCAGTCTTCTCAAATTCCATGGCGGCGATCTCCCTTTGAATTGATGACAGCGGCCAGGTATGTTAATTTTTTTATAATTTCAGTTTCTGTTATTAACAATAAAGTTCTGTAATTTTTCTGTGGACATGATTTTTGTGTTCTTGATGTTCAGCTGTGGCCCTGCTTTTGGACTTCCTTCTTTCACTTCCACCAGGAGTCATTTCAAGCCACTGATGCTTTCTGCCAGTGGTGTGGTGTCATCTGTAAATCTTAAATTAGCGATGTTTCTTCTGCCAGTTTTCACTCATTCCTCTGATCCAGCTTTCCTTCTGATATGTTTTGCATATTTATTGAATGGATAGGAAGATAAACTGCATCTTTGTCTGACACCTTTGCCTATGAGAAACCATTCAGTTTCTACATAATCTCTTCTAACGTTAGCTCCTTGTCCATGATAGAGGTTACACAACAGAACAATCAATTGCTGAGACACCTCCATTTCTTTCAGGACCATGCATAGGTTCTCATGATCCACACACTCAAAAGCTTTGCTGTCTATAAAGCACAGACCGGTCTTTTTCTGAAATTCTTTGGTGAGCTCCAGTAGCCAACGCAAATTTGCAATATGATCTCTAGTGCTTGCATCCAACCCTGCTTGGATTTCTTGCCCCTTATAGAGTAATATTCTTTGTTGCAATCCTTTGGGCATCGCTTTGCATGCGTGGGGAATTAATGCAATGTTTGCATGGTTGCTGCACTTTTTGGCTTCTTTTTTCTTGGGGACTGGAACATGCATTGAACATTTCCGGACTGTGGGCCATTGTTTTGTTTTCCATATTTCTTGGCATATTCTTCTGGGCTGATTCATTTTCTACAGCTTGGGATAGTTCTATTAGTATGCTGCCTACTCCAGGTGCTTTATTCTTTGCAAGTGCTTTCTCAGCACTTCCACTTTACTTTCTAATGTTGCAGGCTCTTCCTCATGGGATTCCTCTTCAAACAAGGCTATCGTCCTTTTCATCTCTCCTGTACAGTTCTTTATATTGTTTCCAGATTCTCTTTATTTTTTGCTGGTCAGATAGTATGTTCCTTTGTTCGTCTTTTAGCATCCCTAATCTAGGTTTGAATTTCCCTTTGATTTCTTAGATCTTCTGAAAGAGACCTCCTGTTTTTCCTCTTTTGTTGCTCTCTTCTATTTCTTTGCACTGATCATTGTAATTGTTCTTTTTGCCACTACATGATAGTTGATGAAAAGTTGCATTCAGGAGTCTGACCCTTTTTCTGTCTCCTCCTGTTTTTGCTTCTCAGCTGTCCTTTGCAACTGTGAGTGTTTCTTCTGTAGGCTTTTTCTTTCTTCTTGCTGGAGGAATTGTCTCTTGGCATCCTTCCCTAATAAAGTCTCTGGTTTCAGTCCACAGTTCTTCTGGCTCACAGTCAATTAAGTAGAGCAATGTGAATCTGTTCTTTATGTGGACTTTAAATTTGTTGGAGATGCAACTTAAGTTATATTTTGGCACTATGTTTTTGTTGATGATCTTTTTTAGCTTGACTCTGATTTCAGAAATTAAGAGCTGATGATCACTATTGCAACCTGCTCCTGGTCTTGGCAGCAAGAATACAGCCTCTCCACCTTCTGTTTCCAATTGTAATCTATTTGATTTCTCTATTGACCAACTGGTGAAGTCCATATATTCAATCATCTAAGTGTTTGCTTGAAGTACATGTTTCCAATGAACAGGGTGTTGGCTTCTACAAGTCATTCTCCTGTTTCATTTCTTACCCCTACGCCAAATTTTCCTACTGCATTAGATTTAGTTTTGTTTCCTACCTTTTTATTCCAGTCACCTGGGATTAGTAATATGTCTTGTTTTGGTCTGTTATTAATTTCCTCTTGAACACCTGCATAACAGTTTTCAATTTCTTCTCCTTCAGCATCTGTTTTTGGAGAACAGGCTTGAATCGCTGTTATGTTGCTAGATTTCCACTCATTCTGAATGATATTATTTGGTCAGATACAGCCTCTTATTGCTTGTGGAGTGTTAGGGCCACTCCATTGCTTTTCAGTTTCTCATTTCCAGAGTGAAAGACTGTGTGTTTGTCTGTTTGGAAATATCCCATTCCAGTCCACTTGAGTTAACCCACACCAAGTACGGCGATGTTCATTCTTTCAATTTCTTGCTTTACAATTTCCTGTTTTATTGGATTCATACTTTTCATGTTCCACATCCCAGTTGTATGTGTTGTGCAGCATCGGACTTTCCTTTCACCTCTGTGCATATCCATCACTAGACTTCCTTTTCAGTTTCGATCTAGTAGTGCCATTAGTGACAGAGCTAGTTGTATTTGTTCTTTGCCTTTCCCCGGTAACTTGTAAAGTACCTTCCAACTGAGGGGGGCGGGGGGGGGGCGGTCATCTTCTGGCACTAACTCTTGTTTCATTTCGGATTGTTTCATCATATGGTCCTCAAGGTAAGAGAATTCAGAAGTGAATTATCACATCCTCCTTCTGTGCAGAGTTAGTTTGAGCATCACTGCCACTGTCTGTGAAGATCCTGCATCAGCGTTGGCTTCAACTACCACTGTGGCCCAGTAGCCGCCTTGCAGAAGTTTCTCCAATCCCATCACCATTACTGAGAGCCATTCTCCTTTTCTGATGTGACCATTATTCTTGAAGGGGGTGGACGCATCTTACTCTAGTGTCTCAGCCTTGACCAGTCGGCCTTGGGTGACCCTGCTAGGAAATCAACCTGGTGAAACTAATCTGGCCACTTGATGGCATTGCTCCATGCTAAGGTCCACATCCCTCACCATGATAAGGTCCACATCCAAAAAGCATTGAACTATGAGAGCTTCATGTTAGTATCATGGGTGCATGGCATACCATTCTATCCATGTGCTTAGCAGATGCTATGGTGACAACTACTATAGGGTGAGGGTACTGAACTAGCAAGAAGAACAAACAAGTACAAAAACCTGGCTCAGCCATGAAGTTCATGAGGTGATCCTGGAACAGGCACCCATTTCGCATCCTAACCAATCTTACAGGGTTGTTGAGAAGATACACGGTGAGGCAAGGGAAGAGATGATCTTGCACCCAGTCTTTGGTGAGTTGTAGGGTGTATATGGCTACATCCTCTGAAATGGAGACACCCACCTGATGCCATTTCTCCCCTGGCCAAAGTGCCCACTGGATCTTTCACCTAACCCATATTTCTCCTTTCACATGGCACCTGGCACAAGAACCAGGTTTTGTTGTTCATGGGTCTTCTTACTTAGAATGGCTCCAGCTGAGGAGCAAAGGGAATTCAACCAGCTGGCTTTACCCAGCCTTCCTCCTGCCCCTACTTGGGGCAGGACTGAGGGAGCAGGCAGGGCAATGGTGGAAACGGCCCTCATTCCCATCGACTCATTCCCATTTCACTCATGCTTCTTTGCACTCCGTCGCATGTTAACAGTCCCAGAGGAAGCTGTGCATGTGTCTTGGGAATGAAAAAAAGAAACTGGGCTGAAAGTATAGAATGCCACAATGGCTCTAGCTCCCTATACACATTTCAGACTAATGCGGTTCATTTTAGTGCTCAGTAACCAGCCAGGTTTTGCATATACATCAAACTCAGAACAAAGCAAGAAAGAACACAGAATGTCACCATACAAGGAAATCGGGATAGGGGTAAGAATAGGAAAATAAAGAAATTTAACAAACTGTGGACAACTGATTTGCATGCTAAAATAATTCAATTAATTAAAACAGCTCAATGTCCTGTGTCGACATCTGTCAAAAGAAAAGACTTCTTCTTCTCCTTCCCTAGAGCTAGCTGAACAAATTTAGCAACACAATATGTCACAGAATAATCTGCCCCAGACAACAGCAATATGATTTTGTTGAAAGGGGGGTTATCTCTGATACCAAGAATAAAGCAGGGACAGGGCCAAAATACAGTACCAAATCATCAAGAGCCCAAATTCAAAATGTAGGATTTTTTATCTACAAAGTCGTCCCACTTATCTTGCATCTCTTCCCAAGTGAGTCCAGGAGAAGGGGCAATGTTTCTTGACAGTTTGGCTTGGCCTGGCCTGGCCTGGCCTGGCCTGGTTTTTATACCTTCTTAAGCCACTCTGAGAGCACCAGAGCAGAAAGGTGGCCGGGCTGGCACCAGAGTTGGCATATCAGACACCTGCCCATGTCCCAGGGACATAGAAAAATCCAGCACCAATCCTCCAGACCCAAGCAGCCACCCATTCCCCCCTCTTCTCCCCCCAGATCTCTGCCACCCGCAGCCATATCAGAGCAGTGGGGCCATTTACGCACCGCCTTCTGCTGTTACTGCCTCTCCTCTTATTACACAATCAGATCACTGCCAGATCAGCTCCAAGGTGCCTGGGCATCTGTTGGGTCAGATTTTCAAGATGGTCAGGCCCTCATCTGGGGAAATCCAACATGGCAGCCACCAACCCATCACAGAGCCCAGCCGAGCAGCAGCTCCATGCCCATCCTAAGTGCTGCAGGCAGGGCAAAGACAACCAGGAGGAGGAGGAGGAGGAGGAGGAGGAGGAGGAGGAGGAGGAGGAGGAGGAGATGGCAAGAGAAGGGCAGTGGCAGCAACAAGAAGCTGCTACTCTGATGGGGGAAAGAGCAGTGCCAGCTGGGGGAGGCTGGCTGCAGATGGGGCCATCAGTGGCACCCCTCCGACTCCTACCCAAAGCATGCAGTAAACAATTAGCATTAAGTAAAAGTAATGTCACTGCACTTCTTTGCCACCATGTTCCTGGCCTCTAGCTTGCCTGCTTCCTTTCCAGGGTGGTCACTTGTCCTCAGACCTAAGCACCTAGCAGGTTGTGTCCCAGAGCTAAGCAAAGAGCCCCGTGAGACTTGACGGCTGCTGTATTCCCTGTCACGAACTGTGTAGAGGGATGCCTCCTCCCTCCCTCCCTCCCTCCCGCTCGCTCGCTCGCTCTCTCCTATACACGCTCAGCTCTGCTTCTAATTATTTGTAGTCAACACAGGTCTTGACAGGAGACCAAGATGTAAAGGAAGCAAGACTTTTCTCCCAGAGCCACCTGTCTTTCACGCCTAATTTTCACACCAATGTCCCCGCTGCTAAGGAACACCGGCACACTGCAAACGCACCTGAAGCAAAACAGACACCGCAGACAACGAAGGGAATATATCCATTAATGGCTGCACCACCACCATTTGCTTCCTGACTAGCTCAGATGACAGAGGAGATTTTAACAAAGAAGACTTAAGAGGAAGAAAAAGCCTTCCACCTTCTTCATGGTTCAGTGTTTCCTAATTGCTTCTGCAATCCGCCATGACATGTCAGCCCCCTGCTTCCACTGAGGTGCGGAATATTACAGAATTATTTTGGTATCTCTTTAGCACAGAGCTAGACAGTTACATGCCTAAGCAACTGTTTTGTTTTCTCAAGAGCAAAAAGAGCTGTCAGGAGCACAATGCTTGGTTCCATTGTTTCAATGACACCAGTTTGAATTTTTTGCTTCCTCTGCATCAGCATTTCCTCACACACCTTGGCTGGAGTTATGAAATGCAGGGAAACATTAGAAATGTTCTCTGGATGGAGTCATGTCATGACAAAATTGCAATCAGACCAAAAATGGGCTGCTTGCTGAGAGAACATCTCAATGAGAGCCAGTGTGGTGTAGTGGTTAAGAGCATGGGACTGGGACTCAGACAATCTGGGTTCTAGTCCCCACTCAGCCATGGAGCCAACTGGGTGACCCTGGGCCAGTCACAGGCTCTCAGCCCAACCTACCTCACAGGGTTGTTGTTGTGGGGATAAGACGGAGGAGGAAAACGATGTAAGCTGCCTTGAGCCCTTTGTAGGAAAAAGGCAGGATATAAATCAAATAAATAAATACATAAATGTGTCGCCCTCTTGATGAGTGGAATCCACTGCTTGGAATTCAGATGGAGAGGCAGCAAGACTTTCCCCGCATCATTCAGGCGATTCCTTTGGCCCACTTGGATATCCCAATTCCTGCCCGTGGTGCCATGATTCTACAGTGGGGTGAGCAACTGTGGACATGCCATGGGCCAATTTCCCGGCCACAGACCCTGTGGGTGGTACCCCTGTTGCCACATTTCCAAATTTAGGGGAGCAGCAGGAGCAAAAAGGAACGGGTGGCTTGCCATCAAAATGTAGCAGCAAACCTCCACGAAGCTTTAGATGGGCCAAATTGGACTTGTCTGAGGCCAGGTATAGCTTGCAAACAGGCTACATTTGGCCTTTTGCAGAGTCTGCAGAGCTTTTGCTGTGAATTTCAGTGGCAAACCAGCAAGGGGTGTTGTCACCACCATTCTGTGGGATCAGGTGGTGCAGAAGCTGCAGGGACTGAAGAAGAAAATGCAGGAACAGCCCAGCTCTGTTGTAGACTGAAGATGCCAAGATCTGATCTGCTGACTATACACCAGAATGTTGCCCATGTGGGTGAGGACGTGTGGCTGTGCTTTCTTTCCGTTCCCAGCTGCTGCAAAGATTGCAAGCCAAGGAGGTTCAGGGAAGTTGGAGAACCCTGGAATATATTACGTTGATTAATTTCAATATTACCCAAGAGCTGAAACTCTCTGGGCAGTTCCCAATGCACTAAAACACAAGCAACATGTGCAGTAAAGCACCGCATAATATCTCACACCTGCACTATTTGCCCAGGTCTTGTGTTGTCATAAGACAATTGGACTGTCCACAGCACATAGGTCCGTGGTTGTGCTCACCCCACTGCAAGTGGTGTAGCATTCCGAGGGTACATTGCTTCCTTCAGTTTGGTTCCTTTTGAAGGAAGTCCCTGGGGGTTAACTGCATTTTCTAATGTTTGCATTTATTTGCAGCGATAACGGTTGAAAATAAGCAGAGGAACAGCTGGATCACTCCAAAAGGCAGCCAAAGACATTGCTCTCACCTCAAAGTCCACTGCTACATCTTGCTAGATTATAGCTGGCATAAGCCACTTGAAGCATCCAGATGTTTTGGTCTCCAGCTCCCATGGGCAGTGCTGGCGAAGTCTGATGAAAGCTGGAAACCAACACATCTGGAGAGCTATGAGAGGCTAACATCTTCTTCACAGGCTCCAAAATTTGGCAGTTCCTGCCTTTTCCAGGGATAAAGCACACATGACTTTAAAGTTATAGCAAGAAATTATGGCACTTTTTTCTTTTTTCTCAAGGGGTGGGCAATACCCAGGGTTCAGGGAGCTTCTTGCCACTGGAAGGCTTCTAGGACGATGACAGAAAGGGCACATGAGCCCCATTACCCACTCCTGTCCTAGACTGGGGCCCTAACATGAAATTTAGGGGGCTTTATCCCTTTATCAGAAGATGCCTGCAATTCCTATATCCATGTATTGATAATATTTACATCCAGTCGTTTTTCCTGCAAGGAATCCAAAGCAGCCTAGATAATCCTCTTCTCCAGTTTTTGTCTCACAAGAACACTGTGAGGTAGCTCAGACAAGGGTCAGTGACCAGCTGAAAGTCTCCCAGTGACTGGAGACAGAACCTGAATCTCCGAGCCCCAGCGGGACACTCTGGCCACCATACCAGGGCAGCTCTCTGGTCATTTACATTGCCTGTTATTTGACCTGTTCAAACAAATGTCACTCCTTGGCCAAACAGATTTGCTGCCAGTGCAGAGGGCCAGGCCAACATCAGGAGCACTGCCAGGATAAAGGACTGACGCCTCCCCATCAACCACGGTAGGTTCCCAATCTGAACCTGTGCGAATGTTGCATAACCTCACTGCCATCCGGTTGCCCATTCCCTTGTCTTTCTCAGCTCCAGTCTCCTCCCTCCTTTTTCTTAATGCTTTAATAAACTATCTTTAATCTGGTTTGGTGGTTAGATAAGCCGTGGGGTGAAATATGAGACCTGTGCTGAGACCTGCCATCCTGAGACCCCTGGTATTGGACGGGATATAAATGTTTTTCATCATCATCATCATCATCATCATCATCATCATCATCATCATCATCTGGTGCCTTGGCCACAGAGCAGTTGCGGTCCAGCAAAGCGGGAAGAGACGGCACATTCTCTGGCTGCTTATTACGCTGTATCTTTAAAGTAATTTACACGCTGGGTTCAGATGAACCAGGAGTCGAACCTCAGTTTTCATGGGGGGAATGAGGGGTGATGCAGGATCCGTGCAGTACCAGGGTTCAAACCCTGCAAACCAAGCTGACTCTCTGAATGTGGTTATTCTCTAAGCACTTCAGGAGATTTGCTTTGCTCTGTGCAAACTGTGCTTCTTCATCAGTGACAATGGATATCGGAGTTGTTTCTAAAGTCGTAATTCAGAACGGAATGAGGATCCTTTATTTTATCCCCTCTGTTTTTATGGAGACACCAGACAACGGCTCTGCCAACCTGCTGTATTTCAACATTGTCCAGGTTGTCCTCCTGCCTTCTTCGAACCTGATTTGTGGAGACCATTTGATTTAGAAACGCAAAGGTAGTGTCTGCACTTCCAATTTGGCAGCCAACCATTGTGGCTTCTCAGGGCGATAGTTCTTCCCACAAAATAGACTCCTGTTTCTGCCTTTGTTTTTAAGAAGGAGCCATTCACTGCCTCTTCCTGGCTGCAGCATTCCTGAATTGCCCTTCCGGAGTCATTGTTCTCACTGGTAGAGCGGGAATTCTGCCACTGTGTGTTTGCTTTGTGGTTTGGTTTGTGACCAGAAGTACTAAAAAAATGCTGTTCTGATCTTGACAAGTAGAACAGAAGAGCATGAACTGAATAACTGAGGGCAATTTAGGGATGCTGTAGCCAAGGTGATTGAATAGGAATACAATAATTAGCTGATTTAAAAGAAGAGGAAAAGAGAATCTGGCTATTGAAGAGGGCAGTTGCAAGGAGAAGCATAAGAGGGCTTACTTTGGAGTAAATATTCTTTGCAAGGTTTGAATGGGGAAATGGCTTGCAATTGTGTTGAGAGGAATCACTGCTTCAATTTCTCCACCAACTGATTGCATAAACGCAAGATTTTAGTGGTGCTAAAGGGTTGTGGCACGGAAACAGCCTTTATGAATGGCATGTTTGATCCCTGATTCCTCTGGTTGAGAAACATCAGATAACAGAGGTTGCAAAGAGTTCTGGCTGAGAACATGAAGTTCTTAGATGCTGAGAACATAGGAGGCTTCACGCTGCATCAGCCCAAGGGTGCCTCTAGTCTGGTTCATGCAGTGGTTAACTGGCTGTCCATGGAAAGACCAGATGGAGACCACTAGGCTAATCAAGCAGTATAGAAATGTTTTAAGTAAATCAATCAATAAGCAGGACCTGAGTGCAGCAGCCCCTTCCACCCATGTCCTCCAGCAACTGGTGTACCCAAGTATACTGCCTCTGATGGGGGAGGTAGCATATGGCCATCAGGACTAGTGGCTATGGATGGCCCGTTTCTCCGTGCATTTGGCCATTTCCCCTTGATAGGCATAAATAAGAAGAGCTGTACTGGATCAGGCCAAGGATGCATCCAGTCCAGCAGTCCAAGCCAACCAGCTGCCCATTGGAAACCCACAAGCAGCGCCTTTGTACCCATGTGAGTGGAGCTGGCTGGAGCCAGGGGTCAGACTAGATGGCCAACGAGGTCCCTTCTGACTCAGTGTGTTTCTGTGTTCCCCAGCAACTGTTGTGCCTAGGCAGACTGCAACCTAGATAACAGAGGGTCAAATTAACAAATTGTTTGGCCTGCTATAAGTTTGGAGAGTTACTATTAGTGTCGAGTAGACAGGACTGGCTTAGAAGAGCAAGTAGCTGATTCTCAAGCATCTCATCTCCTTCAGCGTTTAATTAAACAGATGCTTTGCACCCTTTGAGCTTCAGCGCACTTGGCTTTGAGGGGCTCCCAAAGTTCTTTTCAGAGTTGCTTTTAATTAGGTTTATGGTTGTGCAAAGATATTAATTATTATGTCTCCTGCTGTTGTGCTTGATGCCATTTAGCACACACCCCCCCCAAAAAAAGCCCTGACACAAATACCATCTTCCAGTTAAAATCAGCTACATTAATATACACGGTCTACAACCTGTAGAGACAGAGATGGCAAGGTATTCCAGTTCGGCCCCAATATAATTTCCATTTTACTGGGTAGATTATCTGCTAGAGTTTACACATCGCTCTGAATTGTAATATGTTCTGTTCGCCAATTGGCATTCCATTCAGGAGGAGATGTTGGACATGGTTGAATTGTGGGCTGTACCATTTGCCCTCGCAGGTGGGGACTGGCATTCTCCATTGTGCACGGTACCATTTGGAAATTCAAATGAGGGATGGTGTATTTCTAGGTCTTCAGTGGTGGATGGAACTAAGAGCTGAGGGGACTGGGCCAGGAGGAAACAAAGCTTTGCTTATTTTTATGTTTATTCTATATTGCCCTGCAGCCAAAGCTCTCCGGGCAGGTTGCACAACAGGTTGGCCCTGAATACCCAACCCCAGCTGCCCAGCATGCTGGAGCTTAAAGCTCCTACTGCCAGGACCTCTGGCTCAGGACAGAGCAGGGTGGGGAACTGTGCATGAGCCAGGAAGCCAGCAATTGAAAGACAGCCATGGGAAAGGGGTGGGGCCATATCCATTTGGGGCAACTTGTAGGGCCAGGGTGCAACACCAGATGCTCCTAAGGTCCAATCCCCCCTTTTGAGGGCCATCTGTACGTGTTGAAGTGACAGCACCTAGTCATTCCAAACTTGAGTGAAATCCCTTCTCTCCTTGTTTTAGGTCAAGATGGCTGCCGACCGGTGTTTTCATCCAAAAACCTTGCCATTTGAAACAGCAGGTAACTTGAAAACCCCAGAAGGAGAACCAAGAAGGATGTCTGTGATCCAAAATTGGCACATTAGCATTCCACTTTGCACTTCCATGGAATCCGCCATTTTCTATGTCCCAGTGCTGGAGAATCCATGTTTATGTGGATGCCTCGCATGTTGAGTGAGCGCATGATGGGCTCCATGATCCTTGTCTGCAAATGCTGGCAGAGCTGCCTGGATTAGCCACATAGGGGCAGAATCCTCACTCAGGGAAAGCCTCCAAGGAAAGTAACAGCTTGTTCTAATGAGAGCCAAAGTCTGGTACTTATCACCTTGCAAAAGGTCAGCTGGCCTGATATGTATGTAAGTATGTAGAGCTGCATTTCAAGGGACTGGGGAATCATTATTTTTCTGTGTGTTTCTGGACTGTGCTATACTTGTATTGTTGCGGCAGACTTATGAACCGGAAGCAGCACTTCATCTTCTGCCATTTGCTTTTGCCCTCTTGTTTGGAATTAAACTGATTTGCTGAGGAGGAACTGAAATTCAGCACCTTGTGAAATGGCAAGAATATTTGGATTGGTGAGCTGCAGAGCTGCAAGCAAGAATTCGCTGTTTCGGCTTGGACCCCAAGGATGGTATTTGATGCATCGCTTGTGTGTTTCAAAGGCAGAGTTTGTCCATTTCTCTGTACAGATGCAGCTGCTGCATAGTTTTGCATAACCATGGTTCTTACTGAAGAAAAGTCTTTTCAATTCATATCTCCGCAAGTTTAGTGGACTTCCTAAGGAAGGACTAATTGGACCCACACAGGCAAATGTTAAACTTACATATCTTCTGACTGTGCTCCAACTGCACCAATCATCATCAGTGCAAGCAGGAATCCTAATCACATATCTGTGTCAGTCCCTTTCCCCTACATGCCCTCCCGCCCCCTAAGATCGGCAGCAGAGGCCCTCCTCCAGGAACCCTCTTTGAAAGAGGTCAGGAGACAGAGCACTAGGAGGAGGGCCTTCTCTGCAGTGGTGCCCCGACTATGGAATGCACTCCCTAGAGAAGTCCGCCTGGTGCCGTCATTATATGTTTTTCAAGACCTTTTTCTTTGGCCAATATGTTAACACATAGTTATTTTAATTGTGAAATGACTCATTTATTTTAAATGATGCTCAGTGTGGAATAGTTAATTTATCTTATCTTACTGAAGTCTGAAATAATGTTGTAAGCCGTCCAGAGATGACAGTAATGGATGGCCTACCATTTTTTTAAAGATAAATAAATAAATAATGCAGAATGTACAGCCAGGTTGCACTGCCAGCAGATACACTGGTGTTAAGATGTGTGGCTAGTGAACACGCGTGAGCTTACTATCCCACATGAAGGAGATGGTTCTCCATCCAGCCTTCTATTAGGACTCGTTGGGGTCTGCATGGGTTTTGGCCCAGCTGAAGAACATGCTATCGGTGCCAGTATTAGTTATCTAACACTGGTGGAATTAGTGATCTAGTGGGTGCCAGTGGTTCTTTAATTACTGTCTCACTGCTGTTCAGAAAGGCAGCCAGAGAGCGCCATCTAGTGCATGCACGGCCAAAACAACTTGGTGCAGAGTGTTAGCATGCTGTCTTCAGGGGTTGCTCAAGAGAAGGGCTTTTTGCAAAGGGAGACCCTTGGGCAGTCCACAAAGACAAAGGCAAAATAAAAGGCAAAACTTTTACAGAATGACAAGAACATGGCATCTGTGCAAAACTCACCTAATAAAAGGAGGCCCATATCTGCATAGGTATAAAATGCCCAGTGATGGAAAATTAGACAATGCTGGCATTTAAATGTTCTGTGATAAACTCATTTGCTTCCAAGAATTCCTTAATTCACCTAGGTTTATTTCTAGCGTCACAACAAGCTTCGTAACATCTGACTTGTGTTCACAGCTCTGGAGCAGCCTTCCCTGAGCCGGTGACCTAAAGCTGTACAGACTACAACTCCTATCATCCCTGGCCAACATAGTCACTGGTCATACGGGCTGGGAACAACTAGAAGTTCATTCAAGCACATCTTTGAGGGCCCCGGGTTGAGGAAAGTGATGTGAAATCCAGCCTTTAGATGTGCTACAGATTTCTGGTCGTAATGAACCCAACGTGCTTAAAGGCAAGTTCCATGGTTAGCGCAGCCTTTCAGGGACTGCCACAGTGGGTCAAATTAAACTTTGATCAGGTTGCTCATCACGTTTTAGGGTTGTAACTGTATTGCAGTGTTACTAATAAACAGCTGACAGATGCTGTATTGTAGCTTTTAATTCTGGGTAGATTAACCTGGAACAGTCACATCCCAATTGCTGAATATTCAGGTAATTCTTATTGTCTTTTTCCTGTCAGCTGAATGTTTGCACTCTGCAATTATGATTGTTTGGTGATACATGGATTGGTTGATGGAAAACAGAAATCATTCTTTTACATCAGCCTTTAAATATTAATACTGATTTATTTTGTAGGGTTGTTGTAAGGATCACAATCAGGGATGGCATCCTCTCCCAACTGAACGCCTTCCTGATGTGTTGCACTACAATTCCCATAATCCTCATCCCTCACTGCTGTGGGGCTAATGGGAGTTGCAGTCCAACACCTCTGAAGTGTACCAGGATGAGGAAAGCTGCATCAGGAGTGTGAAGTGCTCTGAACGCTTGAAAGCACCGTGCAAGTATTAGGCGTTAAGAATGGTTATTAAATGTTTCCAAGGCAGTTAACAGGGATTAAAAGCTATCAAATTAATATGGAAAACACTAAATTGACAATATAAACAGCAATAAAAATGGAAGCAACAAATATGAAAGCATAAAAGCAGGAACATCACAAGCTGACACATTCATGAATGCAAGAATAGAACTGCAGTAAAATTAGAAATAAACTAGGCAATACAAACAACGCTTGGGGGGATGAAATGATTTTTACTGTGTCACATAACATTAGAAGAGGGGGTAACCATACAGCGTTTCTAATACTGAAGGGCAGCTTCTTCATTAGGACCAACCGAAAAGTCACCAAGTAGTGCCCTTTTCCAGACCCACTCCCATGACACTAGATGTTAATCACGACAGGAAGCTAGCAAGAGGATGCATTGCATGGGCCCTAACAGAAGGGTGAGGAGATGATCAAGTTGCAAGAGATGTTGTAGTGAACTTTCCCAGTGTCCAAAACCAGGATAGCTTCTTGAAGCCATGCCATGGCCTTCAGCTTATTAAGGAGAGCACCAGAGATAATTGCCCTGCTAAAAGCAGCTTTCCCCAACTATTCTATAGACAAGAGCTGCTTTTGTTATGAGAACAAAACTTTCCTTCACTGAAGGAGCTTTGCCCATCCCACACACACACACACACACACACACGACTTCCAGGGAAAAGGGGGAATTAGATCCTGAGTGTGCAGACAACCTCTGAAGCAGTGGGAGAGAAGAACTTTATTATATCCATTGCAAGAGGTTTTGGGAGACGAATTGACACGTTGTTCACACAGGAGACTTTGGAGGCCCACAAAGCATCCCACAGCTTATTCAAGGGAACAATATGGCTGCAGATAAAGGGAGTGCACTGTTTCTTTTGGCTGATTTATATTCTGCATCCATATTCCACCATTGTACTCAACAAATTAGAGTGTCTTGGATACAGGTGATTTCATTTTGTCCTAAATATCCTTGAATCCAAATGGAGCTGTCAGTGCATTTCATAATGGACTGCCTGAAGAAATCCTTTCTTGAATGTGCTACTCCCTGTTTGTCACACAACCCAGGTGGAAGATTATGGAAGGAAATGATCTCTCCAACCAATTTCTCCAGGTAATGTCTAATTTATAAAAACTCTGTCACAGGAGTAGGCAACTTTTTTGGGCTGTCGGCAAATTCGACAATTTGAGAAACTGTCCTGGCCACCACCACAAAATGGCTGCCATGGTTGGCATGGTAACCTAGCCAAAGACAGGGTACAAACTAGAGGTGGCATCTAAGTTCCAATATAATCCCCTTCAGCCTACAGTTTCCAGCACTAACAGAAATCCCAATTATCCATAACAAAATGTGCTAATTAAACCACAAACTGGGAAGGGTTGCACACCTTGGCAAGCAAGAAGGAAGGTACTTAGGGATAAGAAATTAGGAACACCAATTCCCACCCCTGCTCTATCAGAGCCGCTTGACATCTTCTTCCCTGCTACCCCATACCAAAAAGGACCCCAAATGCTTTAGCTTTCTTGTTAGGGAAGCTGTTGTAACTCCTTGAACATTTTGCTTTCTCTTTTCTGGATTAAGTTTGACCCATTGCTGAGCCAGAAATGCCAGTCCAAGATGATCACATCAATCATACACACAGACCTGTTAAGTCCATAAGTTGCAAAGTTAAAGGAGGAAGTCTGTAGGCATTATATGAAACAACTGAGATTTAGGGCAAGAAATTAGAGCCGCTTTCAAAAGAAGCTCGACCCAACCACACCAAACGTTTGACATTTCAATTTGGCAGAAATTTAGAATATGTCTTCATTCGGTGCCTAAGAATACAAGTCATTTTCCCAGGAGCCAGAGAAAATTACTCAAGGTTTTAAAGAAGAATGCCAGTCTTTGGTCTATTACTTAGATTATTACCTTGGGCAAGGCATTTTCACAGCTGGCAATTTCAAAGGTGTCTGGGCAGCTAAGGAAGGAAGATAAGTCTTCATAAAACTGATTGACATGCCAAACCATGTGCCTGAGAGCGGAGTGGTACAATGGATTTCATAATAGAAATCAGAACATTGTACCCTAAAATCAGAACTAACCTCTCCATCCAAGCTTTTCCTTTTGCAATAACAAAAAAAATCTTTAAAGGCCAACATTTCAGAAGCTTTCAAGTCATGGAGAAAATATGTAACAGCAAAAGCGTATTATGTTGGCAAAAATATCTATGAGAAAGCAATCTTTTGGGTCAAAAGTGCACCGACAGCCCTGAAAAAGTGATTTTTTCTTACCTTCTAATTCCAAATAATACTCTTTATGTACGTATTTAAAACATTTGCATTCAGTTTTTCTGTCAAAGGAGCTATAAAGCAACTGACATCAAAGCCAGAATGACTATACTGAAAACAGCCCAAGAAAAGCAGTTACTGCACAGAACTGGGCAAGAAATCCCACTGGCTGAACAGTAGATCATGCGTCCTACATCTTGCTGTGCTCATGATGACAGGTGGACACGAGGGAAAAGCAGTGTCCCCCTTCCGTTTCCAAGGGCTTTTTAGGCTGGGGCTATTGGATGCGGTTCTATAAATCAAATAAATCAAATAATTAAATATTTCCCTCCCATTGCAAGCAGTAGCATCAGAAACTGTTTATGTCAACTGGATGTTTGGCATTATTTTCCCCATTGGAGTAGCATGTTTGGGGAGTGGGAGGGCTTTGCAGCCTCTAGCTTGGAAGCCTCCCGCAATCAGCCCGTCCCGTTGTTGCCTTCCCTGGCATTGGGAAGGTAAGTGATGAGGAGGGAGTATCCACCATTGGATGAATCATAGTTCATGATGGGAGTTCAGCTGGAAGAAGCCTAGATGGTCCAGCCCTTGCCCTGCTACTACGGTGGATCTTTGCCTGGAAGGATTCTTGGGCAGCAACCCGGTTTCACCAGCATTCTGGCTTAGATGGCTCCTCCCTGACATGGGAGATCTTCCCAACAGGCAGTAGAGTTGCTTGGCCATTGTGCTTCATTCTGCGCTGTGACTGGATGCCTGTGACCACTACTCCCTCCTCCCTCTCCTCCTTTCATATCTCCCCCCTCCCACCCCAAACAGATTTAGAATGCCTTCCATCCTGTCCCCTACCGTGGTCTTGAAGGCACATCCTGTTCAGCTGAGAAAGAGTTAGATCCAATGTCTGCTTGAGACTCTTCTGGAGAGAAACTGGACTTAACCTTGGCACTTGGCTGAGTATCTGCAGAGTGAGGAAAGGGCAGGAAAACACTGAGCACAATTATTATGGCTTTGTATTCTTCTTCCCCTAAAGACAGTATAATTAGATTAAATGAAGGCTCACAGTCCATTCATACCTGGTACATGTTAATTTCTGGTTACATGCTAGTAACTTCTAGTTATTGTATTTTCCAAAAAGTTCTTTGAGTAACAAATATAACTGAAATTCACCTGTGTCTGGTTACATCTCCAACATCTAGAGCCATGTATTAGATTCATTTTCTTGAGCTTAATGGGGTATAATACAAAAGCTTTGTGCAGTATGTTAAAGGAATAACCTTTTCAATTAAAGAACTGGCATCTAAACCCCACATTACAAAGAAAGAAAGACATATTTCATTCAAGATGTTCAGCTGAAAACCTCTTTCCCATTTATCTTTGTAACTCCAATCTATGTAGCCTGCAATTCTATCAAGATCTTATATATAGATAGAATTTAACCCTTCCAAGAAAAAAGTAATGATTTTTCAAAATTTGTCAAGGTAACGCTTACCTGTGGTAACTAACAAAACTAACAAATCTGCAGACCAGTTTATCAACCATAACAATTAACCTGTCTTTAATTAGATCAGTCACCCTGGAGAAATTGTCAGTGACCTGAGGAGCTTGTTGCATAAGGAGAAGTCACACTAACATCCACAAAGGGGTCCTCCAGTTTTCACAAATTCCACTTCAACTGCAGGCCACTCATCAGATTACACACCATTCTCTTTTATATCAGTAGATAAAAATCAGAACCAATACTTAAAGTTTTGAGACAGAGATATATCCCCCCTCTGGGAACAAAAGAGGCTTCTACTAGTTAAAAATATACTGGAAGAACAGAAGAGAGTTGAACTGATTTAAAGTGGGAAAGAGTTCTGTACCTATCTTCTTATCATCATCTGGGCTACAAGTCCTATCTCATCTCATGTCATCTGCTTCAGTTGTCCCACGATGAAAACAAGTCCCCATGTGAAAGAAAGATAAGGCAAAATGGGAGCAGAGTGATTCCACATTCACTCCCTCACCTGCTGCCTTCTCTGAGCAGACAGACCTACCCCTTCCTTGGTCATCCTGTTCCTAGCACAGCCAGAGAAGCTCTTTCCACCCTCAGCTCATCTGGGACCTAGCCTTACTGGAACCATCTTACAGGTGTGGAATATTCATCCTCCCATTTTCTGTGCATGCCTCATTTGAGGATCTCCATGCATGCTCATACGGCCTTGCAGCCTGACAGGTAGATCTCTGGGAAGCATCTGATTAGCCACTGGGGCAAGCAAAATTTGGTATGCCGGCGCCCTGCTTTGCCATACAAGAAAGCACCTGAACCTTCAGTTTCAGCTCTCCCCTGCTGGAAGCATTTGCTTCCGTGGCTTTTTCTCTATAAGAATTCTGTTATTAAAGTTCTCGTCCGCTATGCACTCTCAGTGTGGCCTTCTCTTCATGATTTTGGGGTAATTAAGATTGCTGGACAAGAAGAACTTTAAGTCTGATCCTGCAGAACTTTTCTCGTGTGCTTTCATTATTATTATCATCATCATTATATTACTTACAAAACTCTAACAGAGAGCAGACAGAAAACATTTTTAATGGCAAGAATTTATAATATGCAGACAAGCTAAGCCATCCTACTTAACATCTAGTTGCAATGCTTTTCTGTTTTATTTCAGCCTTATAATCATTCATAACCGTAACTGTCATTATTAATCTGGAATATTTGCATACATAAAACAGCTGCCCGCAGGGTTTGCAGGTTAAGGCTTCTGTGAATATGGAGTGTTGTTGGAATCCATTTGCATTATGCAACTTAAAAACTATTCCATGATAAAAGTTCTGTGAGGAAAACTTCATGAAATGTTAATCTATTTGGGGGGCTGTTTAAAGAGAAAGCAAGATGGAGACTAACTTTTCAAATATAAGAAACAATAAATATTCATAGACCATGACATTTTGATGACACAGTAACTTAACAGCTTGAGAGACAGACTGAAGAAAGGTGGAAACACATTTCAAGCCACATTTATATTTTTATCAATATAAAAGAGAGAAACATAACTCAGATTCATAAATATGTTGGTAGAGCCTAAGAATATGAACTCCAGCAGGACAACAGCAAAGTATACCTTGATGCCTGGCTGACTGAAAGCCAATTAAAATTCAGTAGAAAAAAATCCTTCATAGCAAAGTATATGGAATATTAACACACACACAGAGAGAGAGAGAGAGAGAGAGAGAGAGAGAGAGAGAGAGAGAGAGAGAATAAGCTACAGGAGGCCTGAAGAGAAACATTGACAACCACATGGCATTATGATGAATATTATCCTAGTTTTATTTATTTATTTATTTATTTATTTATTTAGAAAATTTCTATGCCGCCCCATTCGCCGGAGCCTCCATTGTTCTCCTTTTCATGGTCCTCCTCCTCACCATGTTATTCTCATAGCAACAACCCTGTGAGTCAGGTTAAACTGAACACCCAAAGTCACCCAGTGATTTCTATGGCACATTGAGGACTAGAACCCTGATTTCCATAGTTCCAGTCCAATACTCTACATGCTGCACCATTTTAGGAAAAAATGGTTTGATCTCATCCACTATTTTCTTTCACCTAATCATTTCACCGATTCACCAGCAAATTTGTTTGAGAAGTCTCACTGAACTAAAAGGAGCTTATTTCTAATTAGCTTTGTCTAGAATAGCACTGTAAATCCCCAATCCCTTCCTTCCCCACCCCACACCCCAAAATGGCAAGGGGATTGGGCGAAGGGTCAGGCAGACCCTGAGCGGGGATTGGGCGAAGGAACAATGGGGGCGAGATTAAGTGAGCAAAGGGGGAAAGTATAAGAAGCGTCAGCTGGAGAAATGTGTGTGTGTGTCGCTTCCTGCCTGCGTGTAGGGAGGAGCGGACACCCGGTGGCTTTGCGCAGCTGAATGAAGGAAACTGAACGACTCTCCGCCTGACTGGGCCTCATTGGCACTCGGTTTAGTGGGTCTGTAAGTCACCTGGCCAGCAGGGACCTCCGCAGGAGGGAATGTGGTCCAGCTTCTTGTTAGCAGCTCAGCAACTCCCATCTGCAGATAGTTAACTTCGTCAGGTATATTTCAAGAATTTATGAAACTGACTAGCTCAGAAACTGCTTCCAGGCTTGTCCATTTATTTATTTATTTATTTATTAACTGTTTTTCTATCCCGTCCCCTAAGGAATGTCCTGGGACAACTTACAATAAATAAATAAGATAGAATAGCCCCACAGCATCCGACCATTAATATACTAAACCCCAGTTAAAATAGATTAAACAGTTATTCAATTGACTTGCACGTTTCCGAGAAGGTGAATGACAATTCTCCACTCACTTCAGTGGGGACAGTGGCTGGGTTCGCACACCACGGCAAACAACCTTGTGCTGTGTCCATGGTGCACAGCTTTTTGCCCAGTGGGGTGCCTCCCATGGCCATGGAGTCTGCACTCCCTGCCCCATCCTCCACTCTCGCCATGCATCTGGGCAGCCCAAGGGGGAAAACGCTTTACCTGTGCCATTGTTCCCTATGAACCTCAGCATTCTCCTCCTTCCCAGAGATTTGGGCTGACACCTCTGCAATACATCCTAGCTGCTCCAGCCCCCAAAGGAACGTTGGCCAAATCACAATTAACATTTTGCGGTGTTCTGCCCTTCTCCTCCCATGCATTTACCTGCATTTTCCCATTTCCAAAAGAAAACAGGAAGACAGTACATCAGTCCACCTAAAGGAATAAAGTGAGTGAAGATGTGTAGGAATAAAGTGAGTGAAGATGCATGTGTTGCTAGGAGCTGAGGTGCTAGAGAACAGGCAGCTGAGTAGCCATTTGCAGTTGCTCTTTCCACCGAACTCTATGGTGACTCCATGCAAACAATGATAAAATGGAGCCCCCTGCTTTGGATGACTGGAGAAGCCAGGGAGAAGCATGGGAACCTTAGAGCAGACTGTTGCTCCCTTCCATGGTTTGGGGAAACTACAAGAACCACACAGAAGCACCAGGACGGCATCTGGATGACACAACGGGCTGGCAAGGGTAAGAAATCCCCATGACCTCTTGTGATGCGCATACCAAGCCAGTAGCTCTGCACATATTTCCCTTCGCAAGCACTAAACTACCCGCTCGTCCCATCAGACTTGTAGCTTTGGGGCGAAGCACACGCCTAGCTCAGGGGGTGCTTCTAGATGGCACCCACCCCCATCACAGGATGCTGTGCAACTTTCCATTTTTCCCTCCCTAACAGTTTCGTTCTGGTCAGGAAAAAGCGTTGGGAAAGGTTCAGAATATAAGGAGAACGCTGCCGCGGCAGACCAATTCAGATCACACGGCAGGCAACCAGCTGCCTGTGAAAAGTCCACACAGAGCTGTGAGGACCCTTTCTCTCGTGTTCCCCAGCAACCGGCGTACCAAGGCGCACAGGAAGGGAAAAAACACAAATGCATCTCTGGGGCTGGAGGAAGAAGTGCTTTGTTTGATGGGAATGTTCAACTTGTTTCAGAGAGCAATTTTCTCCCTCATCAGGAGCACGAGTCTCCGACAGTTACCTTCCTTCATACCAAACACTCCACAATCAGCCGGTCCATGGAAGCAGATGCTTTGGTAACACTTTTCAGTGAACAAAGGATGGTTAATTGGAAGGCTGGTGAAGGAGAAAGTCGGTCTCCAAAAAACACCGAGCGTTCACATTAATGGAAGTGAGTCTTCCTCAACACCAGGACCCATTCTCTTTTTTTCCCTTCCTGCTTCGTTCCCCTCCATCTTCTCTTGGGCAGACAGCCATCTGCACTAGCCCCTGGTACCCAGGGATCTGCCCAATCCCCTTTCAAGCCATCCAAGCTGGTGGCCATCGCAACATTTCATGGTAGCAAGTTCCATTGTGTAACTGTCCACTTTTATCGGTGGAAGACGATCTCATCCCACCTGGACCACCCCTCCCTAAAAGTCCATGCACAAGATTGGGGGGGGGGGGGGGGATGTGTAAGATTAAAGGCTTGTCCAGAAGCATGATCGGTGTAGGACATGGATTCGCAAACTACGGCCCGTGGGATGGATCCGGCCCGCCATGGCCATCCATCCAGCCTGCCGCACCGTTCGCTGCCCACATGCGCGCTTGCTGAGCAGGCGGGGAGGTGGTGGCTTGCTCGCTCGCTCGGAGATGATTTTGAACTCGCTGGGAGATCTCCGAGCGAGCGAGCCACCGCCACGTGCGCCCGATGCTGCCTTGCGCGTGCCCGACGGCACCTCACTGGCTCGTGCCCTTAGGAACCCCACCTCGCCAGCTCGCAACAGTCACCACAGTCTTTCAACTGGCCCCCTATTCAAAAAGTTTGAGGACCCCTGGTGTAGGATGTCAGCATACTGTTCGTATATCTTATTTCTGGAATTGTCTCAGGCCCTTACGGATGCTAGACCATCTCCAAGCAACTGGAGCGTCAGATCGTGCTGTACAACAGTCAGGACCTGGCAAAAAACAAAATAACGCCTTCCTCCAAAGGTGCTGGCCATCAGGATGAATCGTACTTATCCACGGAAGCAATTCTAGCTGATGAGAGACAGATCAACATACTCAGGGAGTAGAAAAACATGGCACCTCTCTCCTTGGGCTTCACCATTTTAGACTGCATCTGGGGGTGGTCTGTTTCACACTCTGCAGAAATCAACGAAGCGCATTAGGGCAAGACTTCTCTTCCCCTGCTCTGAAGTGGCTGCCTGCGGAGGGAGCCCTCATGCAAAGTGTCCTGCTCGACTCGCTTTACAGAAGTGGCCATGGCATTGCACACAGATCTATGACAAGCATGGAAAACAAAGGACCACTGACAACACACATGGAGGGGCAGGGTCTGGGGAGCCTGGAGCTGCACAGAGGTGTTTCAAGGGGCACTCTAACGGCAGGAGTTAGACCTTCCTTCCGTTATGTCTCTCCACAAGGGTTGAGTCTTGCTCAGAGGCGAAAGGCATTGAGCGCAAACAGGAGAGGTAATTAGAGCTGTGAATGCCGCCACTGCTTTTCCGGCATGGGTCAGTGCCTTTTAACAGCTGCAAGATGGAGAGACGTTAGTTAAGGCTGAAGGATGCTGGGAATTAAAGGCCTTTTTTTCTATGTAAACTTCCCTAAGATCTCACCTTTCTGCCAGAAAATGGTGCTCAAGTCAGCTAAAAGTAGAGCCCTGACTGAAAGCTACATCTTCATTACAATGTAAGATAAAAATATATAAATTAAAAATTCAGCAGGGCTCCTCTGGTTAAAGAATGAGACCCTGTCTCGGGATCTTTTTTATCTAAGGACTCAGATGCGTTATTCATGTTGCATTGTCAAAGGTCTTTGATGGTTGATGGGTACCAGCAGCTTGAAAGAGCCCCACCTGCTTGGATCCGCATTGAAGAAAATGGCATGGCAGTATTTTTCTGATGCAGGAAAAATGCATCTGTGGGACACTGACACTTCTAATCTTGCTCTCATCTCCTTTTGCTCCTGTGCTTTTGATGTGTGTGTATCCTGTAACTGTTCAAAGGCTAAAACTGTTTTCCTAATAAAATAATATTTGAAAAGAAAAACAGTCGTCTCAAACCCCACTGGCTTGGTCTGTGGCATGGGAGGTGCCACATGGTCCTTTCAGAGGTAAATATCTACCTGAAACTAGCACTCTACATTTTTGTGAGATACTTTTTGTCTGTGGTTCATGGACATCTTTCATTCTATCATCCACTCCTTCGCAGAATCAGATGTTTAGTTTTTTTACAGATTTTCATTTTCCATGCAAGAACTTGCATTAGAGCAAAATCCCCCAAAATCAGACGACATTCTGCAGAATCCATGTGACCTGGAAAAAACTGGTCTGCAGTGGAATGCACAGCAAAGATTCACAGAAATCCAGACTTGTTTGAATCTGCTACAGATTTCTTTGCATCTCTGAAGAAAACCATTACTGAGGAACTTCAGAGATCTGGCTGCCACCTTCCATCTTTGTCTGCTCCTAGGGTAGTGAAAGTTCTTGACTCAGTTTCTAGGATCAGTAATAGACTGCAAGGGAGCAACCCTAAAATGACTGGGATTTGCTGGAAGCTAAGTACCAAGGGTTTAAGGGCTCAGATCCACGGGACCAAAAATGGTGTACAAATTAGCATATGCCAATTTATTTCTGCTCTAAAGTCTTTCCATAAGGGTCCTGTCTCCTAAGGACATCCCTATTTGTAAAAAGGGATGGATGGAGAGGGGAGAGGAGAGGAGAGGATTAGATGGGGAAGCTCAGGCAGGGAGATTCAAGGGGTGGGCAGCAGGAGGTGAAGCAATGGTGCCAAAAGGTCAGCCAGTCCAGGGAGATCAGGATCTGTGTGCCTTTATTCCAGCAGACAGTAGGGCAGTGGAGTAGTGGCTTCCCAGAGATTTGGGCTCCCAGTGAATGATCTGAAGCTCCCAAGTGAATGATTTGGGACTCATGCCCTAATGGCTCATCTGAAGTCCATTTGTGCATAAGCTGCATCCTCGATGGGAGAATACCCTGCAAGTAAATCCAAAAAAGCTGGATTTTCTGGGGTTGCATTGCTGGGTGGCAGGATATTCACCCTGTTCGGAATGGGGTTTTCCTCCTCCTGAAGGACCAAGTGTGTCGCCGTACACTTGCCCGTTGTTCCTGGGCATCCCACAGCACTTTGCGGTAGCTTCTGCAGGGGCAGCGATTGAGTCCTTTCTCAGAGAAATTGGACTTGATCACACAATTACTCAGCCCCTAGATATGTCTCAATTAAGTGCATCAAACATGCTTTGAAAGGGTTTGGAAGCTTCCGTTGGTTCGGAAAGTAGCTTCTGGTTTATTATCTGGTGGGAGGCATTCTGATCACATCTGTCCACTTTGGTTCACTTACACATTTGTTCCCAAAGAGCTAATCATAATCTTTAAGGCTCTAAATTGGGGGGGGGATGCTTATGGGCCACATCCACCACCCTGCAAACTTTTTTGATTTCCACAGTCACCCTGCCACCGCACCACTGAAATTTGGTGAAACGGCAACAAGAGAAAACAGCCCCCTTCCAAGGAAAAATCCACAGTGCCCAGCTGGTGGGACCTTCTCTCAGTGACTGAAGCCAAGCCATGTAGCCTCCAGCCTTGGTTGACCAACAAATCTGGCCGACAGGCAGAGAAAGCACATAACTGACTGAGAAATTCAAGTGTCGTCCTGCAAAGGTGATCTTACTCACTTATGCAGTTAAACAAGAAATTCCAGCTCCAAACCTATTCCAGATAAATGAGGTGAGTGGGCCATTGCCTGCAGCAAAATAACAGCAGTCCCTGCCAAATTATAATGTGGTAAATATGTTTGCCGTAGCCAAGCAGACCCTGCTGCTCGCAGGTTCAAGAGGCCAGTCAGCCTCTATTAATTCAGAACTTTGCTGGTTCATTCCTTGAGCTTAGTGTGCAGACTCTGTTAAGTAGGCAGGGTGAAAAATGGCTCTTTAAAGCATGATTGTAAATTTGCCAGTCACACTGCAGAGGAAGGGTAGGTGCCTTCCAGATACTTAGCTCTACCGCTCTCACAACCATGGCTATTGTCATGAGCCAGGATACTTCCCTTCATGCATCCAAAGGCACTGCCATGCACACACCTCCTGTCAAAGCTCAGGTGCACGAGGCTTCCCCTGCCGCTCTGTTTGTGGCCAGCCCGGCACCCCCGGTCAGGTTTGGCCCTGGGTGATCCTCTTAGCTCACCTATGAGCATCCTCCTGAAAATGAGCAGGACACGGAAAGGGTTGTGTTCCGTCTCAGGGCACTGGGGATCCAAAATACCAGTGCCTCCCAGCATGCCTAGAACAGGTAAGGGGAGCATAATTCTGACCAAACTGAGGTAGGAGTGTAATTTCTCCCTCTTTGCAGTTTTTACACTTCCACAGCTATAAAATGGCAAAGCCAGCATTGCAGGGTGGGGAAAGCATGCCAACTAATGAAACAATTAAAAAGGGGGTGTGTGATGGCAGAATAGAGGCCACATTTTGAACTGGCCAATGAGTTTTCTGCTGGACATATGACTGATGCTGGAATTCTTTCTGATCTTCTGCACTCCCTTTCTTTTACCTTTCAGTGCTGTGGCCTCCACACTCTGATTACCCAAGCAAGTTAAACTCAGATCCAATCCATTCCCATTTAAGCATATCTTCATATTCATGGAAGCACAGCTTAAGTCAGCAGCTAATAAATGCAGGCTCAATGCTTCACTATAGAAGGAGATGGAAGGGCAGCTGAAATGAATGAAGCGATGTGTGTGGACAAAACAACACTGCACTGTGACCCAGAAGAGTCACAAAGAACAGGCTACACAGAAGTTTCTTCCTCAACTGAAGAAAAGCTGGTGCAAACTAGCTTAGACAACCTTCTAGGGATGACAAATCAATGCATGATCACAAGGCCTGACCTGTTGCAGACAGATTCATGTGATGCAGGGAATGCTAAAGCAGTTATGACAACAGAACCTCATACATAACTGATAAGGCAATATTGATCATTGATCATTTTGAATCCAGCACGAGCCAGTATTGATCCAAATCAGGTACAAATGTACAGATAGAGGAAGATGTTCCCCGAGGAAGCTCTCTCGTGTTTGATTGTTTCAACTATCAAACATATTGTAAAGGAATGCCCAAGACGTGCGTTTCCTGGCTCCTTAGAAGATCTGCACGAGGCAACACCAGAGGCGATTGCTTGGCTAGCTGAAATAGACATCCGGTTACGAGACTGCTGCTGTATCCCTGAAGAAATTTTGTATATATTTGTGTGGATTGTTTGTATATATTTGTTTCTTCTCTTGTCATGAATTCATCATACGCGAAATAAAAAATCTTTCATGTCGGTGTTACCCTGGAGCCAGGTTGCATAAAAACTCAGAAGCCACATGAAAAAGCTAAATCTGGAGAGGACAGCCAGTTTGACACTGCTGATGTAGATTTTGCTTCCTTGCGTCACGTGACACGTGAGTCTTCTGCCGATGGCTGGAAACATCACGCTCTCCTCCCCATCTTGTGGCTTGCAGTGTAGAGCAGCGGCACAAAACTTCATTCCTGCCAGCCAAATCTTGCCTGCCAGAGGTCCAAATTCAGTGTTCCAGTTTTTCCTAGCCCTTTCCTCCAACCCTTAGTTGTTTAATGCATTCCCAGCTTTTGCATGTTTTTCTTCTAATTCGAAAAAGAGGAAGGCCTAGTTACAAAAAGTAAGCTTTGTAAAATAAAATAAGCTGGTATGTTTTGTATTTTGGCCCAGCCAACCAGTGGAGTGTGTCCCCCATGAGAGTCTCCGAAATTGAATTCAGCCCTCAGTTGAAAGAGGTTCATTACCCTGGTGAGGGTAGAGGATGGGAGAAGGAGCCAAACCAACACTGGCTTTCTGGTTGTTCCAGCATCTTTCAACTGAGCAGTATAAATATGAGCTGAAAGGGCCGCAAGCTGGGAGAGAGCAGCAGAAATGTAAATACCACACCCTTGTCTCCATTGTGCATTTGCACAAGGAATCCAAAAGCTGTTCCTACACCCATAGCTCTTGAGGGAGGGTGAGGCCAGGAAGTATCCAGGTGTAGAAAGCACGTCGAAAAAGTCTATTTCCCAACTCGTTATTCAGACAGAGGTACAATGCAGACAAACCGTGGGGTAGGGATCCCCGAGGGCAGGAGAGGAGGAGGAGGAGAACGCAATGCTTACATCAAAGGCCTTCAAGATGTAACACATGTTTCTGCTTTGTGCTTGCATTCCTAGCGATGTTATCAGAGCTTCTTGACATTCCCTTCCTCAGCATCCCTAAACGGCATCTATCTTGGCTTCCTTGGCAGATAAAGATACTGGGGAACTGAATACATTTCCACACGTCAATGTTTCATTTCATATATAATGCACCCAAATGCAAAGCACAACAAAAGAAAATGAAGGAATGTTGTTTTGAGCATTATCTTTGTAAAGAGGCTTGGGTCAGACTACAGGCCATTTGATCTCAACAGATATTGTTGGCTAAGTTGTGAGAACATTATCCAAAGCCCAGAACAGGAATCCTGTTTAATTCCTACACCCATCATCACCCCAGAATTTCAAGCAGAGTATGGCAGAAGACGCCTTCTGGATCTCTTTGCCTAACCTATCCTATCTAGGGAAATTTATGAGAAATCTATTATAGCTGGTTTTAGAGCAGAATTTACCCCGTACACATTGCCCAAGTTGAAACATGTACTCAAATGCAATCTATGGCTGCAGTCCACACATTTCCAAGCTTGTGATGCAATTCACTGACTGAATAAGTGTGCTTAGAAGTACATAGATTTGTAAATTATTCATGAAAAAGTTGACTTTTTAAAAAAAATGTGCACAGTAAATGCACTTTCATCAATGGGAGAAAAGTATAAACTTCTGAAAAACATTCACAATTGAGGGAAATCTTTGGGAAAAGGCACATCTCCATCATTGTTGCTGTTGGGAGGGTTTATTTATTTTATTTTTATTTATTGATTTATTGATTTATATCCTGCCTTTTTCCTACAAAGGGCTCAAGGCAGCTTACATCATTCTCCTCCTCCAGCTTATCCCCACAACAACCCTGTGAGGTAGGTTGGGCTGAGAGTCTGTGACTGACCCAAAGTCACCCAGTTGGCTCCATGGCTGAGCGGGGACTAGAACCCAGATCGCCTGAGTCCCAGTCCCATGCTCTTAACCACTACTCCACACTGGTTTTCATCTCCTACATCTCAGGGGCATCTAAAATTGGATCAGTGGTGTCTTAGATGCTACCACAAGTGGGCAGTTTTTCTGGACTCCATATCTGGTTGCGATCAAGACCTCTGGGAATTTCTGGCATGCAGACTCCAAAAATATCTGGAAAATTAACAAGTGTCCCTGTCATCTTTACTCTGAGGGCATCTTAAATGTCTTCTAATCCTTCTGATCCAGGTGGTTGCAAATCCTCAATGATAACACTGTATGCTCAATCCAGTGCCCCCAGTCCATAGAAAGCTTAGAAAACTCACGGAGTATGACATGAAGCTGTATTATGAGGCATATTCATTCCCTTGCTTGGGTGTGCTTGCTTTTACCAGAAATACTACTTAGAACTCGAAGCCGCTAGGAGCAAAAAGAAAAGATGGAGGAGGGCAGAGAAAGCAACCACTCAAGTGCGTAGGAAATTGTAGGAAAACTCATGTGTGCAGTATCATATCTGCATGACTGTCTGTTATTGCACACATCAATTTTAACTGCTTCCAGAAAGATGGCACCATGTTAGTCTCTCACAGCCAGAGAGAGAGAGAGAAAGAGAGAGAATAAGAACGAGTTTTGTGACACCTTGAGGTGCAATCCTATGCATGTTTAGGCAGAAGAAAAGGTTTCCCAGTTCCCAGCATGCCTTAGCACTGGCCAGAGGGATGCTGGGAGTTGCATGATCCTATGCTTACACAAATCGACTGATATGTAGGTGATGCAATACAAGTGAGACAGCAGTTCAAAAACATGTGATGGCCAGTAGCATAACCAGTTTGTAAATGTTACAGATTTAAGTTTTTTAAAATAACATAGATTGAAGCATTTTAATATTATAAAATTTATGCATTAGATGTGAAATGTTTCAATATATAAACCAGCTTCAGTAGGTTACAGTAGCCCTTATCAACTGAGCCAAGGTCAAACTGGGATTAAAAATCAGCACCTGCCTTCTACAACCAACGAAGCTGCATTAATGAACATCACAGATTGTTCCATCTCATCTTTTGCATGGATATCGGGTTGCAGCTGATCCATAAACATCGTCTCCTTGACCTTTCTCCATTGCAAGCTCCCTTCCACTGCAGGCACAAGGATCATTCTTAACGTCCTGATGTCATGGCATTATTGAGAATCCTGAGAGCTTGGAGCTGCAACTCTGAAAGTCAAGCCCCTGTCTCACCCCCTCGCCCCCCCCCCCCTATAGCCAGCATTGAAAGAACGGCACTGGCTCCCCCCACACACACACACACACACACACCCGGGAACTGCAACTGGGCCTTCAAAGGGGCAACAGGGGGCATGCCAGGGAGGCACAGGAGAGACATCTGGAGTCCAGGACTTTTGCTGATTCTAATTAGCGCCTCCGCCTCCTTCCCTCTCTGACACTTCATGCACATGGTCCCAAAGGGTCGTTTCAATCAAATACATGGTGCAAGGCATGGCAAAGGTAGAGAACATTTCTGCTGTACCTCATTCCATGCCAAGGATGGACCTGAGCCCCTAAGCTGGGTGGCTTCCATGCAACAAGGACACAGCGCCCTTGAAGTATTATCCTCACTTGGTAGTCATATCTATAAATTTACTGGGGGCGAGGCGTGTGCGTGTTTGTAAATAAAATTCTTAAATTTACAAGAGCAGAGCAAGGCTGTCGAGGATAGGACACTTTGGAGGGGTTTCAATGACAGGGTTGACCTAAGTTTGAGATAATTTGATGGCCCATAACAAATGTGTGTGTGTGTGTGTGTGTGTGTGTGTGTGTGTGTGTGTGTGTGAGAGAGAGAGAGAGAGAGAGAGAGAGAGAGAGAGAGAGAGAGAGAGAATTCATGCATGCAGCTTGTGGAAGAGAATAAACAGTGAAATCAGATGGAAAAGAAATGCAAAGAGATTCAATCACTTAGACTAAAGTTTAAATGTTTGAAGATAGGATAGGCATAGTGGCCATTCGCAACAGCAGTAAGTGATGAGGATGCAAACTTGCTTGCGATGCTACGTTAATTCATACCTGTAAAAGGACTGACAACCACTGTCCCTGTTCAAGCCACAGGTGACAGACCAGACTGGGCTTCCCAATGGGTCGTGATCCATCTGCTTCACACTGGAGCTCCTTTGTTCAAAAGTGGCCACTCACTAGTCAGCCACAGAGCATGCTGGGAGAAATAACCAGTTTCTGAGCATCGCTCTTTCTGGTGCCTGGTTTGTGTCTAATCTGCGGGGGATTGTAGGGAATTCAAAATGCACTGGGCAGACTTAGATGAAAATATAAAAGAAATAAAATGAGATTTGCCAGGAGAATCTACTATGTTGCTTTTCAGTAAAATATGAGCTAATCCAATATAAGTTGCATGAAATACATTAACTGCAGTCCACTTACTAGCTGCTGGATATTGGAAGAAAAGGCAGTTATCAATATAAGACAAGCAGAATGGATCTTATTCAAGAGGGCTTTAATATATAGGACAACACCCTATAAGAGGGTTTAGAGACTTTAAATGAAAAAGGACTATTGGTATATTGATACCCTTGTATATGGTCCTGGAGTGGAAATACTAATTGTGGTGATGTTTTCTTTTGCTGTTTCAGTCTGAAATTTGAATTTAATACATTGCCATTTTACCAGTTATTATTAAATTTTTGACTGTTCTTAGATTTAGATTGAGTCCCTTCTTTGAACATATAATGCAATTTTATTTAAATAAGGTAATAGGTTGTCCTAGCAAATATTTCAGAATATCATTAAGGTATTTAAAATCACGTATTTGCTCATTTGTGGTGTTCTGCTCTAGTTTTACTTTGGCTGCCGCTTTATGAATGATCCGGTTTTTGTTGTTGCAGTTTTTAAGTCCCTATTTATTCTTTTGGCTAGAGATGGACCTGCAGGCCCTGTGGGACGAATAGCCCTGACGTGATCATCTGTAAACTTTCAGCGGAGAGAATTGTGTTGTGTTTTAAAAGCTTCAGAATCGCGCCTGCAAGGACAATGAGAATCTGCAACGCTAATGGAGAGCATTTGCCAGGTTCCCATTTGCCACACTTTTCAACAGACGGTGGATGACTGCAGCTGTCCAATTTGCTCCTGGAGCTCTCATTGTGTCGCAGTGGTAAACTTCCATCTGTGCCTGTTAGAAATCTCTGCCCTTTTTCTCCCGTGCCAGAGACATTTTAGATGTATCCCAAGGAAGTGAACAGTGTAAGAGTAAGAAATTTAGCATCTGCACTAATGGGTACATGATGGCCCTTGGGGGAACATTCTTGTAAGGTGGGCACATGGTGGCCATCAGAGAGTGATGCGCACCTACTGTGATGCGCAGGATTTAGATTTCAACTTGGAGGAGCTTTCCCTGATCCGTGCCGAAAGCTCTGCACTGCAGAGGGCATTCGCAGGCCGTTTCATGACACGGGCTGGGGATCACCCCCTGCCAACAATCCCTGAGGCCAAGTGTCCAAAACTGGGCATGCAAATGAGTCTTTCTGTGCCTTCATCGTCCTTCTGTTTCCTGACACCCAGAAGGCCACCCCAGCTGGTCTAGGGCTAAATAGGCAAGCAAGAAAGTGATCAGAGCAAGCAAGCACTGAGAGCTCACAGGAGTTTAGCAGTGGAGTTCAGCAGGGGAGACCAAGGGGAAGGTCTCTGATTTTTTGCTTTTTCTTGTAGCCTACCCTTGTATACTAGCAGGACTCTGTGGTTAACCTTCAGGGAAGCCAGGATGGAGCTCATGCCATTCCAAGATGATCAGCAGGGTAGAAGCAAAGGGGCAGAAGAGACTATGGATGGAAAAGACCCTGCAATGGGGATGACCTGCGAGGACTGGGCAATGCTGTTTTCTTGCCTGTGATCAATGTGGCTCCATGTGCAACAAGTGAAACCTGTTGGAAGAAGATGTGACAGAGCTGGAGCTGCAAGCATCAGTCCTCCAGAGAATAAGAAAAGACAATGTTCTTCCACAGAGTGGCGAAACTACAACAGCAAAGTGAAGTCCAGGAGCTGGAAATGCCACAGCAAAGTGAGGAAGGAGAGGAGATTCCTGAGGCAAGGGGAAATGAAGGGAGGAAAACTCCCTGGAAAGAAGTGTCAGGAGCAGAGGGATGAACAGACAGCCTGCAGGGCAGGACTGAAGGACAACCTACAGAGAAAGAATCACCGGGCTCCCTGGACAACAGCAAGCAAGAGGCTGAAGTTCAGTCAAGCAGAGGCAACGAAGCTAAGGCCTACAACAAATAAGAGAAGAGCAAAACGTGTGAAACTGAAACCCATGTGCCACAAAGACCCATGGTTATGTGCTAGTGTTGACCTTCAAAGCCTGAGACCTTAGGGATGGCCCTCTTCCATGTTCCCATGCCTTCATGGTTTAGCCAGGTGAATACCAGAGAACGGCCTTTTTTCTAGTGCTGCTCCAGTTGGTGCAACCCCAACTGGTCCCAGAGTTATTAGTTTTTACACACCAGGTAAAGCCCACCCTGTTTCCCTGTGCTTACAAAACTGTGCTGTTGTTCATGTTGTTAGTCTTTTTGTCATTTTTTGTGTTGCGATATTTGAAATGTTTCTTTGAACAATAACCAATTCCTCTCGGTAACATTTGTTGCTGTCGTGTGTCATCAAGGCATCTCTGACTTAGGGCAAGCCTATGAAAGAAAGCCCTGCAAGAAGGCCTGCCCTTGACAGCCACGCTCAACATCTGTACACTCAGGGCTGTGACTTCCAGCATGGAATTGATCCAGTTCATAGATGGTCTTCTTTTTCTTCTGCTTTTGGCTTTCCCAAGCATTGTCATCTTCTCCTGTGAGTCCTGCCTTCTCGTGATGTGCCTGAAGTGCGAGAGCTAGAAAACTAGCATTTTTGTAGAATTCAGCAACCCTCGTGCTGGACAGCTCCCAGGGATGTAGCACCGAGGATGCTGGACCAAGTCTCTCATTCCTGCACCTTACGAGTTGAACTGCTCCTTTTCTATCGATAATCCCCATCCTCGAGACTCTTCCATTTCTGTTGTTACAACTCAGCATGGGTGTATCTAAAAGGTCTAGATTCCTGTTGTTATAGTGCACTATTTCCACCACCTGCAGAGAGCAATTATTAACGTGATTGATACTGTTACATGTCGTCAAGTCTTCCGCGATTTATGGCAACCCAGGGAATGAACACCCTCCAGAATGTCCCGTCCTTGATAGCTCTGCTCAGCACTTGTAAACTCAAGGCTGCGACTTCTTTTATAGAATCAATCCACCTCCATTCTGATCCTTCACTTCTTCTGTCTGCAACTCTCTAAGGAAAGCAAATTTGGTGCTGCCAAGTTCCATACCTTGGAAGTAGGATTCTCCAACAGCAGTAGACTAATCCAATCTGGAAGTGGAGATGACATAACTTGATATTAAAAGTTCAGAAGATGCTGTAGCCTTCAGTAGAAGACTGAATAAACCTCAGGGTTCCCCAAATACATGGATGGCTTTTCCATAAGTTTCCAGGGAAAGGAAGTGAAAAAGACGACCATCCTTAGACATTTGAAGTTCCAAGTGTCCCCCTGATCCAGGAGAAATATCCACCAGTCTGATCTCACCTGAACCTTGCTGAAGTGCCCAGATAGACCTGAGACAAACTGGAAGGTCCAAGCCTCATCTGGTGTCTTTGATTGTTCGCCTTTACTGGTTGCTCCTAATTAGAGATAGCTCATACCTATGGATTTCCATATCATCCTTTCTAAGAGCAATCAGAATTCTCAGAGGGAAACAAGAGGGAACTATCCACCAGTTTCTGAAAAAGTCCAAGATTTCAGAAGTGCAAAACCTATGTTGGGAGAGCAAACCTCAATCAGCCAAATGGGTGTGGGGAAGGATTATGAAATGAAGTGGCTGGAACCCTAAACAGAAGCACCTCACATGGCCATATTTTGTTGCAAGTCCCACCTGTACGTAATGAACATGTGCAACATTTTCTTTTCTAAACAAGGTTGAGGCTCTTGCTCTTTAGCGACTGGAGTTCTTCTTTCCATCTTGACTTCCTTTACCTGCTCTTTCTGGTGGATCCCTTCTGTAGCTCCCTCTGTGCTTCCCTCCTGCTTCCTCGCTCAGGGGCATGGCTCCTGCTAACCTGACTCTGCTCTAATTGTTCAAAATCAATCCTGGAAACATCCCTGCAATCCTCGCTGGCCTGCTTCATTCCAGAAGGAAGTGTTTCTGCGGGTTTGGGTTTGCTCTGAAAATGCCCAGCTCACTCACTTGCTGAACCGGCAGAGAACCTGGGGGCCAGTGGACATGGCATCCCCCACTTCTTCACCGCCATCATTGCCTGGGCCAGAACATAAGAACATAGGGAAAGCCGAACTGGATCAGAGGAACAGTCCAGCCACTCCAGTACTCCATTTCGATGGTGGCAAACCAGCTGCTCAAAAGATCCCTCAAGCAGGAAGGGTGCAAGACCTCCTCCTGCCCAAGCTCCTCAGCAACTGGTGTTTGTAGGCATGCTACCTCTGGAGAAGGAGACAGCACATGGCCAGCAAGCCTAGTAGCCACTGACAGCCTCCTCCAGAGCAGGGGATAGGTGAACAGGTCAGTTGCAATGGCGAGGAGGAGAAGCAGCTCCAGGGGGTTCTCGTCCATGGGATCTCGATGGGGCAGGGGCCTCGGCAGGTGCCCGACCGTGCCTAGCCTGGGCACGGGCCCTGCATACACACACCCACACACATCCCAGCCTTTGCAACTTAGAAGTGCGGTATCCTTGGCAACCTACACTGATGTGCATCTGAGATACAGAACTGAGCACACACATACATGAACAGCCATATGTGTTGGAAAGGAAATTTCTGAGCATCCTTTTTCTTCCCCTTCTCAGGAGGGAGGGAGGGAGGGGGAGAATAAAATGTAACCTTTGCACATCATCTGAGAATTTCACAAAGCATGAAACCTGATTATGACTAAGGCCCATGCATTATTCATTTGGCTTCAAGTGAGAGAGATCAGATTTAATTACATTCCAAGGGGCAACTCCTATAGAATTAAAAACAGCGAAAGAAAAAAAGATCTCATTGGTCTAGTATGGTTGTTTTAAGCAATGGTGTACAGGGAACTTTAAACGTCCATACATATGCATGCCAGGATAACAAATAAGTGTTAGTTCACAAGCTGAACAAAGGGACATAATTAAAAACATGTAAATGCCTCGGCAGTACACCCCTATACTTGGAGGATGCTTTGATGTGAAATCAGATGAAAAGGTTGTTTTATGAGCATGGAAAGAAGGAAGAACCCCAGTAAAAATAATCACAACAAAAAGAAACTTTGTCATTGTTAAAAAAAAGAATTACTTTTGCTTCTGACATCTTGAAATTTCAAACTGTTTAAAATTTCCTACACTGCCATTTTATGCATGTCTGCTCAGAAGATAATTTCCCACTGAGGTTAGTGAGACTTGCTCTCTGAGAAAGTAGTACAATGTTGCAGCCACTTACCCAGGAGTAAGTCCTGTGGCACTATTTTCGTGTTGTCTTGCATGGGGGTGTGTAGTGGACTGTAGGACTTACTCCTGGGTTTGTTGTTGTTAGTTGCGAAGTCGTGTCCAACCCATCGTGACCCCATGGACAACATTCCTCCAGGCCCTCCTGTCCTCCACCATCCCCCAGAATCCACTCAAGCTCACACCAACTGCTTCAGTGACTCCATCTAGCCACCTCATTCTCTGCTGTCCCCTTCTTCTTTTGCCATCTATTGTTCCCAGCATTAGGCTCTTCTCCCGTAAGTGGCTGCAATTCTGTGGTACACTCCTTGCACAGATGGTTGTAGACATTCCTACTTTCAAGTTCCAAAGTGGTTCCACAGCACTTGATGGCTTCCAATGACCATTCTGGGAGGTGGGAAAGTCTCTCGTTTGTTTTTTTGGTTTTTGTTTAACATTTTCCCTCCAAAAGAACTATGCCAACTCTAGGCTGGTGTAGATCAGGGATCTAGTCCATGGGCATTTCATCACCTTACTTTGGCCCCTACCAGTCATGTAGACATAAATTCTGGAGTTGCTCACCATGACCATTCCAATGGCCTCACCTCCAAGGAGAGTCCAGAGAATGGGGCAGCTGTGGTGATCCACACATCAGGTCTAGGACTTCTGCACTGGGGGAACACCTTTCTCAAACAAATGGGTCTTACTCATCCATCCAGGGCAAAGCCACTCCAGAATACTTTGCATTACAACAGAGAATAATATAGATGTGCTGGGAGAATTCATCTCTTCCCTTCCACACCCACCTGCTGCAATCCTTATGGCTCAACTTATGGGGAAAAGGGAATTCAGACTTGGGAAGCGAAATTTTATACATAAGAAGCCCTACAGCATTAATGACTCAGGTTCACACGTGCATCTTGGATTCTTAAATCTGTTCATTTATTTATATGATGTGTTGTGTTTCTGATCTGCCCAATAGATGATGGTCCTTGGGCAGATTCCAAACCCATATAGGCAACCTTGAATTATACTACCTTTTAACCCCAGTTTTGTGCAGTTTTCCTGATCTGGGCATGATTTCCTTTTCTTGAAGGAAGACTTTTCAAATAGCTTCTTTCTCCCTTGTCTTGTTAACCATGCAGGTGACCTCTTGGACTTCATGGTACTAACTTGTATGCATACTATCTGCACCTCTGCTATTCTGGATTTGAGGAATTTCCAAGCATTTTGAAGGGAATTAACACTCTTGCTTCCTCTCTTCAACTCCATTTTAGTCGTTCCCTCATTTTAGAGCAGTCTCCTCTTTAGAAGTCAAATGTAACTGTTCTAGACCTCTTTGGCGATCTTCTGCCTAATTGTATATAAAATCTGACAGTGCTTGAGGTCACATTTTCCCGATAATTCAACATTTACATTCCTCACTATGTCCTGGACAACCGCAGCTATGATGAAAGCCAGGATCACATCCCCTCTACTTGGTTCTTGGGCACAGTCATTTAGGACATTGAGAGTTTAACCTCCTTGTTGGAACTGGAAGAGACATTTATCCTGTCCATGTGTAAAGCTGAAGTCCCCCCTTCTTGCAGCACCACCTTGGTTTGGGGTTTGGGGGAGAGGGGACTGAATTCATTTTCCATCTCAAGATTGTCTGAGCGTTGCGATCTGGAGGATGAGAGCATATTATTTTTATATTCCCATCATTGTAATGTTTAATTGGTTTTATTCTGGGTTTTATTATTGAGGTTGGATGCAGTGTCTTGTTTTGTTTTCTATTTTTGGGTTTTTGTTTTTTTTCTTTTTCTTTTTCTTGTAAGCCATCGTGAGATGGTGTAAACGCTTTTAATTAATAAATAAATGTTGCTGTGACTTCAGACATAAGCAATAAGATACTTTCTCTTTATTTCCTATCTGCACACAGTATCTGGTGAACTGATTCAAATGGCTAATGAGGCCACTCCAGAAATGGCTATGCTTTTTAGCAAAGATGTTCTTAATAGCCTCTTTTGCTGGCTGGTTGTTGCATTTTCTCTTCTTCCCATTCCTTAGAGTTCATTGATGATTTATAAAACTCTCTCTTATTTATTTGCATTTCATTGATCTGTACAGCAGTAAATGCATCCCTGAAAGGCCCACGCAGTACCCTTGCTAACTGAAGGGAGGGGAAGCTCATTGCTGCTCAGAATTCCCACTCCAATAAGTTTAAAGAAAATCCAAGATGATTGCCCATCCACCCCAAAATCCCAGTGCTAATAAATCTATATTCCAGCATGACAGCTACGCCCTGCTGTAAATTAAGAGCCAGTCAAAACAAGCGAAGGTTTCAAGCTTAATAAAAACTGTTGCACTTGGAGGGGGGCAGCTGGGAAGAGACTTTAACCCTTCAGGCAGATGCACGTAGGAAAAGGTTCATCGCTGGTTGCTACAACTTCAAGTAAGGAGTCACATGGAAAAAGGAATGGCCACATGCGCTGAAACGCACACGGAGTACGTGTATCCTTTCAAAAGGCTTTGTAATCAAATCAGCCCATGCACTCTGCACATCACCCATAGTCCAGGGACAGCATTGCTGCATGAACCAATCCTCATGGAACAACTTGGCTGAACTTGGCATGCTCGGGCAAGTGCCAGGGCCCCAGCCAGGCCCACGAGGATGGGAGGACGGTTCTGGGAAGGCACCATGGAAAACCTTCCTGGAGTATCTCAGGCTGTGTAGGACATGATTGGGAGATTTAAAACGGCCTGTCACTGCCTCCAAGCAAGCACCAGCGATGGTGTGATGACAGCAAAAGAGGGGGTCTTTGCTAAAGGCCCTCTTGATCCCCCAATCCCAACGAAGGATCAGCGGCAGCAGGCCCATATGTACCAGTTGCTGGGGGACATGGGTAGGGGGTGCTGCTGCACTGATGCCCTGCCTGTGGGATCCTGAGGCCAGCTGTGTGCTGGACAAGATGGACCTGTGGTCCAACGCAGCATGACTTTTCTTATATTTCTATGCAACTACGATGCATGCTTTTATAACTTAGTCCTACACTGCTATCTCATGCATGTCTGTGCAGAAGATAATTTCAGAAGGTTCCTCTTTTCATACCTGGCAAATATTTTCAAAAGCACAGTGCTTTGCTCTTAATCCTGGGGGTGGGGGGTGGGACTGAGGCCTCTCCTGCACCACGGATATCTTTCTAAAGGATATAACTTCCAACTACAGAAGGTGGATTTGGTTTTCCAGATCTTGTTTTGTGCCACTGGGCCTATTCGGTAACCTATGGTAAATTTTATTCTTTTCCACTTGAATTAGTTTTTTCATCTTGTTCAGGTTTGCAATGTTACTGCCTGGATCCTCTCTACAAACGGATTGGCACTTTGTTCTTGGCACAATAAAATGGATCGGTTTGTCTCTCTACTAGGCTCGTTATATGTGGCATACATGATATATCAATAATGCTTTTGATCCATTTTCTCTATGAAGATTTCCAGATTTAAATATTGGCAAGAAGATAATATTGTGGCGGACTCAGAGAGACAAATTGATTTGTACTTTAGGTTCATCAGAGGATGCTAATAAAGAGTTTTCGTCATTCTCAGTTTTTGTATCAAATAGAATTTGCCCACTACAGCTAAGTGGCAATACCTGGACAATTACGTATTCAAATGTATGTTGGGCTAGAGGTGTGATACAGTTGATGCTTCTTTTAATGATATGTTTTGGCCATTCCCAATGGTAGCATCTTTTTTGGAGGAGATTATTATACAGACAAACTTTGTATTGGAACGCTCTTGACTTCTAAAATTACCTACATACTTCTTGAGCTTTAACACAAGCCATTACCCTTTTGAGAGCTAAAAGACTGATATTATAATTTTGGGAAGATAAGCCCCCATCTTCTATAATGTAATTGATTGAGGTCCTAACTATTAAGTCAGCGCCTGGGTCAATCCACTCATGAGGGAACCCCTGAACTGGACAATCCAGAGCCTGATGGTAATACAGATCAAAAGGCAGAACTTCCATTGGTTCATTCACGCAATCCTTGGCACATGACTAGGCCTGAGAAAAAAACCCTTTTCTGGAAATCAGCATGTGAGCATCCTTGAAGTGCAGCTGACACTGAGCAGGCACCGTTCCAGGGAAAACTAGCTGGCACGTGGCAGATGACAGCAGCACAGACAAAGGGAAGGCGTTCTGCTGCCGGGCACCTCTTGCTGTGCTCTGCCAGCCTGGCTCCCTCCTCGGTCCTGCTTCCTGGTTCCTCTTCGGGTTCTGGCTGCCCCATGGCTCCTGGTTCCCCTCACACCAGCAGCTGAGGCTCGGTCCTGGCACCTCCTTTCCTTCTTTCTTCAGGCCTTGGGGGACAAATCCAGCCCTCCTAGGTTCCCTCCCCATCTTGCCTACCGGGGGACACCCCCTTTGCATGGCTGCACCCTTGCTGGGAACGAAATGGGCAGTTATTCTTGGTGGGCCTTCCAAGGCCAGGCAGATTCGGACTCGTCAGGTAAGGAGGGGACCTGGGAACCAGAATCCTCAGGTGTTGAAATGGGAGAAGTGGAGGGGCTTATCTCAAGGGCAGCCTCTCCAGGCCCTTCCCTGGGTAGCCACTTCTAACCTCCTTCAGAGAGGGCTCCCAGTGAAGGACCTCATGCAGGTGTGTACGGAAGGAGACGTTCCTTCAACTATCCAGGCCCTAAACCATTTAGGGCTTTATGTATCAAAGTCAACACCTCAAACTGGGCCCAGACTTCATTTGGTAGCCAATGGAGGTGATATAGGATTGGCATTATATGATCGCATTTTTCAGTCCTAGTGAGCAATCTTGCAGCTCTGTTCTGTACCAACTGAAGTATCCGGACTGTCTTCAAGGGTTGCCCCACATAAGGGTAGTTGGAATAATCCAGTCAGGAGGTTACCAGACCTCCTGGTAATGTGGTTCCCCCCATTCTAAGTATTTTCAATGCTTCCCTAAAAGCCTAGCGACTGGCAGTAAGAGCTTCACCCTGGAGCTTTATAAGGAATAGCTTTGGGATCCACCCATCCCTTCTGTGTACCCAAAGAAGGTGGTGTGGGGAAACGGCTACATTTAGAGCAAAGATACCCATATCCAAGTTCCTAGTCCTCACTGAATCTAACTGCATACTTCAGGACAGAATGGGGAAAGGACTGGCTCACACAAGTCACCCTGAGCTCTGCTGAGGAAGGAGAGGTTTCAAATGCCATAAATCTCTGAAAGATTCTGTCCATAGCAGTAAGCAAAAGAATGACTTTTCCTGCTTGCATTTCAAACATGAGTTACACAATGAGTTTGGCACTCCTTGCATTTCCTTTGGTTGCCAAACGAGACACCCCTGCTTCACACAACGCACAACAACAAATTGCCAGGAAAGATTACAGCACCATTGTGTAAGCGATAGTGATTTTTTTAAAAAAGCTAATTATGTCATTAATTTCCAGTCATTTCCCAACTAGCACTCAATTACGTTACCAAGTCGATAGCTGGTGTCAGGTTGCTGTCACCACTCTTCTTCCAGGAACAAAATGACACCATGTCGTATTTCTTCCGCCAGATCACAGGATTAATAAGGGGATGCAGAGGCATGTGGAGACCTTTATTGACTCGAAATAAATAGCTTGTGAAGTTTATTCCCCAGCCAAATGTTGAACATTCCTCGCCTACAAGAACATGGTTTTAACTGTCCTGCATCCAGGCATCTGAAGTGGATTTACCCTCAGTCAATAAGTAGATCAGCTTCCACCATAAACTATAAAAACAAACCTGCCAGGAAATGATTGCACAATATGCAAAAGATTTGTGCATTGGGAAGGAGGCAAGGTGCTCAGAAAACATTCTTCTCATCCTCTTCCAGTCGCTCATATCAGCTTTGTCCTTGCTTCCAAAGTTCTCAGTGCTTTTGCCTTTCCTTCTCCTTCTTGATGTTCTTCAGAAAATGTTCCAGCCCCATGACCTTCGTGCCACCTTCAGCCACCAGAACTGCTCCAGCCCTCTTAAATTATTCTGCCCACCTAGTCTCGTGGCCACTAATACCTGGAACCTCCTCCCCGAATGCCTGTACTGTGGTGGAACCCCATTCCTGTCTTTCTAGCATCCCCTCTCTCAGAACCCACTCCTTCCATACCTTGAATCTGACCCCATACATCAGAGCAAAGGGACATGCAATCTGCTAGGCATCGATGGACTACAACGGCCATCTGCCAATAGTGATGGGTGATGGGAGTGGAGTACACCAACCCCTAGAGGGACACACATTCCCCATCCCTGTCTCAAGTCTTTGCATCAATGCACCTCTCATGGTGGCAGGACGGAGTGATGGCCCTGGCTCCAAGGTCCGATTTGACCAGACTAATATGGGAAAAAATGGTCTTTCCAGCAGGCAAGGTCCGAACTGGTGTGCGCACCTTATTCTTGTCTCTCCTGCCCCATTTTTCTCTCTGTGGGTCATCCCCTTTAGACTGAAAACTGCACGTCCACCCGCAGCAACGCTCTTAATCCAATCTTCCTGCATCAAGGAGAAGGCTGGACAAGATCGCCTTCCAGACCCTCTCCAGCTTTAGCCTTCTCTTCCACTGCGTGGCCCGGCAAGCAGCTTGCAGGTGAAGCAACAACTAAAATGTTGTGGATGCATCTCATTTGTGAACATCAGTTTTGCCAAGCCAGATTTATCAGCGGACAACTGTCCATATGGGAAAAAGGAATGTAGCCCGTGTCATAGCCAGATGATGATGATGTTTACTTTCTCCAAGAACTTTCCCCATATTTCATCATTGGATGCGGCCATCAAATCAGTTTTAAAAGCAGCACTTCAGATCTTAAAACCCAGTCAGGCTTATATGGGAAAAGGGAGTCTCTCTGGCAGCCTAGTCCCAAGCCCACAGGCCCCTTTGGCTCACCTCCCCTTCCCCTTCTTTCTCTCCACCACTTATTTTGGATCAGCGGCTCCTCAGGTCAGATCATCTGTTCCTTTTTGCTTCATCACACGGTGACAGCACTGGCAAAATGTCTCCTTTGCAATCTTCGAAAGAGGAGACGGATTCGGTTCCCACTTTGCTCTGTATTGCAGAACCCCTTCAGTGGGTGCAGGGCCCGAATGGCTTTGAACAAAGGCTGGGGACAATTGTCCTGGGTCCCATTTCCAGAGGGGCTGCAGTTAGCCCCTCCACAAAAGGACAGAGAGTGGGGCTGGCTATGGGTTCGCCATCTTTCCTCCTGCCTGCTGCATAGTTTGGTGCAGCTTTCCCCCGCTTAGCGCCCTCCAGGTCTGATGGGCTACAACTCCCAGTGTTGGCCCGACTTGGAGTCAGAGCTTGAAGGCCCCGTGAGGACGGAGGGGGTGGGTTTCCCGGTAAACTAGAGATGAACCCCAGCTAGACATATTTATTTATTTAGCAAACTTATATGCCACCCTATTCGCCTAAGCTTCGGGGCGGCTTACAAATAAATAAATATAATTATTACAATAAAATACAGATGGAGACATCCTGGCCAAAGATGTTAAACTCAATAAATAGAATCAACAATTAAAATAATGTTTGAATAAAAAGGTCTTGGCCTGGCGCTGAAAAACAAATAACAACGGCGCCAGGAGGACCTCTCTGGGGAGCGCATTCCATAGGTTGGGCGCCACCAGAGAGAAGGCCCTCCTCCGGGTACTCACCCTCCTAATGTCCTTCACGGAGGGCTCCCGGAGAAGGGCCTCTGCCGCTGATCTCAAGGGGTGGGAGGGCATATATGGATGTACGCGCTCCTTTAGGTAACCAGGACCCAAGCCATTAAGGGCTTTATAGGTGATAACCAACACCTTGAACTGGGCCCGGACTTCAATGAGGAGCCAGTGAAGCTGACGGAGGACTGGAGTTATGTGAGCACAATGCCCAGTCCCCATCAGCATCCTGGCAGCTCTGTTTTGCACCAATTGAAGTATCCGGACCGTCTTCAAGGGCAGGCCCACGTAGAGCGCGTTACAGAAGTCTAGTCGGGAAGTTACCAATGTGTGACTCACTGTCGCCATGCAGTCGTTCTCCAGGTAGGGACACAGCTGGTGAATCAGCCGAAGCTGAAAGAAAGCGCTCCTCGCCACCGCTGTTACTTGAGCTTCCAGCGAAAGCTCTGGATCGAGGAGCACTCCCAAGCTGCAGAACTTGTCCCTCAGAGGGAGTGCAACCCCATTCAGGACCAGGTCAAGGTCCCCTTCCCCGAAGCCCGAGCCACCTACCAAGAAGACCTCCATCTTGTCTGGATTGAGCTTCAGTTTATTGGCCCTCATCCAGCCCATTACCTCGGCCAGGCACCAGTTCAGTACAGCCACCGCCTCACCTGGATTGGTGGAAAATAAGAGGTAGAGCTGGGTATCATCAGTGTACTGATGATTCCACAGCCCACACCTCCTAGTGATCTCTCCCAGCAGTTTCATGTAGAAATGTAGAAATTCAACCTGAACTAATTGTGACATAAGTAAGTTTTAGTGGATTTAAGCACAGAGGTGTTCTTTAAGGCTTGACTGTGCAGGAGGAAAACCATGGGAAGAAAATCACTGGTGTATGACCTGACCAAGATAAGAAGAATTATGGCAGGATGAAAGGAATATAGCTAGGGGCCTTTTGATGGGAAGTGTGGCTGAAGAAAGATATAGAAGACCTGTGGATTATTTATTCGGAGAATACAATTTGAGTTTTCTGAATTACTTTGTGCTCCGCTTTGTTCATTGTGCACCTGAATAAAGCTGACTAGAAACCATGTCTCATCTCTGGACTCTTCAATGGGCTATTGAGTCTAGGGTCCTCAGTCCCTGGAATCAAATTGGGCAACAAGCTGGCTGGGTGATGGGAACTGTAGCCCAGCACATCTAGAAGGTTCCACATTGAGGAAGATGGGTTCTTGGGCCCTGTCCAATTGTTCCCTCTTCCCCCAGTCCGACTCTCACAAAGGGGTCAACCTGCATCTGGGCTGTACTGTTCTGGAGTAGGTGAGGCTCGTCGCCAGCAGAAGTCAACGTGGGCCAGAGTAACCAGTTAAAACTTAAAACAAGTCCGAACAGTTAAAACAAGTTACTTTTTTGACTCCGCCATTAAAATGACAATTCAAATGAACTTAAAAACTAGGAGGCATATAACAAACACAGAATCAAAATAATTACAGTTATGGCATCTTGTCTTGTTCAGTCACAAAGTTGTGCTCGACTCCTCACAACCCCAGGCTCTCCTGTACTCCACCATTCCCCAGAGTCCTCTCAGCCCCTTGCCCACCGCACCAGTGACTCCATCCAGCCACCTCATCTTCCGCCGTCCCCCTCCCCTTTTGCCTTCGATCATTTCCACGATCAAGGTCTTTTCCAATGAGTCTCATTAGGTGCCCAAAGCATTTGAGGTTTATCTTCAGTTTCTGTCCTTCTTGAGAACAGTCAGCATTGATTTGCATTAGGATTGACTGATTTGATCTCTTTGCAGTCCAATGGACTCACAGGAGTTTCCTCCAGCACAATTCAAAAGTGTCAGTTATTTGGTGCTCAGCCTTTCTTATGGTCCAACTCTCACAGCTATACATTACAACTGAGAAAGCCATAGCTTTGAGTATACGAACTTTTGTTGGCAGGGTGATGCCTCTGCTTTTTAGTATGCCATCCAGATTTCCCATAGCTTTCCTCCCAAAGCGAAAGCATCTTTTAATTTCTGGCTGCAGTCACCATCTGTGTTGATCTTAAGAGCCCAAGAAAATAAAATCTGTCACTACCTCCATTTCTTCCCCATCTATTTCCAGGAAGTGAGAGGACCGGATGCCATGATCTTAGTTTTCTTAATGTTGAGTTTCAAGCCAACTTTTGTGCTCTCCTCCTTCACCTGCATCAAGAGGCTCTTTAGTTCCTCTTCACTTTCTGCCATGAGAGTGGTATCATCTGCATATCTGAGATTGTTGATATTTCTCCTGGCAATCTTAATTTTGACTTGTGATTCATCTAGCCCTGCCTATTTAACTTATATGCAGAGCACCTCATGAGAAAGGCAG
>NW_025335568.1:65280635-65382218 GCF_004798865.1 Varanus komodoensis
TAAGAGGCTCTTTAGTTCCTCTTCACTTTCTGCCATGAGAGTGGTATCATCTGCATATCTGAGATTGTTGATATTTCTCCTGGCAATCTTAATTTTGACTTGTGATTCATCTAGCCCTGCCTTTCTCATGAGGTGCTCTGCATATAAGTTAAATAGGCAGGGCGACAATATACAGCCTTGCCAAACTCCTTTCTCAATTTTGAACCAATCAGTGGTTCCGTGCCCAGTTCTCACTGTTGCTTCTTGACCTGCATGTAGGTTTCTCAAGAGACAAATAAGATGGTCTGGTACTCCCATCTCTTTAAGAACTTGCCACAATATGTTGTGATCCACACAATCAAAGGCTTTAGCATAGTCAATGAAACAGAAGTAGATGTTTTTCTGGAACTCCCTAGCTTTCTCCATGATCCAGTGAATGTTGGCAATTTGATCTTGAGTTCCTCAAGTGTATACATATATATAAATCAAAGTCAGATAGCTGAGAAACATAATACCATAAACAAGACACAGTCTAAGAAATGAGCCCAATGGGGAGAAGGCCAGGTAAGAAAAGGGCTCATGGGAACCAGAGACCAATGCAGCCAGCAGAGGCAGCTTAAGAAATGTATTTCATATTTATGTTGAATGTTTAATCCCCTACCTCCTCCAAGCAGCTCAGGGTGGTAAGGCAGTTCTAGCTTCAAACATTTTTCCTTCCACCCACCCTGTGCGATCAGCTCAGATAGTGACTAAAGACCACCCACCCCTGCCAGGAGCTTCTTCGCTGAACAAGGATTTGAATTCAGGTTGCCCTAAACCTCATCGAAGAATTAGGGTTCTCCTAACCCTAATTGCCACCACCAGCAGTCTTTCTAGCCAACTGTTGCAGAAGTAACTGTTGCTTGAGAGGGCAAGCAGGACCTTTCGGCCAGCACTGCCAAAGAATTACTTAATTCTATTTCTCCTCCATCCTTGTCCATTTCTCCTTTTGTGTTGAATCTTTTAGATCATAAACTGCAAGGCAGAAGCTCTCTGGTTTTATGCAGAGTTTTATGCACATAAAACTCTCTGCATGTCTTGGGCATGTCGTGAGCAGAGCCGGCTGGTGCCGGAGGTCAGACTAGATGGCCCGGGAGACCCCTTCTGACTCACTCTGTTTTCTATGTTTCTATGCAGCCCAGGGGCTTTCTTGGCTGAGGATTAGAATGAAAATACGTCATTAAGGAAAGCAGGAAAGAATTCTGACTGGCCACCATGCCAAGCTTTGGGGATTTCGCAGGGAGTCAGCAGTAAAAAGTCGTATCCAAACTTTTTAAATTTAGCAGAAGGCAGTAGTCCTTCTCTGCGACCCCTTTCTAGTAATCAAAATCAAGTCTCTCCATTTGATGTTTCAAGGAGGAAAAAGCCCAACCTTCCGCCGCGGAATCCCGCAGCACAGCAAAGGCAGAAGGCAGTGCCCGTCTATGCTCCTGCCTTCATATTGCCACAGCCTGAATGGAGTATCAAATATTTATGCTCACTCCTGTTAGCATAAAACTGCTCTCACTGCACTTTCTCCCCAGAGTGGGACTGCATTGTAAGCGGAGCTGTTCTGTGCGTTCCACCATTTGTGATGCAAATCCATCCTTCAGTGCCGAAGAACTGGAGGCGGCAAGAAGAGAAGTGGGGAAAGGTCAGGGGAATCAATCTGAGAAGAGGCCGTGAAAGAAATCATTGGAAACACATTTTGCTGGGGTGGGGTTGCTAGAACCGTGGGCGCAGCAAGTTGGGCAGATGCCAGACTGTTCTTCGAAAACAACCGGGGCTCGTCTGCAAAACGTCTCCAACTCAAGAACGGAGGGGACAACGGTTGTCGGCCAGGTAAATATCCCTGAGTAACATAACCCAGGAATATTGTATTACTGGAATGGAACAGAAACATTTGCTAGCACTTGTAAGTGTGCAAAGCAGGGCAAGCGCAACATCTCAGTCAGCTTTGCCAATGCCGCTGTAAAGAGAGGGTGCGGTCTTTCGGCCAGCCTGCTGGCCAAATCCAGCCCATCTGTGGTCCCACCTGGCGCTCCAGGGTCCCCGGGTCTTCCTCAGCACCAGCACCTCTTCGCCAACCACTGAACATTGTGTGGTTTCCTATGCCCCGTTCTGAAAGGTGAAATGCCTGTGCTAAGGTTTAGCTACTGGGAGTAAGGGTTTTTAACAGAAAATGCCTGTTATTTTTGGAAGATCGGCCTGTCCTCTTTTGCCACCGCTGGAATGTATCTCGCAAGAGCTTCTCTGAAAGTGAAACTGATAAAGGCCCCAGATGCCCGCTGCTGTGAGAATCTTTTTCTCGGCAGTTGCTTTCCCATGACCAGCTAGTGTGGTTTGTCAGCTGAGCTTCTATTCCGCATGTTATACCAGCCTTTGTCAACTTGGTGTATTCCTGATTTTTTGGATTACAACTCCCAGAATTTCTGATTATTCGCCACACTGGCCAGAGCTGATGGAAGCTGAAGTCCAAACCATCTGGAGGAAACTAGATTATCTCACAGGAAGCCACAATACTACAGAAAACATTACATATATAGTGTTTGTGTACTGCAAGTCCAGAGTGTAGCATCCAGAGGACTTCAGTCATACTTCCATCCCACTGAAATCAATGGGTCTTTGCCAAGAGTGACTTCCCACATTGATTCAAGGATGATTGATCTTTTTGGAAACAAACCCAGATATAGTAATTTAGAATGTAAATTCTTAAATATGCAGAGCGTTTCTGCCCATCCTTCCTCCATGGCGTGTTGGGCAATGCCCAGTGCTCCTCATATCCTCCATTTTATCCTCACAGCAATCCTGTGAAGTAGATCAAACAATGAGAGCCCCAACATTATCTGCCAATCTTCATGTCCAAGCAAGCAGGTTTCTTCCAACTTCTGAGTCCAGCATTTCTGTCCATCACACCACAAAGCTTTGTGCACCACCAACAAATATATAAACTTTAAACATCCCCAGACATTTGATCTCTGCTAATTGAAAGGACGTTTGCTGTTGTGTTTGATGCCTTTGAAAACACAGAATAACTATGAAACAACTCAGGGTTATTGCTGGAGAAATAACGTAAGAACATAAAGAGACCCCTGGCTGTGTCTGATCAAGAAGTCCAAAGAGATAAGCCAGCAAGTAGGTCATGAAGACAACGGGTGTTCCCTGCTGGCTATCCCTTCACATCTGGTACTCAGCTCGGAACCACTGCGTGGCCATCATGCACGACGGCTGCAGATACCACGAAACTGTCTGATCCCATAAGCAATTTTGCTTTTTAAACTGTTCTGATGGCTGTATCCTATTATGAAATACGGGAAAGCTACTGGAGAAGGTAAATGCCATCATCAACATTGGCCTAAGACATTGCCTATGCTCCTTCGTCTTGGTATGAACAGTTGACCGAGACCACTCATAAAACTGGCTTGGCAAAGCTTCATATTTGCAAAGGAAAGGCATTTACAACATCTTTGCTTGTGCAGCCACGTCATGGAAAAGAAGGGTGAAGGTGGGGAGAGTCTCAACCAACTGCCCCCTTGACAGAGAAAAAGTGGAGTGAGAATATCCCCGAAAGAGGGATGTCCAGCCGTGGGTTGAAAGCACGTCATCCCGTTGGGGAGGAGCAACAGAGAAAAAAATGGGACAGGGAGAAGCAAGAATAGCAGGTGGACATCCTTTAGGACCAGGCTGTTGGAAGGACCACCGCTTCCCATCCGAGCCTGACGAGACATTCAGAACTTGTGGGGGTGGCCATCACCCAGGCTGGTCGCCAGCAGAGGTACAGGTGATGGGGTGGGTGCAAGAGGGATCATGCTCGGGGGGTGCTCCCGGGCTCTGGGACTCTCTACCAAAAGACATGAGATGGGCTCCCCTTGCACTGCCCTTCCGCTGCCCAGGAAAGGTTTCTCAGGCCGGCATGCAGGCTGGTCTATTATTGGAGGGTTTTATGTAAAAGCCACACAATTTTTTATGGCTGTGCTTCTAAATAGCAGTTTTAATGTATCTGTTTTTATGCTAAGTTTCAATGAGGACTTTGTTTTTCATCTGGATTTTATTGCAAGCTGCCTTGAGCACCATTTTTGGCAGGAAGGTAGGCTATAAAATAAATGTAATAAACTATCAAGAGCCATACACAATAGCAAATTAGGTTTCCCTCCAGTTGGGAATATAGACTTAAAGCAGGGGTGCATTACGTATCTCTCTCCGGATGCTCTAGCCCAAAACTCCCATCATCCCTACTATTAGCTATGCTGGCTAACGACAGAGCTTGTAGGCCAAAATATTTGGAGGTCCACATGCTGCTCATCCCTCTGAGTGATTGATTCCATGATCAAACTGCTGTTATCATCAAGAACAGCCTTACCCAATCTGGTGGATTTCAGAGGCATTTGGACTGCAACTTCCAGAATTCCTGTCCAGCAAAGCCATTGACTGGGAATTCTGGGTGTTGCAGTCCAAACATGAGGAAGGCTGATCAAGAAGTCTCTCCCAAAAGTAAGGTACTAAATTTAGTTTGTGGGGGTGGACTGCTATAGCCACGTTTCAACATACAGGAACCTCTGAAGTTGCCTTCGGGTCACGTGCCTCATCTAAGCCTGTATTCCTCTGACAAGAAACTACTCTCCAGGGTCCTTGCTGGAATACCCAGTTAACTGGAGATGACACTTGACTGGGACTAAAGGATGGAGGCTGTTGCAGGGATGTCTTTATCAATTCCATTTTTTACTGTGAAAGAAGGCGACCATATACTAAATCTGTAGAGAACTGGTCATGTATAGACCAGGAACCGTATTTCTTCCTCTGTACTGTTTTGATTCATTTAAATATGGAACATTTCTAGGGAAAATAATGTTTAAGGTCCATCTGAAGGCCCATTTGAAGAAAAAGTCCTTAAAGGGAGCAACTGTAGAGATGCCAACCGCTGCAGCAGCTTCCACTCAGCACTGCCGTGTGGTCTTTCCAACAGCCGATACCCTCCCTGCTACGTCTCTCTTCTTTCCGTACTTTCTGAACTCGGAAGAGACGGCAGGTCATTGTTTTCATACAAGTCCCCGAGCCTAAGTCCAGATTCTGAAATGGCATACATTGTCAATACATCCGAGTAGAGTAAGAAGTCCTGCAGGCAAGTGGGCAAGGGCAAATGGCGGATGAACTGGTCTGATCGCAGGCGATCGCTGGTTAGAAGTGATCGGATCTGCAGGCGGCAAAGATGAGACAAGGAAGGGATGCACTCTGTTGCAAGAGAGAAAAGAAAATAATCAGGAACATCACAGGAGTGAGGCTCTCCGGTTCCCCACAGCCTGAGCAGACCTCCTTCCCCCTGTCCCCTGTACCCCCAAGCTTCAGCTGAACCTCTCCTGCAAGAAGTCCTTACAGCTCCTTCGAATAGAGTTTACTGTCCACAACCAGCCTGTGGGCTGTCATTTCCTGCAGGGCAAGCACAGCCTCTGGCACATAGGAGTAACACTGACATTTAGGTATCCAGATTTCCCCTTTGGTAGAAGTAGGAAAAGGTCCTTCTTTATTATTGAGTGATATAAAAGACGTCTTCCGCCTGTTTCCTACCACCTGATCTTTCAAAGTGGCTTAGGTACCATGTTGACACAATGCAACAGGGTTTCAAAACTGAAAAAAACTCAGATGAAAAGCAGGCAATGAACAGACAAAGCAGGGCAGGTTTAACCTAGTGCCAGGAAGGTAGCAGAGTAGATACCAGGAGAGATGTGAAGGGAAAAAACTGTGGGAGAACAGAATATTTCAAAAGGGAGCCAGTGAGGTGGAGTGGTTAAGAGTTTGGGACTGGGACTTAGCGAATCTGGGTTCTAGTCCCCGCTCAGCCATGGAGCCACCTGGGTGACTTTGAGCCCGTCACAGACCCTCAGCCCAGCCTGCCTCACAAGGTTGTTGTTGTGGGGGTAAGATTGAGAGCAGCAGGAGAATGATGTAAGCCACTTTGACTTTGTTGTAAGGAAAAAGCAAGATCTAAATCTAATAAATTAATACATAAATAGCAAAACTAAGCGTGTACGTTTGTTTTTTAGTCAAGGATAAAAAAGCCCCTGGGAAAAAGTGGGTGCCACCTCAGTGACTTGTTCAGAACAAGAGCTTCCGTGAATCAAGCCAAAGGCCCCTCTAGTGCACGCCCTGTCTCCTGCAAAGGATGGGCTCCTCCAGGAAGCCGAGAAGCACAGCAGGAAGGCAATGCCCTCTAGCACTGCTGCCCCACAGCAACTTGTGTTTGGGGATACACTGCCTCTGACGGAGGAGGCTTCTACCATGCCATCCAAGGCACTACCCACTGCTGGAACCCATCTCCTTTGTGGACGTGTCTAATTTCCTTGTAAACAGCTAAGCCAACAGCCACCTCCACAACAGACTCAATAAATGCTCTTTGCACTGAGCTATGGAGGACGTTTTCCCCCTTCTCTCCTGAATCTACTTAACAGTCCAGTCATATCTCATCTGTATTCAGAGACCCTGAATCCACCCTCTTGTTTTGCAAATTTAAACACGCACTCCTGAATACAGGGATTCTAGCTGAAATTTTTAAAAATATACTCCTCAAGAAGGATGCCCGCACACTCTGTGAAAAGGCATACTTTTTCACCAGTGCTACAGATCTTGAAACAGAAAACAGAGAAAGCTAATCATAATTTTTAAAAATAGGGAGTTGAGCTGATGGAGACCACAAAGAGAGATCAATTAACCAAATATTCAGGCCGAGCTATCCCGAGATGTTTGCTGGCCTTCCGCATTGCACAGAAGAGCTGCCTTCTGATCAGAGTCTCTAACCTTTCCCTTTTTTTTCTGAAAAATGTTATTTCATTCCCCTGGGTCTCTAGTTAGCAACTGACGGTTGCATACTGTATGTGCACCATTCTCCCCATGCAGTGGGTGGTTCAGAAACATCACTGTTGCCAGGAGTAATTGGATGACCTTTATCTCCAGAGCGGGATCAAGAAGTGCCCTGGGATCATTTAGAAAAACACAACAGCACACTGATTTCGGCAGCCTAATTGGAACAACCAAGTTGCCCCAGTGCCTCCGATCTGAATAACTCACACCAGCCTAGGAAACCGTGTGCCTGTTTGCTTGTGCTCTCAGTGATGTTTACTCCAGGTGGCATCTTGGCTTCGCCAGCCTTCTTACCCAAGATCCTCCTTTCAAGACTACAGATAGCAGGGACTGACCCCGGGACACCTGTGTTTTTCCACTCCGCCCATGACCAGTGCAGTAGCTTGTGGTGGAAGCCTTTGTAGGCTCTGCGGCGATAAGGATGAACAGTAAAAACATGGGTTTTCTGGCTCCCACGCTTGGATCTCCTGGAAGCTTGAAGAAGCACAGAAGTCCTTTGTTCATTGCGCTCACTGGAGAACCAGGGCCGGCTTTACCGTGAGACCGAGCGAGGTGGCTGCCTCACACAAGGGAGATCCGGGCAGGAACAGGCACAGCTGTGCTTGTCGTGTGAGCCGCCCTGTGTCCCCGCTAAGCTACGATGCTGCCAAGGCCACCATTGCTGAAGTCGGACTCACTTGCTGGTTGGGTCGGCTCTTGTACAAGGATGGAGGGAAGCACCACCTTGTCCTTCCTGCTGGACAACAGAATGGCAGGGGTAGGCCCAGAGATGCCTACAGCAATTAAAAACCTTGTTCAAGGCTTTGGACGAGTGGGGAAAGTTCCTGGATACAGAGAGTGCTTTCCCAGCCAAGCGGAGTGTCTTTTCTTTTTAAAATTTGTGATCATGGTTTAGTACAGGGACTAAATTTCCAGGAAAGGGCTACTGCAACTCGAATGATATTCTTGAAAGAAACAAGTGTCATGTTAGGCATGGAACTGCTTGCAGGGTGATGTGGTCTTTTAAAAGATGAGCACCAACTCTGGCTAATTATCATTTCTTCTCCTGAAAAACAGCCCTGTACTGGATTGGCATTTGTACAAATGCCAAACAAAATATTTGAATGTGATGAGGAGGGTTCAGTAACACACAACAAGCATGTAAATGTTTTAAATTGTTCGCTGTTCTGAGAGCTGTTGCTAATTGAACAGTTTATAAAAACCTTAACTAAATAAATGTGTGTGTGTGTGTGTGTGTGTGTGTGTGTGTGAAGGTGTTAAAGCTGGAGTGTGGTTATCACATGATTCTTCAGATAAAATGGTTTTTGTTTTGCTGGAGAGTTGAGCTTATCCAGGGGAGTCAACAAGATTACAGTATATTATATTGCCTTTGGCTGAAGCTGCCGTATCAGTCTTACAGTGAAACCCTAGACCAGTGGTGGCGAATCTATGGCACCTCTCTGCCAGCACACGAGCCAAGTCGCCCCAGCATCACTCCAGCAGCCGAGCATCAGATAACAGCGCACATAGGGGCCATGCGCATGCTCAGAAGGGAGTAGTGGTGCCAGGCGATGACGTCACAAGCCGCGGTTCATTAGCCGCCACTTGTCCGGACTTTTGCATGGCCGGTCAGTGTGCTGCCAAAGGGAGGGAGGGAGAGAATGAGAGAGAGAGAGAGACAGACAGAGAGAGAGAGAGAGAGAGAGAGAGAGATTTGCTTGGACTCACAGTGAGTTGTTTTTTCTAAACTAAAGCCTCAGTTTTCAGGTTTGATTGCAGTGCTGGCACTCTGCGATAAATAAGTGGGTTTTAGGTTGCAGTTTGGGCACTCGGTCTCTAAAAGGTTCGCCATCACTGCCCTAAACCCTTCATGCGACTTCCTCCTGCTTTTTTTTAAAAAAGAAGGAAGCATCACCACAAGGGGAAAGAGCCCTGCAGATCTTTCATGGCTTCATGTGAGAGATTTAATTTGGAACACGAAGAACAAAACTCTCTCACCTGGATGCAGCTGTAATGAACCCACCCCAATGAAAGCAAACTCCTTGCCCCCGTGTATTTTACAACAGCATGTAAAGGAACATCTGCAAGAGCAAGCGGCCACAAAGGAATCACGGTGACATTTACCTTCAAGAGGAGGATTACAGAACCGCGTCTCACCTGCTTCAGAAGAGAACTTCGGAAGTGCAGAGCAGCATGGGAAATAAGCTCTGTGCCAGGCCAGTCTGATGCAGTGCACCACCACCAGGTCATTCGGAGGGTGAGACTGGGGGGCATTTGACATTTTGGCAATGCATCCCCCATGCAGCAAGACAGAAATTTCTATTGTTCCACACGCGAAAGATCATTATTCCAGATAAGTATCTATTTTTGAAACACTTGCGCGCACCTGGAAGGCAGCTGGTTCCTTCCACAGCGATGCAAAAAAACCCCCTTTCCCATCCATGCAATGGAAAGAAGACAGAGCTGTGTTCACGTACCAAAGTGACTAGAGGGCTCCCACATCGAGGTCCTCCGGTGGCCAGCGAGGATCTGCTCTGCATCCTGAGGAAGCCTCTTCCAGTTGGCGAACTCCAGCAGGAAGTTAAGAGCATCGCCGCTTACGGAGGAAACCCTGGCATTGAACACAGTTTAGTTATGATGGAAGCCAGTGCAGTGCTTGGTGTGGGGCTTTGGACAGGAGCTCAGGACCCACACAACCTGCCTGGCGACGCTGGCCCAGCTGCCATCTGTTCAGCTAAGTCTCCTCGGCCTCGCCCAGGCCTCAGCCAAGCTTCCTGACTGGTGTAGCCATTCAACCTGCCATGACAACCTGCACAGGACACGCCTGGACTGGCAGTGAACAGAGATCCTCAACAACCAGTGTGGCCAAAGAACTTCCCACCAGGAGACTTCCTTCAGGTACAGCCCTATTCCACTGAGCCAGTGCGGTGCAGTGAGGGGTTAGGAGCGCAGGACTGGGGCTCAAGGGATCCGGGTTCGAGTCCCCACTCAGCTCCGGAGCTCGCTGGGTGACTTTGGGCCAGTCGCAGGCTCTCAGCTCAACCCACTTCATGGGGTTCTCGTTGCAAGAATAAGATTGAGAGGAGCAGGAGGAGGAGGAGGAGCAGGAGGAGGAGGAGAATGCAAGCTGCCATGAGTTCCCTGAGAAGGGAAAAGGTGGGGTGTAAATATAATAAATAAAAATTAAATAAATAAATTTATTTGAATGACACTGAGCCATACTTGGGGCTTGGGATTTAGACTTGTCTCCACTTGATCAATGTAGCAATGTTTACACACACACACACACACACAGAACCACACATATCAAAATGTCATGCAGAAAGGAAGCTGCCAGCTGGAAACTTAAGTTCATTCAAGCGGCATAATTAAAAGATTTATTTCATTTGCCTTAAGGAAGTAGCTAATTGCCTTCAAGGTGCAAACTCTGCTAGGATCGAAGTAGTTAAAAGAGCTGTTTTCATGCGCTGCCTGCTTCCAGTGACCTTTAGTGATATTTGCTTCAGAATGCATGGCTCTTTTTATTATTTTAACCCGACTGTGAGCCTCGAGTGTTCTACAACAAGATGATTTCTGCCCTTTGGAAGGACAGAAAAAATATCCTGTGCCCCCTTCCCCACCGGAGTGGGGGGCGGGAGGGGCACACTATTTTTTTCATCCTGAATGCTTCAGAAATGCTGCGTCGGGCTGCTTCCCTCCTTTCGCGTGAAAGAGTCAAGACCTTCTGCTCTCTGTGATGAGTCGACACAGTTGGAATTTGACACCGAACACAATATTGTGAAAGATCAGCTATGTTCTTCCTGTAAATGTGTTCCACTGCCACTTCTCTTCCAACATCACTGTCAGCCGATAACTGTTTACTTCCACTCCAAACCTGCTTCCGTTTCAGAGGTTCAGCATTAGAGACACAAGGCTCCCGAACCACGGTTACGATCATTCACTACCTCCCTCCGATCCCTTCCGCTCGGCCACAGAAATTTCCACGAGGTTACTTAGCCAGGACTGATCTTAACCACGGTTGTTTGCTAACCTGGGTTTGCTATTCATCAGGTCTAGGGCAGAGGTCCTTTCCCTCAATCTAGTAACCATGGCTGAGACGTCGGCAGTGCTGTTTTGCCTTGCTCGTTCACCTTCCCTCCGTCACGAATGAATGCCTCCCGCTTCCCTTTTCGATGTTAACCATGGTGCAGCGTTACATCTGTACTGAGTCACACCAGCCACGGTTAGTTTTAAAGCGTGGTGGTTTACCAGGTCACGAATCATGGTAAGAATTAATCTACACCCAGATAAACAATCAGGAGACGGAATGGACATGGAAAAGGAGAGCAGTTGCAAAAGACTGAATGCAGCCTGGATGTCCACCCCCAACTCTTCAACCTGAGTTGTTTCTTTCCATTATCTGAATCAGACAGCAAGTTATAAGCGCTAGCATGATGCAAGAACCTGGAAAGGGATGAGGTAAGCCTGGATAAGATTTGCAGCCTGAACAACAGGCTATGGCAGGACATCCACGAGAAAGAACCAAGGTTTTAGTGTGGGAGATGGTAGAGAAATTCTCAGAGTCGCCTGCCCACTGCCCTTAGCAACAGATTGCCTCGATAAAGGGAATAAAACTAAGCGAGGTTCCTTATGGCGGAGAGTGGCGTAGGATTGGTTCTCTGGGATTCAAGACACCCAGGACAGCAGGCTCCTGGATCATGGCATTTGTATTCCGTGATGTGCATGGAATCCCCTTTTGGGCAGCAAATCCACCAGATTCCCTGGTTTTGGCTTCCTGAAGTCCAGTTCACTTTGCAGCAGTTCAGAGTCTGATTTCCTGGCAAGCGAAGCCCACGTCTGCAGGGTGCTTTCCGGGAAACGAGCCCCACACACAGCGCAAGAAGCGCCACGCTCCTCCCTTTGCTTCTGCTGCTGGCAGCAGCAATCAGGGAAACAAGCTGGCCACCAGGAACGGCAGCTCCCTGCCCCGCTTTTCCCCATGTGCCACAGCCGCCCCTGGAGGCAGTGAGAGAGGAAGGAGGTTGGTCGCCAGGAAAGACGGCTGCAGAAGGTTTCTGGTTGTGCAGCTGGAGGTCCACAGACACTCATGGACTTCTTCCAGGCTTGGTTCACTTCCTGAGAGACAAGCACCAGAAGAAGTCTGATAGGCAGGCACTAATCTGCCTATCAGGCAAAGCTTCCTCATGGTCAGAGCAATAGGACAGTGGAACCAGCTGCCTGGAGAGGTGCTGGGCTCTCCCACACTCGAGACATTCAAAAGAAACTCGACGGCCATCTGAATGGGAAGGAATAACGTGGTGTCCTGCAACAGCAGGGGGGGTTGGACTCGATGGCCTTCCTGGCCCCTTCCAACTCTCCTATTCCATGACTCTGTGATTCTGTGAAGTCAGATTCCAGAGAAGCTCAGCACATCCTTATTTATCATCTTGATGTGCACCTTAGCAGAACAGTCAGCGCAGCATGGGATCCTCTCCTGTGCTACAGGGAGCTTCCAAGGGAGCTCCAGACCTTCTGATATTCTGGCAGAAAGGGTGGCTGGAGAGTTGTCAAAATGGACTTATAAATAACCACCACCGGCACATGCCACTGAAGCATTCAGGACCTCACATGGCTGCACATATTCAAAAGTCCTCCCTCCCTCCCTGACACACACACACACACACACACTCACACAAAATCAGCATCCCTTCTGCACAGCCCGTCCTCTCCCCCTGCTCTCCCAACACAATGCGCCAAAGGGTCTTCTCCCACAGCAAAAAGAAAGCTGCAACCAAGCACATTTTCCCACATTTCATCATGTGTCCTTGTCAACTGACAGTGTGCAATCTCCATTGTTTGAAAAAAAAACCTGGCTGAATTACCTGTGTTTACATTCTGCAAGGGAAAAGCACTCTTCACTTTTCTCCTCTCTTGCCTCACTCTGGCACATTTCCCAGAATGGAGAAAGAGGGACGAGTTACTATACATTTCCACTTCCCACAAAGCTCTCGCCTAAGACACCTGGAACCCCCTGCGGTGTTCCCCCCACAGCAAGTGCTGGGTCAGAAGTGAGGCGTCTTGAAGAAGGCCCCGCTACCGCATCACCGAGCACTACAGGTGCAGAAGGGGAAAATGGGAGGAAAAGGGAGACCGCGTTTCGCTTTGGGCACTCAGGATGAGTGGGAGAACCGTCTCCACGCCAGGAGATGCCACCACGAGTGACATCAGCATCGGTCCAAAGCAGGCCTGTCATGGGACCACCCACAGCGGAGCTCCTCCCACATCTGGGCGGATGCTCACCTCTGGGATGCCTCCCTCACTGGGCAGGGCTCACGTGCCCAGGAGAGACTTCCTGGTGGGGCACATCAGCCACTGACACTCACTGCATGTTGGCGCCTGGGGAGGGGGCCGCTTGCGCACGTGCAAGAGCCTTTGCGGGCATTTGGGCTGACCACCTCTCACGTGGAGTGTGTGCACAGGCGCAGAGATACCCACACTCCTGCACATGTGCGCACGCACATGCCTGCAGAACCGTGCAAGTGATCTTGCTTACCATGACGGACAAAGAAGATTCACCGGATCGAACCCGGCCAACAGGAGAGATGGCAGCCACTCTTTGTACTCGCCTCCCGCGTCAACGGCGCACTTCGAAAACTCGCCCAGGTGCAGTCGGCCTGGGAGCCCGCAGCCCCGCCTGAGGAAGTGCTGGAACAAAGAGGCGCTCTTGTGGTGCAGGCAGAGGCCTAGATCTGATTCGAGAAGTGTGATCCCATGCTTCAGAAGAGTGAGAATTAACCCAGCCCTGCAATAAACATACACAACGGGCGAATGTTAGCTTCGGATTGCAATTTTCAAAGCTTTCGGGGGAGCTGAGTGCCTGCCGAGGAACCCTTTGCTTCCTGGCCCTTGGCTGCAGAGAATGGTGGCCAGGTCTGTTGGGTCTCACGGAGACCCCGCCTCACTCGGACTCAAACATCGATGCTTTCTAGACTACATCAAACACTCACCTACCCCTCTGGGTTTCAGAGAAAGGTAGTGGACAAACTCCCTCCCCTTTCCTGATCTTCAGACTGGGATCTCTGCAACACTGACTTCCTCTTCTAACCCTTGATCAACGCAGATGTTTTCCAGTATTTCTGAAACTGTCCACAGAAGACGAGACACACTAATCCAGCCAGCTGCTTGCCATTTCCACTAATACAGAGAACTAGTTAAGTTGCAAAGAGATTGACGTGAGCCTCCGTTAGGTCTAATTAGGAAAGGAATCTCTTGTTAGGAAATTCTATGCTACTCTGCATAGCAGGGTGGCTATAAAACTAGCCAGGAGGCAAGGGATCCTTCTGATCCTTCCAGAAAGCTAGAAAGTGTCTGAACAGGGCTGAGCTGATCCAGAACAGGGGGTGCCATCAGACCCAGATGGAGCCAACTTTGCCAATGGAAGGAACGGGAAGCAGAACTGAGCTAGTTAACAGAAGCAAGACCAACACAGAGACTGAGGGGCCCGTAAGCGATGCTCCCTGTCCCATTCCTGCAAAATCCTGGTGTACCCCCCTCCCCTGGGATGTGAAGCTGGCAGGATGAGCTACAGACGGTTTGCTTGGGCCTTCTCTGCTGAGCCTCCTGCTTAATTTCAATGGGCCAGGGAGCAGAAAGGAGCAGAGGATGGCCATTTATTTATTTATTTATTTATTTATTTATTTATTTATTTATTTATTATCGCATTTTTATTCTGCCCCCGTTGCAGAAAGCCTCGGGGCGGCTTACAAAGCAGAATAAACAAACATAGAATAAACATTAAAAATCCGGAGCATCTCGGCATAGTATAAAACCAATAAATAGAAACAGCAATTAACAATTAAAATATCGTTTAAATAAAAAGGTCTTGGCCTGGCGCCGAAAAACAAATAACAATGGCGCCAGGCGGACCTCTCTGGGGAGCGCGTTCCAGAGGGCCTGCTGAGCAAAGGCAGCGCATCCAGGGCTACTGAAGATGGCGGCGCAGCCACAGCCAGATTGCTCAACCTATCACCACTGAGAGTCTAAAAACATGGAGCAAACACAACTGTCGACACATACAGTCAAACATGTTTTGAAATGCCCCTGCCGTGCAGACGATTGGACCCACGTCATCGGTGCTCCTACTCTATTTCCATGGATTTGATGGGAAGGGTGCTCAGCGGAATCCAAGTTGCCATGTTAACACCGTTCTCTTTTTATTTTTACAAACAGGGACACAAGAGAGTGATGCTGCGAGAGTATCTGAACGCCCATTTCAGGCGAGAGGAGATGGTGGAGAGAGGAGAACTATGCTAATTAAGAATATACTTGACTCAATTACAAAAGCATGTCAAGTTCCCAGGAGACGAAGATTGCTGATAAGACCCTTTGAAAGCAAGAAAATTAGACCGAACGTGTGTTCGACAAGCTTCTGCTTCAAAGAGGAGAGCTTCCCCAAGGAGACTCTGAAGTGGTTCTTTAGTGCCTGTATATGACCCAGAACGAGTACGCATCGTGTAGATGCTTTCAGATGGCTTACGCTGCGATCTGTGGGAAGCTTGGTTCCCCACTTCTCTTGCTCAGACAACAGACAGCTCTTTGGCAAAAGCTCTGTATTTCCAATACAGATCCAGCAAGCTACAGCCAGCAAATAATGAGTCTCTGAGCATGTACAGAGTAGTTCATTGAACTCAAACTAGAAACGGTTCTGAGAACTTGCCTTCTGAGTAACCCTGGACCCCAGCCCTCTGGAAGTGCACCTCTGGAGTCCGACAAGCCTCTTGGGTGTACACAGGCCCCCTAGCTGGCTAGCCCTTCCCTTCTGATGATGTGCTGCATTCCGGGGTCAAGGATCGGACCAGCCTGCTCTTGCTCCTCTCCCATAATGCCCCTTCCGGCACTTCCAGACCTTGACAGATCCCAGGGTCCACCTGCACACCTGGAGATGGCGGCCTGGAGACAGGCTCTTCCTCCTCTGCCATCTCTAGGTCTGCAGGCGTCCCTTCCCTGAACCATCCTCGTCCAAAGAGTTGGTGCCACCTGGGCCCTGAAAGGCCCACCAAGGACAGCTGCCCCTCTCCTTGCCTTCCCAGTGCTAGTTTGTCCTGGTCTCACCGCTCTACATAACTCGGATCTTCTTGCTCTTCTCTAACCATGATCTTAGAGAGGTGGAGATACTTGTGTCTCCGTTGAGTGTCCAGTAACCCTGGACTGGGACACAAACAGGACCTAGCCTCAGGGACTAGGCAATCCCTCACCCTTTTCTCGACCCCATTCAACATCCTGGTTTCCACCGAAGCCCAGGCCCAGTTTTCAATTCACTGAGAAACTGGGCAACCCGCAGGTACACAAGAGAAATTACTAGGCACAGAAAATGTGCCTATACAGCAAAATTGCACATATAAACACCATCTCCAACTCTGCAGGGTTCCCTCCCCAGACTGCAGCATCCTGATCGGAAGAGTTGGTACCACCCTGGCCCTGAAACACACTCCGAAAAGAACCACCCGTTTTGTACTCAACACTATCCCATGCCTCTCTGCTCTGAAGACCCCCATGTTGGATATTAACTGGGATTCAGTCCCATCAAGAAAGAAAGGCTGGAGCTTTGGAGCTTCTGATAAGCTGAAATCTTGTCATAAGCTCCATGTAGGCTACCACTGGCCTTGGTCCAAAAGCAGCGGGTGGTGCAGAATGCAGCTGCAAGACTACTAGCAGAAGCCTTCTCAGTGGTGGCCCCGCAATCCGGGTATAATCTTCCTACTGAGGCCTGCCTGTCACCATCGCTGTCATCTTTTCGGTCTCAGGTTAAAACTTCCCTTTCATCCCAGGCATTTAATGGCATATGCTGGGTTGTGCCAGCTGTTTTAATTAGATCTAGTCTTATTAATAGTGACAGATTTTATTTTCCTGGGCTCCAAGATCACCACAGACAGGGACTGCAGCCAAGAAATTAAAAGACGCTTGCTCTTGGGGAGGAAAGCTATGGCAAATCTAGACAGCATACTGAAAAGCAGACATCACTCTGCCGACACAAGTGCGTAGAGTCAAGGCTATGGTTTTCCCAGTTGCAATGTATGGCTGTGAAAGTTGGACCGTAAGGAAGGCTGAGCGCCAAAGAATTGAGGCCTTTGAATTGTGGTGCTGGCAGAGACTCCTGTGAGTCCCTTGGACAGCAAGGCGATCAAACCAGTCAGTCCTAGAGGAGATCAACACTGACTGCTCTCTAGAAGGCCAGATACTGAAGATGGAACTCAAATACTTTGGCCACCTAATGACAAGGAAGGACTCACTGGAGAAGAGCCTGATGCTGGGAACAATAGATGGCAAAAGAAGAAGGGGACGGCAGAGGATGAGGTGGCTGGATGGTGTCCCTGAAGCAGTTGGTGTGAGCTTGAGTGGACTCCAGGGGATGGTGGAGGACAGGAAGGCCTGGAGGAATGTTGTCCATGGGGTCACGATGGGTCGGACATTACTTTGCAACTAGCAACAACAACAAGTCTTATTAAAATTGTTTTCCAAATGTAAACCATTCAACATTCAATATACTTTTGTATATTGGAATGGTAAACTATTTTTAAATTTATATACTAGAATTTTATACAGTGATGTTATTGTAGTCCTATCTATAATTTTATTGTACCTTCTTTGAATTTTTACTGGATTAGCTGGTTTGGATTACTGCAACGCATTCTATGTGGGGCTGCCCTTGAAGACGGTCCAGATATTTCAGTTGGTTCAGAACAGAGCTGCCAGAATGTTAATGGGGACCGGCAGGTATTGACATACAACGCTGGTTCTCTATCAGTGACACTGGCTGCCAACTGAAGTCCAGACCTAATTTAAGGTGCCGGTGATGACCTACAAAGCCCTAAATGGCTTGGGTCCAGGATACCTGAAGGAGCACCTTCTTTCCTATGTGCGCTCCCGCCCCTTGAGATCTGAGGTAGAGGTCCTGTTCTGGGAGTCCTCCATTAAGGAGATCAGGAGGGTGGCTACCTGGAGGAGGGCCTTCTCTGTGGTGGCACCCCGTCGATGGAATACACTCCCCAGAGAGGTTCTCTTGGTGCTGACACTTTATTCTTTTTGGCATCAGGCAAAACCCTTTTTATTTTCCCATTATCTTAATGTTTAGTTCATTTTAACTGGGGTTTTATTACCTTGAGTTGCTGAATGCTGTGCTTCTTTTGCTTTATTTTATTTGTTCTACTGTTGTAGAACAATATTGTAAGCCGTCCTGAGACATCAGTGGTGATCAAGTTAGAAAAGCTTTAGATAGACAGATAATATTTTTGAGAAAGTGTTATGAACTGCCCAGCAAGTTTCAGCTATTGGGCAGTATTGAAAACAACAACAACAACAACGGCTTCTCTCTGACAACATATTACACCTCTGCTAAAAAAACTGCACTGGCTGCCGGTAAGCCCAAGTATAAGGTTCTGTTGTTAACTTACAAACACACGTGGAACCGGATTTCTTGCAAAATTGCCTCACCCGTTATGTTCTTGCCTCGGTCTTCGCAATCCCCAGAAGAAACACTTCTGAGCATGCCATACACTCCTGAAGTACTTGTAGTAGAGTATTTGGGGCCACAGCACCCATCTCCTGGAAGGTGGGTCCCCCACTGAAATGAGGTGTACATCTACGGTTTTAACAAGATGCCTGCTTAAGGCCCACCCCTTAAGGCAGACTCTCCCTATTAAAGCAAATTAGCTTTATCACTGAGTACTGATCATGTTATTGCATTTCAGTTTTATGTTAATCACTCTGATAATTTATTTGAAAGCAGGATGCAAATTTGTGCAATAAATAAAGTAAACTTGACTTAATTCTAGGTAAGTGTATATTAGTCGCAGGCTTAGTGACGTGAGAGAAATAAAGTAATTACTCTATTTAAAAGAAAGCCCCAGGAAAAGGAATCTCAGTACCAAAAACAAACAGTCCATTTCGAATAATCTCAGCTCCCTTGCTAGTGGTTTGGATGCCAATTTATCCTGGAATAATTTTGCTAGGATTAGGAGACAGTAAACCAGTGACGTGGGCTTTCTGGAAACACCTGATCAGGGGAAAAATTCTAAAAGTTTTTCCACTGCTCTATTTAAAAGAAAGCCCCAGGAAAAGGAATCTCAGTACCAAAAACAAACAGTCCATTTCGAATAATCTCAGCTCCCTTGCTAGTGGTTTGGATGCCAATTTATCCTGGAATAATTTTGCTAGGATTAGGAGACAGTAAACCAGTGACGTGGGCTTTCTGGAAACACCTGATCAGGGGAAAAATTCTAAAAGTTTTTCCACTGCTCTAAATTGAGTGAGTTCTGATTTAGCATGTTTATTTGACTTATATTTAGTAAATAGAACATAAATACTCCATAAGTACCTCTCAAAATCTTTCCCCAGTAACCAGAAGTAATTGGACTGAAATATTTGATTGGGATTTAAAGTTCCAAAGTTACTGTTTACTTTAAATGTTCTAATCAAACAAATTTGAATGTTACGCTGAAACTTTCTATTACAACATTTCAAAATATTTCAGAAAGACACATCAAAGGGATACATATCCTATGTATTACTGAAATGTTAAAGGGCAGAGGGGAAATGAATACAGTGAAGGCAACACAGGAACTTTGCCATGCCCCAAGCTCTATGCACACAGGTATAAGTGCTTCTGAGAGGAAGTCACCCTGGGAAACAAGTTAATTACACTTTGGCTTTGGATGCAACTCAGTCGGACTTGCTCGGCATTGGCTCGCTGAGTTACTAATTCATGCTAGTACACAAAGCGTTGCGTACCATGCAAATATACCTCTTTTCTTCTGCTGCTCTTTGCTAGCACAGCTCCCCTCTCAAAGTGGCTCCGCACTCCCTGTTCCTCCGCAGACGGGCTGATGCGAAAGGGCTCCAGGCAAGCTTGAAAAATGCTTCGAACAAAGCAGTCCCTGCCGTTCACACGCCATCCACCCTCTCCTGCGAGCCTCCACAGTGCTCTAGAGGGATCATAATCACAGAGATACATACCCCTTTTGGAAAGCCAGAGACATGGGTGATTTGCAGCTGAAGACTGGACAGGCCTGGGCATCTGGGCTGTAACCTTCCGTAAGCAAGATTTCCAAGCAATCTTCATGCCCACCATAGACTGCGGAATAAACCGGACTCACTTTCCCTTCGGCACTGCCACACCGCCGGTTGGTAACTGGTATCAGCATGCGCAGTATACTGTGAATATGTGAAGAAGATGTTACCATTGCCTACTGATGTACAAGAGCAAAAATATCCTTATGAGCCTTACAGATCATTCCTGACAGTTAAAAAAGCCCTCTGCTGCCTTTCTGTATATATATTATTTATGTATGTGCATGTACATAAATGTTACGTTCTTCAGTCCTTAGTGGGAAGAAGGCAAAAACAACACAAAACCATGACTTTAAATGTAAATCTAAAATACGCTACTAATTTAAAATACATTTAATCTCATATTAACCTATTTTTCAAATCTATTTTCTTTTCCCTAGTTTTGACCATGTCTCAGGGGTACTACTCATTTAGACAAGAAAAATACAACTACAAGACGTAGTTTTGGATTCCAGTAGAGAAGATGCACTGGAATAAGTGGGGCCAGTGAGTCATGACTAATTTGAGGTCCATAGCTTTCAACAGGTCTACTCTAAGCATGAATGAGCCCGAGTTCAACCCCTTGGCTTTGAGGTGGCAAGAAGCGTGTCGGAAACAAAATGGAGCGTCCAAATTCTATCCGTCTGAAACCACCCAACTCCCTCCAGCCCAGGACTTAGAGGTACATCCACACGCAGTGTGAGAGGAGCGGGAACACCTGTTCTGGAGTTTCTGTCTGCTGTGGATGCTCCCAGAAGTAAATAAGAAGAGACACACTGGGCCAGACCGAGGATCCATCTAGTCCAGCACTCTGTTCACAGTGGCCAACCACAAGCAGGGCCTGAATGTGGCAGCACCCAGCTGCCATGTTCCCCAGCAACTGGTACACAAATCCATATGGCCTCAGCTACTGAAGGGAGCATATAGCCAATGAAGGAGGCCCACAAGGACATCAGTGCACTGGCACCCGTCTTGCACCCATATCCACAAGGAAGAGCCCAGCACAAATAAGGCCAGCTCCAAACCACAAAACCTAGACACCCAAGACTTGGCATGTATACGAAGGGACTGCTACGTAGGTGTGTGCACCTTGGGGTTAGTGGCTTGTTACAAGGCACAAATTAACCTTAATCAACTTAAATGTGTCTGCGTGTTTGAAGCCGGAAGTGCCACCTTCCATGTGCAGCGGTTTCCTAACCCAGGCATAGGTTTGCAGAAGATCCAGTCTGAGGCCAAAACAGTCGGAAGGAGAGCTGCCATTTCCCCTTGCAGGGGAACAAAGTGGACGGACCCCTGCCTGTTGGGGTGCACCCTGCCAGAAGCCACACCTGGGGGTGCTGCTCTGTGCAGCTTCACTTAGAGTGGGCACAGGGTGTCCAGCACAGGAACCTGCAAAACTTCGCTCCAAGACTTGACCATGCGAAGCTAAGGACAGTCACTGTTCTAACACCCCAGCACTCCTCCCTAATGTGTCAAAGGTTGTGGATTCATGCATTTGAACTTCCGAAGCAAATTTACATGCCCGGAATGGTGCTGTGTACAGGGAAGGGGCATCTTGACTGGTGCAGGATTTCCCCCACTGCTCACATCAAAATCTGCATTACGTGTCAGTGCACGGAGAGTTCTTTACAAGGATGCTGATTGATGCCAAGGGTTGCAACCAGATCCTGTGATCACCTCTCACAACACCCCTGAGACATTATTTCAGTGGCTGTGAGGAAGAGGCTGAGCAAACTTCTGCGGAGCTCAGATTGCATTGTTTGGGTGCGGTGCGTGGCTGTTGTCATGCAACTCAAGATTTAGTAACAAAGGACTAGGAGCCCGTGCCCTGCAGAACCTACTTGGTACGTCCCATCTGCGCCGCTGCATGGATTGGCAGCTGCCATTCTTCCTCATTGCAGTACAGGTTTGGATCTGCCCCCTTGGATAGCAAGAGCTCCACACATCTGTCGTTGCCCTCTTGCGCAGCAATAAACAGCGGCGTGGCCCAATCCTTGGCCTGACAATTAACCTCGGCTCCTGATGGGAGAATTGCAATACATTGACAAAGAACTCGGGAATGACGAATGCATAACTAATTCTGCCTCTCGAAGCATTCCTGCCTGTTAATGGCCCATTGTAGCTTCCTAGTGCAGCTCAGCCAGTCCTGCCCAATTCTTCTGAATGCTCACAAGGAGAGCATGACAGCAACAGAAAGTCGCTGCCTGTCCGACAGTCGAAGTACGCTGCTCCTAAACACAGACTTGTGGTCCAACCAGCCATAAATGTGCCTCATCCTTTTTAAAGCTATCTAAGCTACTGGCCGCAATTACAACCCCTGCCTAAGAATTTTGCAAGTTAATGATGCAGTTCCTTTGGTTATTTTGATTCCACTTCCAATGTATTTCACTTCATTTCATTTTTTTCTGTCTCCGAGAGATAGAGATTTGAGAACAGGAAGGTTATTGTTGTGCGCTCAGCCCTCCCCTTCTTGCCCTTAGGCTCCGAAGCACCAGGCAGTCTCTTTGCAGCGCAGATCTTTGTTGGTGCTTTGCAGCTACAGGACCAGGGAACACTAAAAATCCTCTACTGAGCTGGAAGAGAAGCCACTGCTCATGAGAAGAGTGTTGAACCCAAAGTAGGAGCTTCCCCACAAAATCCTCCCTTTCAGTAACTCTGCAGGCTTCACCCTCAGGGTGGCTCCCACAGGTGGAGGATCAGCCAGTACAACCTGTACAAGCCCTCTAACTGGGCAGCGCTTCTCTCCTGACGACCCACCCAAATCTTCCAAAACACGTCTTTTTCCTGGTTGGCTTGGGATCCATGGGCAACGACCTTGAGGGTGCTTGAAAGCTCTCTGCCTCTCCCTGAGTTTCCAAAGCTCCCATCACTGAGTCTTCAAGGTCTTCTCCTTTTCAGAATCAAGGTCATGGGGACTCTGGGAACCCCACCAAGAGTGGGGGTTGGGTTCCCATTCTACAGTTAATTATCAACCTAAATCTGTTTAAAATCTGAAGTGCAAAACATAACCTTCCAGGGGCATGTTTACTTGGGAGTAAGTCTCAGTGACTTCAGTAGATCCTACTCCCAAGTAGAACCTTATACTCTCTTAGGGGATAATGGAGCAGCTGTCACTCTGTCACCCTGCCATTCCCATGTGACTGCATGTCCTTGTTTGCTTCTCATTCAAGGGACATCATTGTGCCAGGCCACAATCCCCCCACCATGACCAGTTCTTCCTTGGAGGCCAAAGCAGCATCAACACCAGCGGAGCTTTCCAGTAATGTCCTGGGGACCCTTCCGCTCAACAACAAGTCCCTCCCTCAAAACCTTCTGCCCAGAAGATCAAGTGGCATTTGCACCACTCCTCAAAACCCTTCCACTGGCACCCAAGGAAATTTAGGACTGCAAACATGCTTTGAACTTGAAACTTGATGGCATATATATTTTAAGACATGGTGATCTACTAGTCTTTACGTCCCTTTCGTTGTTTAGATTTTAGGTGGGGAAAATTAAGGCTCTGAAAAGCATTAACATAATTCTATCACTCCTAAAAAAAAAAATCAACCATTTGATATGTATGTTCTTGTTAAAGTTAATTACAACTTTGAAACTGCCTGATTTAACTTGGCCTTTGAAGGAGAAGGGAAATGTTTCTCATGAACCCTGCACACACTGAAAACTCATGTTTAAAGTACTCCAGACTAGACTGCTGCAATGTATTCTCTGTGGGGCTCCCCTAGAAGACTATTTGAAAGTCTCAACTAGCACAGAATTCAATGACTAGAATTCTGCCCAGGTTAGTTAGTTGAAGCAATGTTACGGCAGTTCTGGAAAAATTATGCTGGCTGGCTGGCTGGCTGGCTGGCTGGCTGGCTGGCTGGCTGGCTGGCTATCTATCTATCTATCTATCTATCTATCTATCTATTAAATAAATAAATAAATAAATAAATAAATGCTTTTTGTATGCTGTCCTATTATACAAAATCTCAGGATGGCTTACGATATTTGCTCCTGAACCTGATTCAAGGTACAGATGCTGATCTTTAAAGTCCTAAATGGTTTCTGAACCAAATGCCTGAAGGGGCATCTTCTCCTCTACCAGCCCACCTGTACATTGAGGCTGTCAGAAGAGGCTCTTCTCTAAGTAGCAAGAGTATGCACAGAGGACAAGGCCTTTGCTGTGCTGCTTTCCCCCACAGCAGACCACCCTCCGCAGGGACCTCCAGCAATGCCCGTGAAGTTCTCCATTCCCTTTCCCCTACCAATAGTTTAAGGCAGGCAGGGAGTTGCTTCCTGGTCCCACCAAACCATCTTCCTTCCACACAGGCCTTTCTGCCTTGCTCTCTCTCCATCTCTGCCTCTCAGCCACCAGTCTTCCCATTTCTCTCCCTTCCCAGCCCCTCACTGCTCTTTCTCCCTCACTCACCCCCTTATCTTGCTGTTTCTCTCCACTCCAGCCTCCACCATCACTATTTCTCTTCCCCTCTTCTTTAATCTCTCCGCTTCTCCTTGCTCCCAATCTCTCGCCTTGCTCTTTCTCTCCACCTTCTTTTGACTAGCTAGGCCACAAGAGCAACCATCACAGAACCACACGATCCATGAGACCCACCTTTGGTGGTACCCAAAGCGGTCCTGCAAATTCCCAAAGTGGCCAGAGATCCAAAGAGTCAGCGACCCCTGCTCTAGGCTTTAAAATAATATTACTCAGTACTGCAGCTTTAGTCACATGGTTCACCACCTCCCTGCTTTACAATTAGGTTTCATTGCTTGTTTTAATGTGATAATTTCAAAGTTGAAAGCTGATGTTTGCATTCCTATGACAAAGTTCTGTTGGAGGAAGAAAGTAATTCTTCCCAAGTTTCAGTTAATGCCCTCTAAAGCCTCAGAGTATCTAACACACTATTTATACTTGGGCTACTGTGGATCAGAGAAGGATGAGCCCCTCCTTCCTTCTTTAATTGTTCAGTGATACAAGGTATTAGAGAGAAGATACCTTGCTGATTGGCTTTAAAAAAAGTCAGTTTGGCAGAAGATAGACTTCTCACTTTTAAACAAGGGCATAAAGATTTTGAGGAGAGTTGCTATTTTCTTAAAGGTGCTCCTTGAGAGCAGTGCCAGATCCTGAAATGCAGAGGGAGATGGTTGCACCGGGCAGGTGTGATGCTTAAAACTGTTCATTTCAGCCTTGCACACTTTAACTGGAAACAAGTATGATATGATTTTCTCTGTAGGTTACGTTTGTTAGCTTTGGATTTTGTGAAGGCCTGGTAAGTACATATATACAAATAAGCTTTGGATGTACTCGTCACTGTCCCTGTCGCATGTTTAACTGATTCATTTTTACTTTTGTAATGCACCACCTATTTTGCCCTCTGTCGTATGTGTTATAAAGAGTAACATTCTGTTGACTGGTTGGTGGGTGGATTGTATTCAGGGTCAAAGGGTGATCTTAGATATTTCTCAAGCACATAAATATAGACAAGTGAAGGATCTCAGGTGAAGCTCTCCTGCACCACCAAAGCACCTGCCAGTCCCGTGAAAGGGATGCAAAGGCTTGCAAAGACTCCTCCAGTCATGAGGAAACCCCACGAGCAGATGCAGGCCTGATGGCACCTACGGCAGCTTCCTGACTGAAGCTAAGCAGTCTGGGTTTGGGCAATGTTTGGAGGGGAGACCACCTGGGAAGCCCACGTAAGCATCTAAAGTTCCATGATGGGAAAAGTCGGGGTATCTAAAGTATCGCCTCATCCCATATGGACCTACCCAGCCACTGAAGTCATCTTTGGGGATCCTTCTCTGGGAGCCCCTTGCAAAGGGGGGTGGCTCCCAGGAGGAGGGCCTTTTTGGTAGTGGCTCCCTGTTGTGGAACGACCTCCTCAAAGAGGTACACCTGGCGCCCACTTTTTATTCTTTTCAGTACCAGGTGGAGACCTCTTTATTTTATCAGCATTTTAACAGGTTAGTTTTAATTTTTTTAAAAATTAATTTATTCTGCACTGCTTCTGTGTTGATTCAATTGCAATTACTATTGTGCTTTGCTGTTTTAAGTTAGTGTGTGAGGAGGGGGCTGTGTGTGTGGGGGTGTTTTAACTTCTTTTACCTAGGCAGTATAAAGCTGAAATGAAAAATAAATAAAATGCATGTAAGAAGAAATTAAGTGCAAGTTAAACATTGCGTCCAGCCTCCAAATAGTGCTGCCAAATGCATGTGCCACAAGAAGCAAGGCAACCAACCATGGTCAGGATTGCTTTCAGTGCCTGAAGGGGCTCATCTGACCCCGTTGCCACGGGTTAAGGCTACAAAACCATGGATTTTAGTTTTTAGGAGCAGAATTTCTTTTCTACAGAAATATATGCATGCGGCAATGAGCCAACTGCCTAGAGAAAGGCAGGCATTTGGTCACCCCGTTACATTTGTCATATTGATCAATATTCGTGGAGATTCCTCTGCGGGTGTGACAAGCTGCCTTTAGGATTAATCTTTCATTTTGGAATAACTTAGGCAGACGGTAGGCTCAGTCATGCTAGGCAGAGCATTTGCTCAAGGCAAGGGGAGTGACAGCAGAGGAAGGTTTCTACTTCCCACGAAGTCCCGGTACTCATTTATGGGCAGCCCCATTAAACTCAGCAACGCTTGCTTGGTGCAGGAGTGCGGGCAAGAGGCTAAGAGTGGTTCTGGCCCGCTTGCATTGGCTGCCTTTCTGCTTTTGGTGCCGATTCAAGGTGCTGGTTCTAACCTATGAAGCCTTATGTGGCTTAGGACCACCATAAGTATCAGAGCACCTTTCACAACTGAGATCCACCCAGACGCTATGCTGAGCCCTCTGGGGTCTTCCTCCAAGTGCCAATTCCAAGGAGGAGCTGAGGGGTGGCAGGGGGAGGGGCTTCTTGGTGGTCCATGGAATAACCTCCCTGCTGAGGCTCAGGTGGTGCCAAATCTGTCATCTTTTTGGCGTCAGGTTAAGGCGGCCCTCTTTTGGATTTTAGTGGATTTTAATGACTTGCTCAGCTACCCAGAGGCTTGAGGAGCCTCACTGGGTGTTTTGCAGTCTCTCTCTGTCTTTCTTCTATCATCTCTCTCCCAGTTATTCCTTGTTATGGCCTGTTTGTATTTTGCTTTTAACTGTTTTCAACTTTTTAATATTTCTTCTGCTATTCTGATATTTTAATTGCACTTTTATCATCTCTTTTTCTGATAAAAGAGATGGTAAAAGTCTAGAAAAAGTCTATAAAATTCTTCTTATAGACTGTGTAAACTGCCCAGAGAGTTTCGGCTGTGGGGCAGGACAGAAATCAATGAACGAACACACACACACACACAGAGCAAGTGCAAGGAGTATAAGTGTGAGGCTAAAATGGCACTAATTAACTTTGATAATGCTGTGAGGACTTGCCCTGACAATGCTTGCTAATGATGGGGGAAGATCAGCTGCAAATTCCTCCATGGGAGCAAAGGGGAGCTGCAAGGGGAAGACGAGACCAGCATTCTGCACACGCATTTGGCCAAACACTTGTGCACCAGAACCCAGTAAGTGCATCCCCTCCCTGTTTGAGGAATCAACCTGGGGGGAGTAACCGAAGAGTTAGAAGTAACCTAGTGACGAGATTTCTCTAACTCAAAGGTAGGGATGTGGAGCCTCCAGTCCAGAGAAGTTGCAAGTTGGTGGGCAAAGCAGGCAGGAAGACATTTCGGTCCTTCGCCTCCAATCCTAGAACCCAACGGGGTCACTCTGTGAAGCTGATCGGTGGGAGATGTAGGCCAGATCAAAGGACTTTTTCAGAGTTTAAAGTTAAATCATGGAATTAATTATTGGAATTCCATGCCAGTTATACAGTGAAGCCTTTTAGTTGATGGCCTGAATCTGATCAGCAGTAGCCTGGAAGGGGCTGGGGGCTAGTCAGTGTGTGGACTGCCGGGGCCAGTGTGACCTGGTCTTTGCAGCGTTCTCAGGGGAAAGCACCTGGGAGTCCAGACATCCTTCCTCCCAGCAGCAACTTTGGCCTTCCAGAGGGGAAAACCAGCAGCCTTCTCTGGGAACCTAACAGGAGAGAGGAGAGCTGGTTTGCAGAAATGTCATCCAGGTTGAAGTCTGATCCCATAAAGGGCACAAGGGAAACACACAGGTGTACCGTGGCTTCATTGATGGGCTAGCTCACCTTGGACTAGCCATACCTTCACCTCACTGAATAGCCACTACGTCCTTTGCCAGGAACATCTGAGAGCCAGTGCGGTGTAGTGGTTAAGAGCATGCGACTGGGTCTCAGGCGATCTGGGTTCGAGTCCCTGCTCAGCCATGGAGCCAACTGGGTGACTTTGGGCCAGTCACAGACTCTCAGCCCAACCTACCTCACAGGGTTGTTGTTGTGGGGATAAGATGGAGGAGGAGAATGATGTAAGCTGCCTTGAGCCCTTTGTAGGAAAAGGCAGGCTATAAATTGAAAAATAAATAAATAAACATACATCTGTATTTCTCCTGTTTAAATTTTGCACTGTCTGAGTCTAATGGAGCACTTTGCACATAGACTGTACCTAATTTGTATTTTCCTGGATTTTTACATCTATACATTAAGAGGAATTGAAAAGACATAACATTTTAGTCTGCTAATGCTGGAATGCACTAAGGGGCAAGGCCATGCTACCAATTTTTGCACATTCAGTGCTGAATTATTTGCATACTTATTCAGGCTATTTACAAATTTCTGTGCTGCAGCTTCATCACCAGGGACCTGTACATTGCAAAACCTGATGAAAATAAAAAATATAGCCATAACATTTTAAGTGAGAAGGGTTGTGAAATATCAATGACTGATCCTAAAATGAGTTCACTCTTTTAAAATCTCAAGCTCTTAAAGATATTAAAAATCTTTTAATATCTTAAAAATATATGAGTTAAATCTTTTAACTCATCTTCAGCTGAGTTCAAAAGAGAGAACCAAAACAACTGGTATATGACTGGCACAGAAACGCCATTTGACTCCCTCATGCAAGTGGAGGTGGGAAAACTGGGCAGGGTCCCCACTCCATCAGTTATAATTCATTCCCCATGTCCACCAGCTAGATCTACTTGAAGACTGCATCATCAAGAAAAAGAAAAGGGTTACCGTATGATAGAAGGATGTTTAAACATTCCAGCTTCCCATATTGCGCAGCAACAAATAAAGGTGTAATCCCAAAGTCGTCCACAGAATCTTTCTCAGCTCCTTGGTCAAGGAGTAATTTCAATATCTCAGGGTAGTTCTGAAGGGAAGAAAGGGCCCATTATTAGATTGGCCATTCTTTATGCCGGGATCCTTTCCAACCTCTTAAACCAGGCTCAGGGCTGTAGGTTCTGACTGATCTGAAACAAGGCAGTGTAGGAAAGGTGTGTTTGAGGATGCTTCATGCTGATTTTAAGGTAGAAGAAGAAAGAAATGTCTTATTGTGGGAGCTTAAATCCTGAGCAGTGTGACAGGTATTGTCTGCCTTTTCCCCACAAACTTACATGGGGTTTACTTTCTGTGCCATTTGTACAGTATTTTTTAAGAAAGAGTTTGTCAGCGCAGATCAGGGAGAACAAGCGGCATGTGCTTTACTCCAGACGTCCTAAAAGGTGTTTGCAGATTCCGGGAAAGTGTGATCTTTCATCATGCTTTAATCCATGAAATTTGCGAACACACATTCACAGAATGGGAGGCAGAACAGAATGGGGAATGCCAACATGTCATTTCTGATGATCCACGAGGGGAGATTTTGAAGGGAGTATGTGAAAGCAGAAAGAGGATGTAAGAAGAGATTCTGATGATGGGAACTGGGACAGGAGGTTCTGGAGGAGCTACAGGAAGGAAAGAGGCAGAAATAAGAGGTGCTAAGGAGGCTGTGTAAAGACTGGCAAAGAGATCAACTGCTGCTCCTATCAAGGGTTGGAAATTGGGGAAACAGAGCGGGGCCAAAGAAGGAGCATAGCCATTTGGGGAATCTCACACCCCGCGTTAGAACCTACGGTTGACCATTCTGGCCCCCGAGAGCAAGGATCTGCACCCCTGCTGTAGTGTGAGTTACCCCATCTCCCTCCAGCCATTCCCAGTTGGAACTGGGACCATACACAGCAGAACCCAGAACATCAAAAATGAGTATGGGACCTTGAAAGCCCTGGCACTTGGGGTTGCCATCGCATGCTTCCTGCAACATAAATGTCTGCCCAGATGGAAGGCCAGTTTGCAAACTGGTTTTTGGAACTGCAAATCCCAGAAACACAAATGGAATAATAAAACGAATCCATCTTAGCTGAATGCCTTTGGGACCTGTGTCAGCCAAGTATCAGGGCACTGGAAGAAATGAAGGAGCCTCAATGCTATGCCAGTTGCTACCAGAAATGAAAATGTCACAGAGATGGAACAAACCAAAGCAGGGCTGGGCTTGCATGGGTGGGCTGAGGGTTTAAGGCCAGAGGGAAACATGATCAGACCCTAACAACTAAGAGCAAGTTCATAAATTACAGAAGTTGTGATGTGAGAGCTCTCTCTGAGCCGAAAGAGGTTCCCTGCTCTAAAGGAAACAAGCGGCAGGAAATAGTGACTCCTGGCTGTAGCATAAGACATTGGACATTCTGCTTAAGTATCACAGGCCCTCCCCAGCTAAACTGGCCGATATGAAGACCACAGGATGTCCACCTGCAGCATGGATCCTGACAAGGGCAGGTGACCACCTGTGGGGGATGTTTTAGGCACTGGGTACTCAGCCACATCAGGGAGACTGTGTTTGAGGAGCTGGATCTGTACCAGCACTGCAATTCCATACAAAAATGGAGGACATCCAATCTGACTCCCATCCCCAGCTTTAAGATTAAAACTGAAGAATCACAAAGAGAACACAGAGGAGAGATTGCATCTCTGTCCACTCCCCTATTTCCCTGTCAAACGGAAAAGGGAAAATATTAATCTAGTCTCCTTGAAGAGCTAGGCTACTACACACAGGGAGTTTTCAGTGTGGCATGAGAGCACCAGGACAGAAGGCTCTTCCTTATTCCTGTGAGGACTGTACCACTTATTTCCCGCTGTGTTTGAATTGGGTCTGAGCTTAGGCACTGCCAGAGCAATATCAAGACTTCCTTATTTAAGCCTTTAGGAATACAGAGTTGTTTCCATTTTGTGTTCCACAGTTTTACTTACACACACACACACGGTTTTGGGGCCACATTTAAGGGTAGGCTTTTGGTGGCAATTTTTATCATCACAGGTAATATTTTAACATTTTATGATTCAAGACCAACAGGAGTAACAGGAGTTACCTGCCATGAGTTTAAAGGGATAAGTTATTAATAATATTAGAAAATGTGAGAAATGGAGGATAAGACTGTGATCTTTTCATTGATAATTGATCATTATTGATGATTGATAATTATTGATCATTGATAATTATCAATGGAAAACAGTAATTCCAGTTTCAGTAGCAGTATGCCAGTTGTGGGGGGAATAATGGTACCATGGCATTGAAGTCATGGAACTCTGATGTCATAGAACTCTGATGTCATGGAACTCTGATGGGTGCTCAACTGGCCACCGTGTGATCAATATGCTGAACCAGGCCTTTGGTGTAATCTGGCACAGCTCCTTCTTACATGTAGGACTCTGAATTTAAAGGCATTGTGGGCAAGGGTGTTCCATTAACACCACCATGACTTTTTCAACAGAAAAGCACTCCTCAGAGTATTTGTCAGGTTATCAGTTCACCGTGGGAATTCGATTTGTGCAATAGCTCTTTTTCCCAGCTTCTCCTCAACCCTACAGAACCCTGTGACAGCCTAAAGCAGAGGGATCCCTTAATGGACCCTCTGGAATAGTACAGGATGGAGCACAATGGGGTTGAAGAAGGATGGGGAAATCAGAGAAATTTGGTGGGGTGTCCTTGAAGAAATACAAATGCGACAAAGCCTTGAGATAGTTTAAGGACTAACTTTATATCAACTTCCATGGACTGGAGTCCACTTTATGCATGTGGGGCTGGAATGCAAGTGTATCAAAGTGTTGCTCGGAAGAGGCCTCCCATGATCGGGGTCGGCAACTCGCGGCTCCGGAGCCGCACGTGGCTCTGGAATCCCTCCGTTGTGGCTCCGTTGCCCAAAATACGCGTCACAGCTGCCAATCTGCAACTGAGACTCCGAGTTACAAAATACCAGTAGGTGATGATGAGGCATCCATTCAGGAATGCCACACTAGCGGATTAAGTAAATTGTGACATTTCTCTGCTAGTGTGCAGGGAAAGAGTGGAACAAGCTTCCTGCAGGCTCTCATGTTACACGAAACGCTGCTGAAAAGATTCTCTTTGTCCCATTGTAATCTCCTTCCTCTGAATGATAAAAGCTGCACTTGGGACCTGTCACAATTCACAGCACTTGACTGTTTATCTGTTAATCAGTCACTAAACACACCTATATCTGCGACTTCCCCCATTAGGCCAACCATGGATAAATCGAAGAAAAGTTTCTGAAGAAAATCAAACGTTTAATGATACGTGGGTAAATTCACTTGCTTTTACTGCTGACGAACTTATGGGGTTTGCTGTTTAATGCATGCAGCCCTTTAGCACTGACTTTGACTCTTTAGGAAGCTGTTCTCCTATTCGAAATATATGAAAGGAGTCCTACTAGTTTATAATGTAAGATTAAAAATAACAGTTTTTGGTGAATGGACAAGAGCTGTAGCTAAATCATAATGAAGATATACAGTACATAGCATTAAGGTAAAAAACGATATATGCAGTGTTATCTTCATTTTAGATGTCAAAAGGGGTTTGCGGCTCCCGGTGTTTTCTTTTGTGTGGGAAACGGGTCCAAATGGCTCTTTGAGTGTTAAAGGTTGCCGACCCCTGGCCATGACTGATCACAGCAAATAACGCATCATCACAATCAGGAAGCTCTATAGCCAGTGTTAGAAGACGACAAGTTCCATTTTGATCAAGTCATACAATATTATTAAAAAGTTTAATGGATCTTTTTGCCTCATAATGGTAATCTTATGATGGATCTGTTCTATGAACCTATCCGGGATTCTACAAGATCTTGATTAGAGAATAGTCCATCTCAGTTCCATGGAATTAAAACTCTACAGTTGGTCCTCCCCTTTTAATTTCAGAAACCTCTGCCTCTTGTTTGAGAGTCCCATATACTGGGACAAAATAATTATTTCAAGTAAATTAATGTCCAGTAACAGATTTATTACCCATCTTGTGTTTGAGCATTTCTTAAACATGTGTAATACTTTTCCCTATTTAAAATCTCCACTGTTTAACTCTCACTGCAGTTCCTGCCTTATTCAGAATGATCATTTGCATTTAGACTGACTTTTCTGCACTAGGTTGACATAAATCAGAAAAAGGAATGGCATGCAAAGACTATACAAAGCTGTCATTTGAAAAAGGGGGGTAAAACTTTATTTATATGGAAATGAAATTATGGATTTATAGATTACCTGAAAAACAGCCTGGTGCAAAGAATTCCATTCGGACCAACAGTGGGACCCATTAATATTTGCTCCATGTTGGAGGAGAAGCTTTATCACATCAGCATGTCCATTTTCAACAGCTTCAAACAGAAGGTTAAAAACCATTATCATCATAAATTCATCTTAATCACCACAATCACTAGAATGTAGTTTCTCATCCACTAGCAAAGTCAGAATTAATTCTCTAAGTGGTCATGCAGTATTATACAAGCACAACCTTCTACTCCCATGCATAAAAGAACAAAATGTATTCCTAAGAGACAACTGCTTTGTAGGTAGAAGAAATTTATGAGTTGAAGCACAGCCTCTGATAACTGTATTTTCGGAATGTAAGACAGAATAGGTACATGTCTGGTTATGAGTTTTTCAAGGGAACACAAGTATGAATGTCAGGAAAAAAACCCATATCCAATTTTTTTCCAGCAACTTGAGGCCTGTCAAAACTGGTAGTTGATGGCTGTCAACAGACAAATAGGTTGTACCAGTTCAGATATAAAAAGTAACCACATTTTCCCATTCTGTGCAAGAATGGACTTGAATGTTTCTCTTCTTTTCTCCTTCTTGGGCATCCACAAGGAAGAGAGCAGAAACTTTTACCTCAATGGTTAAATTAACCACAATTCCCCACTATCTCAAAAATGATGGGATCTACAGTTTCTTTTGACTATGATTGGTTAGAACAAGCTGGGATGAAACTGTGGTTTCAGATCCTGGCTTGTTCTAAGAACTCATAGTTCAAACAAATCATAGTTCTTATAACAGGGGGCTGTGGATAATTTAGATGCCGAAGCAAAGAACTGAGATCAATTCCTTGTTGCCATGCCAGGAAACATTTGGTTTTCTGTTACATCTGAAATAGTCCATTTTGGGGACAATTCATGTCCTACAGCACAGTTGCTGAGATAAAACACTAGGAATGGAGGAATGCGTAATCACATCCACATATTGTGCTCCACAAATCTTCTAACACCATTTAGTTTCCAACCTGAATGGGCTTATTTCCAGTTTCAGAATGAGAGGAGGGGCAATTTCAAAGATCCTGCTGGGATTTACAGAGGAAAATAAGCAGACAGATAATTATACATTCTCCTCCTACTCACCAATTTTCCCCCGCCACAGCTACTCCAACCTCTGCATTAAACATCAGAAGAGAAAATGGGGTTGCAAACCTCATTTCTCTCCCAATGTGTAGCTCCAACCTGAGTTTCATAAGCATATTTCATTTAAAAGAAGCAAAATTAATTTCAGATCACCAAACCGTGTATGCAAGTTTGCCCAATTGCATTATTGATTTTTATTTAATATTATTTACTATTAATTGTATTTCTGATAGTGGCTACACACAAAAAAAACTGTGGTGATAACACAACCTCTTGGCAGAGGGCATGCCAATTAACATGTACAGTATCGCAGGAAAAACTTTATTCTGGTTCAAGCCACAGGAAACAGACTTAACCTCTACATGAATCGTAAGTCAGCAGTCTCTCGTTCTAACTTGGCCCTCCGAAGTTGCCTTGCTCAGCATTGGGCCCTCAAGGCCAGTGTCTCTTGGGAGGCTGAAGTGTGCCCCAACATCTGGCAAGCTCTGACGTCAGATTTGTCCCCGACTAGATTTTCCTTCTGCATACAGACTGGCTTGCCCGCCCACTGTGGGATGCGTTCAGCACCGCTAGCAGACAAGGGTATGCACGGATCACACCACACACTGCCCGCTATGAGTAGCATCACTGGCTGCCCAGACGCTGCTGGGTTTGCTATGAGGTGGAGAAATTCCATGCAGAAGCGAGTGTGGGATCTCGCGGTGGAGACATTTATGTCTCCAAACAGCAAAGGGAGGCGGGGAGAACCTGGGTGGGAGGAGCAGAACAATTTCATGGTTATGTGTCTTCAAGAAACTGCCAGCTGATACGTAAAAACAAAGGCTGGCATTGAAATGGGTGAAAGGAGACTTGAGAAGACTGATACATGGGGTATTCGCCAGGACAATATTAATTCTGTTTCGATCCTGCCTTTTTCTTGCAAAGTGACTGACTTAAACCTCCTCCTCTCACAACAACCCTGTGAGGTAGGCCAGGCTGCGAGTGGGGACTAGAGGCTGGATCTTCCGAGTCCAGCCCTCTAAGCACGACACCACACTGACAATCTAAGCCAGAGATGGAGGTCAACGCCACTTCCCAGGCCTCTCGGTAAAGATAAATACCGAAGAAGCTCAGCACTTTTGAGCTTTCTGACAGCAACTTTCTCTTAAAAAGCAAAAACAAGAAACAAAGCTTTAAACTAGAAACTCTGAAGAAATTCCTGAAACTGAAAGTCTGCATGCTGGGCTGGATGAGTGGTGCCGCAAGGGGATGTCTGTCCCAAGCCCATGCTCCACAGCAGCCTATTGCTCAACACACGTGGTCTCAGCCTCATCTGGATTCGTAAGGGCATCTGCACATGCTTCTGAATCATCAGCAGCCCATCAATGAAGGCAGAACCACTGACAGTCCTAAGCCAGGAACTTGATCCAATGAGAGCAGGAGGCCTTATTTTTATATTTTTATGACATGTTTCTAACAAAGGTGTTATCCTCCTACCAGAATCCCAACAGAGTTCAGAAACATCACATGGCACTGCTGGAGATGTAATAAGAATTAAGCAGCTTCTATGCATGGCTGATGGCACCAAAATTCACAAACTTTGGAAAGCTGTGATGAACCGCATGAAGGAGATTGCGGGTTATGCCCTCCTTATTGCTCCATTAATTATGCTATTAAGCATTTTGAAAGAGTATTAAACCTGAGCACCAGGAATGGTCTGCTAACTTACTGAGAGCAGCAAAGATAATCCTCCAAAATGCAAAAATGGGGGTGGAAGTGGAGATGAAACCCCGACAGTGGCAAGTGATGTCTAGAAATCAATTAACTTATTTTAAGAACGCAGGGTGTATCCAGTACCAAATCAGAGGATAGGTCCACTTTGCCTGGGACTGGATTATTGACCCAGCAGGGTTCCCCCCGAAGAACCAGGGGACTGAACTGGGACATTTTTGCCCCTGAGCTTCAGCCCCTCACTCACTTAAATGGGACCCAGAAAGACACAGCCTACACAACTAGCCTGTTCCTGGAAATGTGGCAGGGTTTCCTAAGATTTTATGAAATAGGAGCAGATGATAGAAGCAAAGGAGAAGCAATGCTTTCCTTCAGTGTTTGTTTCATGAGAATTAATTGAATGATGCACGTGAGAAACATATGAGAATAATGTTGCATGTATTTATTGGATGGTTCCCTATTATCACTTTGTTTTATTTTGCTTGTTTGCATGTATGCGCACATCTAAATTCAGCTGTTAAATGAGAGCTTTCACTGTACCGGAGTCATTAAATCCTTCCCATTTACCTGATATGACATATTTTATCTCCCCCTGCCCCAGTTGCATTGGTTAGTGCCTGCTCTTAATATTCTTTTCTGTAGAACCTTTGAATTTAAAACCAAAAACTATTTCTTTAGATGGAAAAATAAATGAAAAATGACGTGGTACAAGCTGGGAGGGGGTAGTTTAACTTATTTTCTAACCCTCTGAGGTTAAACACAGACACGTTAAGAGAGTTGTCCCTTTAATGTATTTGCCTGCTTTTAAAACACGAACAAAGGAAGAGAAACTAAGAATGTACATCTAGTCTGAGCTTTTGCTTGTCTGATTATTGCCGTCTCACAGCACTGCCAAGACGACAGCTACTTCCCACTTCGCCTGACGCTCCCACCGGACTTGACGTCCTCACTGATCTTATTAACGGTGCCAGCTGACACCCCAAAATCCCCACCCGTCGGTAAGGACATCAGAAATTCCTTGACAATGGCTGAGACCAAACAACGCAAAAGCCCAGGAAAGCACAGATGTGTCAGACTGGATTGAAGCACCGGAAAGTCATTTTCTCCTAATTCAAATGAAGCCATTGTGGCTTTCGTGCTAATATTTTTACTGTGCTGCTGTGAGTGATGTCTGGCTCTAGCTTTGGATGGCAACACGGAGGAAGGGACCACTCTTTTGAACTGACAGCCAAATTTTAATCTTTTCTCTCGAGGAACCAAAATGAGGGCTTCTTACTTGACGCTAATCATTAATCTTCAAGCCAGCGGGAGATTTTGTTCCAAACTAGGATATGATTTCAAAAGAACCACATTTCTTTTCACACCTGTCCCTGTGCCAGATTGCACTAATGACTTCACAAGCACTCTTTGGACTGAGCAGGGATGATCTCATCACTTCGCTGGTCTTGCCACTTATTTGTTTGAATCCATTTTTATACCGCCCAATAACCAAGGCTCTCTTTTTGACAGAATTGGAGATGTCTTCTGTCCCCATGGATCCAGTGGCTGCACAAAGGTCATTCCTACCTCAAGCAACTGATTCTGTGGCCAATGCAAATTAGGAAGTTGTCTTGGATCAAGCCAGGAGACCAGCCAATCCAAGCTCAGCATTACCCACTCCAAATGGCAAGAAACCTCCAGGGGTTTCCATTAGGGGCAAACCCACCAGCATCCTTTGGCAAGGATTTTTTTCCAGTTCCATACCTGGAATCTTTTTCACTAGTGATGCAGGTAACTGAACCTAAAACCTGCGTGCATCCAGTACCACTTAGCAATGGCAGCTCCCAGTAACAATACTTGGTGGGCACTTTTTCCTGAGCACTCTACCCCAGGGGCTTGAAGGAGGAACCACTGCATTGAAGCCTAAACTGTCCTTATTCACTATTTCTAATGATCTGGAAAGCTAGAGAGGTTGGTTCTCTGGACAGGGTCCAACGCCAGAGATTTGCAGCCTGGAAACACATTCCACTAGCAGCGAAGTGCATTAGTGCAAGAGAAGGCAGTGTTTCCTGGCACAGCCCAGGAAACTCCCTTCTGTAACGTTCATTTCTCCCATTTCAGAAGCAGCCGTGCCGATCACACCAGCAAGCACTACCTTCCCAGCATCCCAGTGCGCATTCTCACTAGGATAGTGGCAGCATTGGATGCTGCCTTCTGAAAACAGCAAAGCAGATGCAAAACAGCAGTTTGGGGAGTTGAGCCAATTACATCCTGCATCCCATGAGACACGCCCTGGGATGACCTGCCTATAAAACAACTGAAAAAAATACGGCTTAGGGATTCCAGCAGCAAGTCTAAGAGGAAGGAGAAGGGGATTTTAGGCTGCTGCTACTTTTCAGACTTAGGGAGTTTCCAACAGATCTCAATTTATTCTTGCCTAGTTCTATCATACTTCAGGGAGTTCATGGTTTGTGGGTAGCTGCCCAAAACTCTGTGAAGGCCAGTGACCTGGCCTCTCTGCCAGCACAGGAGATGGGCATCTCTTGTCCACAGAGGAATTTCGCTGCTTCAAAGTGCATCCAAAGCTTATCAGAAGGTCAGAGAGAAGCCCCGGCATGTTTATACTTTTGTGGATGTCACAAATGTATTCACCATGCTGCAAAGCTATTTTTGCCCCTAGCAAGCACAAAAATACACAGTAACTTGGAATGCTTAAAAGGTATATTTTAAATAAGTATTCAGAGTCTTCTTCAGCAAGAAGTTAAAAAAAAAGCTGACTAAAGAAACTGCAGGAGATCTTTTGTTCATAGAAGAGACCCGACAAAGAGTACACAAACAAAGCCCATCAAAAAAGAATAAGAATTTTAGAATAATCTGTAGTGGGAATACGCTCAAGAGTCCAAAATGTTAAACAGACACATTTCAACCACAAGGAGAAATGCTGAATTTCTCACAGAGCCGTTGGGTCAGCTTGCCATGTTTGTAGAAGCAGAAAAAGCTGCTGCAAACAGCAAATCCAGCTTCGGGAGGCACCCAACAATGTTTGAGGCAAACCTGTGTGTTGTTATGGGTGCAGGTTTCCATTTTCAACTGAAAAATTGTGGGGGAGCCCAAACCCCACTGCAGCTGCTTCGGGGATGGCCGTTTCCACCTCACCAAAAGGGGGGCCCAAAGAGAGCACAAGTTTGCATAAAAGTGGCTCAGGCAAACTGAGCGCAAGACTGCGAATGTGGAAATAATTGCTACCATTTGAGCAGAAATACAACACACCTCACCACAGTGGGAAGAAGTGAGACCAGGAGACCTGTGTGTCTGTTCGGTCTGCCATCCAGGTACTGCTGGGCAAGTTCAGGATCTCCTGCTCCGCCTTTTTAGGATACTTTCAAACTGGAGTTGGGCTGGATAGCCCTTCAGCAGGAAGGACCGTAGCACCGCGGCAAGAAGCTCAAAGGTTCAATCCTTTTTATCTCTGGCAGGCCCAGAAAGAAGCCTTACTGCACATCTGTGCTGACAATACTAAATGAAACGGGCCAAATGTATTTGATTATAACATTTATATCCCACTTTTTCCTCTTGCAAGGATCCCAAGATGCCTTCCATAGCCTTCCTGCTCTTCCTCATTTTATCCTCACAATAACCCTGTGAGGTAGGACAGGCTGAGAGGCAGTGTCCGGCCCCAAGTCACCCAGTGACCTTCATGGCTGAGTGGGGACAGGAACCCAGATCTGCTGAGTCCCAATCTAACACTCTAACCACAATGCCAAACTGGTTCTTCCTATGTTTCTGAATAGAGGAAACCCTCAAATAAAGCAGGACATATGCCCACTGCAAAGCAGGACATATGGCCACCCTAACTCTGCCCCAGCAGGCCAGGGACAGAGTCTAAGCAGTGTCTTTTGGCAGCATGAAAGAGGTGTTTACGCACAAGCCAGGCTTGCATGGCTATGGGGTGGGTGGGGAGAGAAGCGCCACAGAACCCACAGAAAAAGGGGACTACGACTGTGCTAGAGATCTTCCCCTATCCTGCCCTCTTGTCCAGTTTCCACTCTCAGAGTTTATATGTGGACACTGACTTTGCAAAGCAAACAAATATACCATTTATTAAGTGTCTGTGACTACCCTAAATCTACCTTGCAGTGTTTTGCAAATCAGGCCTCCTCCTGAAACCTGCTCTACCTTCGGTGCCAGAGAAAGGGTGATGCACATCGTGGGAGGATGAAGGTGAATGTGCCTCCCCTTCAGACAGGGCTGGCTGGGCTGCAGGGAAAGCAGGTGAGGAGATGACAAAAGCCCAGCCGGCTGTGCCAGACAAAGGGGCACAAGCGGCCCTTTCCTCCAGGCGCCATCCGCAGGGCTTCTGCTCAGCGCCCAGAGCGCGCACGTGCCCATTCTAGAGGGTTCTAGAAAGAGCCTGCGCTGATGCTCGTCTTCCAGCCACAAGCCATCACACCGAGTGCCATCCCCGTCTTTAGGAATCCAGGCCATAGACGACTGCGGAAGGAAGCGTTGGCAGAACGCCTCTCTTCAGGACAAAGGCTTGGCTTCATCGGCATGGGCTCCCCCCCCGCCCCACCCTCAGAAAAACCAGGCGTCTCGTTTTCTGTGTGACGACATCTCCTTGCAAGCTGTATAAAAACCAACACGGCACTGACATTCCTTGAGCCACACTGACACCTGCTGAGCACTGCAAATAATGTCAGCTCTAGATTATTTAAGAAACCTTATTATTCCGGTGGTCAACATCAGATTATCCTCCTGAAATTTGGAGTTTAAATAAAACAGCTTTTGTTTTGTTTCCCTTCTCCTTTTTGGAAGCAGTTAATTAAAGCACAGACTTTGTCCACCCTTCACTGAGAAAGAACAGGAAATAGATGGATGAGAGAGGACAAGCTTTCAACTCCAGGTCCAAGGCTGACCTGAGACATTCTCTTGCCAAAAGCAGAGCAGCTTAGCTTGGCCCGAGTCAGTGGGCACAGGACCCAAGGTCGGAAATTTTGACATCTGAGGCAGAAAGTGCCACTAATATTTCTTCAGCAGTAAAAAATAAATAAAAATAAGTAAATAAATCAAAAAGTATATATTAAATGAAATGCTGACCTTTGCTGCCCTTTACAGTCTTCAAGCAGCCGTAAGGTAAGGCTGGACCTTCTAGGTCTATTCCAACCATCTTGACAGTAAAGGAGCCCTCCTTGAAGGAGATTAGGAGGGTGGTTACCCGCAGAAGGGCCTTCTCTGTGGTGGCACCCGGATTATGGAATACACTCCCCAGAGAGGTTTGTTATTGTTACTAGTATCCTATTGTACTGTTGAATTTTATTTATTTATTTATTTATTTATAACTTCTCTATACTGTCCCATACGTAAACCATTGGGACGGTTTACAGCAAATAAGTCTAAAAAATAAAAAGAAGAATAACAATTGCCCAGCATCCAGTGTTAAAATATAAACCCACCAATAAAACAAGTTAACAATTAAAATACTGGGAGAATAATAAGGTTTTTGCCTGACACTGAAAGGAAAGAAGCCTTGATGCCAGGCAAACCTTTATGGGGAGCATGTTCCACAATCAGGGTGCCACCACAGAGAAGACCCTCCTCTGGGTAGTTCACCCTCTTGATCTCTTTCAAGGACAGCTCCCAGCGGAGGGCCCCTGCCTCAGATCTCAAGGGGCGGGAGGGCACATGGGGGAGAAGGTGCTATGACTGATTGTATATAAGCCGCCAGAGCGCCCATGGCTAATTGGACAGCATATAAATCAATTTATTTATTTTAATTTATTTTTCGATTTATATCCTGCCTTTTTCCTACAAAGGGCTCAAGGCAGCTTACATCCTCCTCCTCCTCCATCTTCTCCCCACAACAACAACCCTGTGAGGTAGGTTGGGCTGAGAGTCTGTGACTGACCCAAAGTCACCCAGTTGGCTCCATGGCTGAGCAGGGACTCGAACCCAGATCCTCTGAGTCCCAGTCCTATGCTCTTAACCACTACGCCACACTGGCTCTCAGTAGTAAATCATGAGTAGAAGTGTTTTGGAAAGCAGGGGAAACTCGGAGGCCATCCTTCCCTCCATGCTTCCCCTGCTCTCAACAGGATGCCCGTTTTCCTCTGAGTTTGGAGGATGATGGGCCGACACACTGGAAAGTGCATTAAATACAATGCATTATGAAGAACTATGAAGAAGCAAGTGCCAGTGGATTCCACGTGTACTTCACGTGTACTTAAGATACAGGTCAAATGTGCTTCCCTCTGGTAATTCATTTTAAAATATCTAGGGCTGGGGTTGGGGTGTTTGTCTTTATACAGTAGACTCTCAACTATCCGGCTCGCAACTATCCAGCCTCCAAACTATCCGGTCTAGTTAAAAAAAAAAACTATCAATGAACAGTAAAATAAGTTTAAATAATTTTTGTAAGAATTAAGCCTACATTTTACGTTAATGTTTTGTTTATTTTAAAAGTATATGTATTTACACTGTACAGTGTACATGATTTTATGTTTCCTGCAATTAAGTTAGACATTGTAAAATTCATCTTAAAATGTATACAATATTTTTATCCTTGGACTTACTTTTTCTGTAATAAATTTTAAAATGTACAGTACAGTACATAACAAACATTTATAAAGTACTGGCCTGTATTAAGAGGTCAGAAAATATGAAGAGCGGGTTTTGGTATAAAAAGGGTGTTTTTAATGGTATGGGTGGGGTTGGAAGTAAGCATTTATAGAACTCCAGCCTATCCAGCTTTTTTGCTATCCGGCCTGCCCTTCCGCCACATTAGGCCAGATAGTTGGGAGTCTACTGTATACGGAAAATAAAATGTATGAAAATGGAAAGGAGCTAACCCTATTTTTTTAAGTAAGCAAAATAAGCATGCATCCAGTTACTCAACTGATAGAAAATAAGTAAGAAAGAAAACTTAAATGGGTTCATCCAGGGATTTCCTGAGCCCCAGTAAGACTTTTGGCTTCTTAAAACTTATACAGTAGAATGAGCACATGGAAGCAGATGCACATACATCACAAACTCTCGAAAACTCCTGCAAGACTCAAAAACAGTTTGTCCTTCAGTAAGGGAAGCTGCTCTTTAAAAACAAAAAGAAAGACAGAAAGCCTCAAATAAGGATGCTTGTCCCAACTATGTACAGGAGAAGCCTGCCATAGCCAAAGCCGAGGCAAAGCACTTGATCTGCACTCGGGCGCAGAAAGTTGGGTGACCTGCATCTTATATTCAACTTAAAGAGAGGAACTGAAACTTCAGACTACAGATCTAAATAGAACCCACGACTCCTGTTTTACAGAAGAACGATGCAGCTTATTACAAAGTCATCAATTATGAGAGTTAATCTAATTTATCACTGCGGAGGTACTTCTATTGAACGGACATTTCTAAGTTGTCTTCACACAACAGCAATTAAACCTAGCTCTGCAACATGGCTGTTCAGATTGATTTGTTGATTGTACTCTCTTCTCGAGTGTGCTTCATGTCTCAAACATCAGACTTGGGTGCTTGAAAGCTGTTTATCAGATTTGACATGTCCCTTCTATATTGGCAAGCTCTGCCTGAAGATTTCCATCTATGTGTGCCTTCAAAGATTCTCAATGGATGCAACCACAAAACCAGCGGGGAATTTTCAGGATAAGAGCAATGGAAGTATTGTAATAACAACTCCACCACCATACATTTACTAAACACAGCTCCTTTGTAATTGAACTTTCAAACTCTGCAGCATTTTGGAAAATGGCCATGTGCTTTGCCATTCTGTATCTTTGCATTCTTGTATGGCTCATTTTTACTAGCTCAGTTATGCTAGTGATGACCAATTACGAAGAGAGAAAAGGTTGGAAAAATCCATATATACAAAATATTAACTTTGTTGTTGTGAATCACCCAAAGAGCTGTGGCTCTTGGGTGATAGATAGATAGATAGATAGATAGATAGATAGATAGATAGATAGATAGATTAGACAGACAGACAGACAGACAGACAGACAGACAGACAGACAGATCAAGACCAGACTCATTCTTACATCTTCAGAATGGGCTATACTCACCTAAGAACAAAGGTGTGGTCGCATCATCAGTAAGTTCATTGGGGTCGGATCCAGATTCTAAGAGAAGAGCGACACATTCCAAGTTTCCACGACTTGCAGAAAGGTGTAATGGGCGAGTGCCCTCAAAAGTCTTCGATCTTACGTAGTCAGCAGAGGGTGCTGGTGATGACATGAAAGGTTAGCCTTGCCAACATTCATAGAGGTATTAAATCAGTCTGAAACAGAATTAGTGAAAGAAGCTTGCTTCCCCTGACTCTGCTTTGATGTGGTGCCATGCATCGCGTGTAGCACATGGCAAGCAGTTCAGGGAATGTAGTGGCTTTTCGCATTGACCGGGAGACTGAATACAATCACACAGTACAGAACGGCTGTTACTGGACTGGCTGCACTGGAAGGCTGGCGAGGCGGTGATTAAGGTTCAAGAACTAACATCATCATCATCATCATCATCATCATCATCATCATCATCACATTTCTATGCCGCCCCTTGCTGAAGCCTCGGGGCGGCTTACAACACAATGCTTTCCCAGTGCCGAAATGCCAGGTCAGCTATTTGAGCCATGCTCAGACCTTCAGCTTGCTAGGAAGAGACAGATTGCCTTGAAACTGCCTTCCCCAATCATTCTGCAGGTAAGAGCTGCTTTTGCTGTGTGAATAAAACTGGTTGCTTTATTGAAGCAGCTTCACCGCAACCTGTATCCCAGAAAGGGAGAGTTAGCACCTGTGTGCACACTGACAGACCCCGAAAAAGTGAGAAAGAACTATCCGAGGCCCACGACAAAAGAAACTGACATTTCGCTCACCCAAGCAACTTTGGGGGCCTGGGGGTATCCCCTGGCCTGTGCAAGAAAGCAACACAGCCACCAAGAAGGGGAGGGTAAACTTTCTTTTGATGGTTGATATTTAACATCTATATTTCATCATTGCAGTCGAGAAACCACTTATCATCTTCAACACAGGCAGTTTCATTTCTTTCTAATATCCCTGATTCTAAAGTCCAGGTCCCTAGGAATTAATGCGGGGTGGTTACATCAATAATGGGCCAGGCTTCCAGCCGTCAGCGCCTCACTCCTGGCCACCAGGAAAACACACTGCTATGTCTCAGGAGCAAACACAGGCGGGCAGGCACAATGCAGTATCTTAGACTAGCCTTCCCCAGTCAGGTGCCCTTTAAGTGAACTGGACTACGATTCCTGTTCTCAAAGTGGTGGTGGTGGGAGTGTTGAGTGCTTCAGCCTGCAGCAGAGAGATAATATTTGCAATTTGACTCATGTAAAAACAGGCAAGCAGGCAAACTCTCACTGCCTGCAAGCCAAAAACTCGTGGGGTCTGGAGTGGGTGAGAGCCCCTTCCCTTGAGGCATTTTGCAACTAATTTTCTTTTTAAAGGGGAACGCATTCAAAAGTGGCTTCTCCTCACCTGCATTGCAAAGAAGTATACTCTATTCTACCACCTCATTCTCCTGGGTAGGCTAAGAGAAGGGACCACAGTTCATAGCATATGCCTACTACCTTCAGTAAAAAGAATCAAGGGAAAGACCCTGAAGCTTGCTGAAACCCTGTGCAGACCTAACTTGGGCTAGATGGTTAAGTCTCCACAGTAAAAGGTCACTTCCTAGGAATTAAGGGTGGATTTCAGGTGGTAATTGTGCTGTATTCAGACTGTTTTGCTTTACATAAATCTAAAGCTGCCACTAATTACTGCCTGCCCCTTTGGGTAATGTTGCAGAGAAAAATGGCTCATACATCAAAGAAAGAATTAAACCCAATGCAGCACTGGATGATTGATGGCACTGCCCCCTGTACGGAATTCGCTGCCACGGGCAAGAATCACCACATGAGAAAAGGAGGTGGCAGCACCGAACTGGGGACAGATTTCACAGGGGAGTGCAACGCGCTTTACTCCTGCTGGTTGTGTCCACAAGGAAGAGGCAGAGTTTGGCAGAAGCACCAAAGCATCGCTTTGTGTTACACAGACAAGCCCAAGACTTGTGTGCTCCACCTTTACCTTTGCTCTCTCTCCTCCTCTCTCACACTCTAATCTGTAGTTCCTGGTTCTTGGTAAACCATGTCAGAAGAGAGATTTACATCCACAGCTTCCTAATTTGCTCTCACGCTACACTTATCGACTCAGTATATTCTCAGAAGCCAAAGGACCTCCAGTTTGCCTCTTAAGCAAAAATACACTCCCTTAGCCGGTTCCATCCTAACAACGGGAAGGCACTTTACATTTGTAAACATTTATCATCATATCAGCCACACTGTAAATTATTATCACCATTATGCATATATTTATTAGATTTCTATCCCACCTTTTTTCTTTAAAAAAAAAAAACTCAAGGCAGCTTATGTAATGTTTCTCCTGTTCTCTATCTTATTCCAACAACAACAGCCCTGTGAGGTAGGCTGGGCTGAGAGTCCGTGGCTGTCCCAGAGTCACCCAGTTTTCTATACAGCCCATAGCTGAAGCTCTCTGGTCAGTTTACAATGAAGTATACAAACAATAAAATACACTAGATAAAACAACATTAATAAGGTTTTTTTAAAAAAATAATTTGGAATAATATAAAATACAATAAAAAGATCCGGCCAAGAGTAAGGCACTTGGATAATCGTCTCAGGCCCCAGAACGACCAAGGAGTTCTTGAAAGGCCTCCACAAAGAGGGCTGTCTTGACCTGGTACTGAAAAGTTGCCAAATCTAGCACCAAGCAGACCGCAGCAGGATGGCTCCAAAAATGGGGGCCACCAGAGAAAAGCCCTGCCCTCTCGTTGCCTCCCTCCAAGTCTGTGCCTTGGACATTACCCTTGGCATCTGTCCACCCCATTCAATTTTCTCGGAGGTGGTTTCTAGAAGTGTTTAAAGCATTATTTTTCACACTGGGAAGCTTACTTGCGGTAAAGTCAAGTGCCAGCCTCCAGTGCCACCTTCATTTCCCAGAAAGCCTTTGTGCCCATGTGGCATTCTTGGACAAGAGACTTATCTCTAAGCCTCATCATCATTCAGCTGTCTGCAAAATGGGTTTTATACCAGAAAACAGTGGGTTCAAAGCATAGTGTTGTGTTTCAGAGCTTGGCCTGTACCTCTGCAGGAAGCTTTGTGCTTGGGCCAGTTACTTTTCTTCCAGTCTTCTGGGCACAGGGTGTCTGGTGCCCAGCCACACGTACCATGACTACCATTTTGTAAGAGTGCCCACAAGGACTTCTTGGCTCAAAGGTATGGGGACCTCTGGGGTACATCCTGCCTTTCTAGCCTCTTCTGCGCTTCAATGCTGGAGAAAATTGCTGGCCCCAGGATCACAAAGGGTGTCCTTTCCTGTCTTACCGCATTGCTTCCGTACAAGCCCCCCTATTCCCTTACCTGCACGAATTAAGAGCTTCAGACATTCACTTGCATTGTGAAATGCTGCTTCATGGATTGCCATCCAGCCCCTGTTATCAGGAACATCGATGCTGTATCTCCGTTTCATGAGCTTCTTCAGATGTTTGGCGTTGCCTTCTCTAGCCGCAAGCCCAACAGCCGAGCATCTGTCTGCATACGCTTCTGTAAAATCCATTCTAGCAGGCCGGGCAAAGGAAGGAGGGGAAAAAACACACGTCCTTTGAAGTTACTGCAGATCAGTAAGTCAACAAGATATTAACTTGGCAAAGATAATAATATGCACTGGAGTATAAATCTTCTCTGTCACACTTATCTGATGGGAGCCTGCTTTACAGATTAATTTGAGGAATGTGGTCTTCAATATGTGTAATGAAGATATTGCTTTGTATCTCATTGACATTTGAAGTCTTACTTCAAACTGCTTTGATGTCTGAAAACTGTCACTCACAGCCCATGCCCTGGATGAAAAAGATGTGAAATTCTACAATTAGACTTGATTCATCCAAGACTTTAACTTCTTATAAATTTAAATGTTTGGAGACTTAGTAACCTGGTCTAGTCACATTTACTCAGAAGTAAGTACCTTTGATTTCAGCAGGATCCAAAGCAATATAGTTTAGGCTGAAATGTTGTACCTTCTTAAATGAAAGCAACCCTCTTTATGTGAATGAGTAGACAGGTGAACAATTATGCCATTTATATCAATATTTAGATCAATATAATGTACAACATTAATAAATTAATTAACAAAACTTGCAACACAATCTCTGCAAAGATGGAAACCTTGAAACAGTCTGATGACAGAGTGCCTTGCATTCTCAGTTATCACGATTTTAACAAATCAATAGCATCTACATCTTTTGCACTGCACTTGCTTGTTTTTAAAACCAGCTCCTTTTACTAATACAGTTGCTGCCACCAGCTGTTTCACAGTACTATAAAAAGCATCCTCGGGCAAGATCTACTGATCTGTGTCAGAACGTTATGATGCTCCTTTTGGAATCCAAGAAAATATATACGAAGGAAGAAAAAGAAAACAGATGTAGGGTACAAGCCTGAATGCGTTTACTTGAGAGTGAGTCACCTTGAAGTTGAACTAAGTGGACCTCCGTCTGAGCACCTGGAAAATCTGGGTTCTAGTCCCTACTCAGCCAGGAAACTCTCTGGGTGATTATGGGCCGATCACCCCTCTCAGCCTAACCTACCTCACAAGGTTGTTGTGAGGATAAAATGGAGCTATGTAAGCTCTCTTGGGCTCCTCACGGGAGGAAAAAAGGTGGGATATAAATTTAATGTAATAATAAAAAGTAAATACCAGTCATTTCTGTAGCACTTTGTGGTACAGATTTATAAGAAATATGTTGAGGTAGCAATTCTATGGCCCCTTGACAACATGGGGGGAGGGGGTAAAGGCTGTCTTGGATTCCCAGACGCAAGGTCAGAGGTGACACTGCGATCTCAAAACTGGGGATCAGAGCCCCAACCCCCTCCTCTTCCACACACAGCCAAGGTGGAAAGAATGGAGTAAGCTGAGCTTGGAGAAGGGGAAGAAGAAGTATTTCAAGGGCCAGTGAAAAGAAGAGACTGCAAAGAGGAGCTTCTTTCCCTCCCCCTCTAAGCTGCCCAAGCTAGAAGGTCAGAAAGGCCTGAAAAATGCAGGACTGGCAGATGGAAAGGCCAAAATCCCCTCCATGATTCCTTCCAATGAAGAAAGTGGGGGAGGGGGGAGCAAAAGCTCTGAAAGCATTTGCAAAGAATAAAGCACCTGGAGTACGCAGCATACTAATAGACTATTCCAAGCTGTAGAAAATGAATCAGTTCAGAAGAACATGCCAAGAAATATGGAAAACAAAGCAATGGCCCACAGTCCGGAAATGTTCAATGCATGTTCCAGTCCCCAAGAAAAAAGAAGCCAAAAAGTGCAGCAAGCATGCAAACATTGCATTAATTCCCCACGCATGCAAAGCGATGCCCAAAGGATTGCAACAAAGAATATTACTCTATAAGGAGCAAGAAATGCCGGACATCCATGCAGGGTTCTGAAATGGAAGAGGCACTAGAGATCATATTGCAAATATATGTTGGCTGCTGGAGCTTATCAAAGAATGTCAGAAAAAGATCAGCCTGTGCTTTATAGACTGCAGCCAAGCCTTTGAGTGTGTGGATCATGAGAAACTATGGGATGCCTCAGCACTTGTTTGCTCTGATGCCTAACCTATATCACGGACAAGAAGCTTCTCTCAGGAGAGAATATGGGCAAACAGAAAGGTTTCCCTTAGGCAAAGGTGTTAGACAAGGAAGTGGTTTATCTCCCTATCTGTTCAACAGAACATATCAGAAGGAAAGCTGGATTAGGATCAGAGGACTGCGTGAAAACTGGCAAAAGAAGCACCACTAATTTAAGATGTGCAGTTGATACCGTACCACTGGCAGAAAGCAGCAATCACTTGAAACGGAGCTGGATGAAAGTTAAAGAAGAAAGTGCAACGGTAGGGCTGCAGCTGGGTATTAAGAAAACAAAAATCATGACCACAAAGGAATTAGAGAACTTTATTGTTAACAATGAAGAAATCAACGTTGTGAAAGATTTTACATGCATCAGCTCGGTCACCAATTCAAAGGGAGACTGCAGTCATGAAATACAAAAAAGACTGAGACTTGGAAGCGTAGTAATGAAGGAACTAGAAAAGATAATCAAGTGTGAGGATGTTTCACTAGAGGCCGAGGCCAAGATCATTCAGATCAATGAATTTCCAGTCATCATGAACAGAAGGGAAAGTTGGCCAATGATGGAAGTTGATAGGAAAAAAATGGGCATGTTTTTAACATGCTGCTAGATGAGAGCTTTGCAAATACAGAAAGACAAACAAGTGGGAGCTGGTTGAAATCAAGCCTGTTCCTGATAAGCAAGTCTAACAGAACTGAGGTGTCATACTCCAGTCATATCACGAGAAGGCAAGACTCACTGGGGGGGAAAATCATGCCAGGGAAAATTAAAGGAAGATCAAATATGAGATGGACTAAATCCAGAAAGAAGCCACAGCCTTTAATTTAGAAGAGCTGGGTAGGGCTGTCATGAGCCAAACATTTCATTCAGAGAAGACTTGATGGCACAGAACAACACCTTCCTTCCACACTACATGAGATACACGCCTGCTCCCGACCAATCGGGGGCTTTTGGCTATGCTGGATTGCAGCCTACATCTACTCCATAACACATCTCCGGTTTTGCCATTACAAATGCATAACCATCCAGAAGTTGTGACTTCCAGGTAGACATGCCTTGGACTGTAAACTCCTGGCTGAACCTGCAGCCTGGAAGCACCCTTCCAACCTGCCCCCCCCCACCATTCCACACTTTACATTTTAAATACGCCCCCCCCCAGCCGCCCCAATGGATGAGCTCAACAAGGTAAGGTACAATGTTATGCACGATGTCGACAGAAAAAAGCCCTGTAACTTCCAGCAATTGCCCAGACAGGGTGAGCCATTGCTGGGAAGTGCGCGCGGGGCGGGGGGGGGGGGTCTGTTTACACTGCGCGAAGGATTGCTCCCTAAGGTATTGCCATCCATTGAGCTTGCGGGCATTGGCGTTTCCCCTCTCGGGACCGCAACCCTACAGAAACTGAGTGGGAAAGGCTTCGGCTGCCCTGCTAGTCCGATCACCTGCTGGGTGGTCATTTGGAGGTGAGGCGCCAGACCGGCCCCGCTGCCCCGAGCCAGCAAACGCAGGAGCGCAGCGAGACGGAGAAGCGGCGGCGCCTTCCGTGCAGCCCTTTCTGCTGCACCGCCGGCGCCTCGCGCTTCCTGCCCCCGCCGAGAGAGGGGAGCGCCAGAAAGCCGGGAAAGAGGCAAGCGAGGACCGCAGCTGCGGAGGCGGCACCCCTGCCGGCCCAGCGCTCCCGGCCTCGCCTCTGCGGCAAGGAGAGCGCGGCAGCGAGCACGGGGCTGTTGAGCCGCCGCTTTCCCTTCGCGATCAAAGCAGCAGCAGGAGGAGAAAGGAGGCGAGCGGCGCCACGTGAATACCAGCCCCGCACTCTCACCCTGTCTGCCCTGGCACCGCAGAGGACGCCGGGAAGCGTAGTTCCGTCCGGGTCGCGGGGCAGCGACCGGCCCCGCCTGCGACCGGACCCTTCCCTGCTGCGGGGCCCGCTGCCCCAAGAAGAGCCCGCAGCGGCTCCGGGAGAGCAGGCGCCCAGCCCGAGGCGGAGGCTTCCCCGGGCCGCCTCCGCCCGAGCCGCGGCGCACTACAAGCCCCAGCGTGCCTTGCCGAGCGGGGAGCCCTGGAGGGGCGCGCGTCGGGCACTCGGCAGCCGCCGGAGCCGCCCCCTCCTGCCTCGCCGTTCCCGGGAGAGCGGGAGCAGAGCGCGACGGGGCGAGAAGCATGTGGGTGTTTGGTTACGGCTCCCTCATCTGGAAGGTGGATTTCCCCTACGAGGACAAGATGGTCGGGTACATCACGGGCTACAGCCGGCGCTTCTGGCAAGGCAGCACGGACCACCGCGGGGTGCCGGGCCAGGTGAGCGGCGGTGCGGATCTGCCGGGACCTGGCGAGGGCAGCTGGAGGGAGCGGGGGAAGGGCTCTGGCCGGCCGGCCGGCCGGCCGGCCGCCGAAGGGCATCACGACTCAAGGCGTAGCAGCGGTGCCCCCCACCCCACCCCGTGCCGGCTTGCGGCGCCAAGGCGAGTCTCCCCGTCCAGGGATTTAGAAGAAGCGCAGTGTGCCCGTCTATTTGCCCCAATAGTAGAGGTCTTCAGAGGCTAGGAGCGCTTTCACACGAACATGCCCAGCCACAGCGCAGGACGAGTCATGCAGGAGGGCTCTTAATCACACGCACACATCGTCGGCAGGCTTTGCAACCACTCACTTCCCTTTCCCAGCGAGATTTATATACCTATGCACGCAGAGAGAGACTTCCGTCTCCAAATCCCAAGCAGTAAGCCTTACACGCCACTTATATTGCAATAACCGATACAAGATCCCCATAGTTTCCTGGTTAACCCGAAACTGGCGAAATTCAGCCTGCCACAGTTCATTTCTGAAGCAACAGAAAGGAAGGGAGATGCTGTATGGCAGTTGGAGGAAGGGGGGAAAGGGCATTTTAGGAGGTTGGCCACGTTCCCGAGCTAGTTCTTTCTTACAAGTTTTCACTTACTTCAGTGCTTTGGATCAGCTCTTGCATAAGCTGCACACCCGCTGCCACTGATGCCCGGCGGACAGGTTGTTTCTTGAAGGAACGTGATGACTGGGGGAGGGGAGCAGTTTGTGAAGTAAATGCAACCTTCATGAACCTCTGTGCAAAGATAAAGCACTAGCATTTGAAGCAGGAGGCAAGACTAGAAAACTCCCTATGATGATCGCTTTCCAGTGGAAGGGTTTTTGAAGGGGTTTCTTTTCTTCTCCCTGCCGCTGTTTAAGCAAATTTTCCTGCGCAAGATTTAATTTTCTCATAAATCGTTTTCTTCAAGATTGAGTCTTCTTCCATATTTAAGAAGGGTAGAGAGTTAACAGTCCCCCAAAACCAGTTGGCACAAATATGTACATCAACACATTTCCTAATACTTGTTGAAAGCCCTCACCTTTTACTCCAGGCTCCTTTGTTAGGGCAAAACACACCAGCACATCATTTCTATTTCAGTTAACCGTATAGATTTTCAACCCAATCTTACATGTGCTGACTCAGAAGTGAGTCCCATCAAATATGATGGGATATTCCTTTCCAAATAGATTTAAGATTAACATAGTAAGAAAAATTATTATGAGAACATAATCAGAACTATTGACAAATATTTAAGATCAAATACTGAAAGGCTGATTTGGAAGAACCACATGGAACACTGTAATGTGATCAGCATTTGCAAAATTTGCATGGCACCCCACCATATTCCAGTCAAAAACTCCCCACAGCTGGAAAGTTATCCCCTTAGGGAGGCTTCTAGCCTAGTCTGCTGCCTAAAATACTTGTTGTCTGTCTTTGTGCAGAGATGTTTTGGCATGGGAAAGCCAGTCATGCAACCTCTCCCCCTCTGCCCACTTTCTAAAGTGGTGCCATCATAGAAGGGGTATTCCATTCTTCCGAACAGTACTTGTTTATTGATCCGTGCTTCCTAGCATAGGATGTGGACTTCCATATGGAACAAAGCTCCTCCCTGGCTACACCATTTCCCCCACTGTATCTGCACTAATGTCATAAGCAGATGTATAGGATTCCTTTGCTGTTGCAGTTTGTTTGGAAGCAGGACAGTCCTGGAATTCTTACCCCAAAGTTCTCCCTTCAGCTCCTTTAAAGGACACCCTGTTTTCCTTGCTTTCCACTCTTCTATCTGGACTAATGTTGCTTTTGTTTTTATTTCAAGTAAGGAGTCTCGAAAGCATTGACTTACTGATGTAGCATCAGATCTCTCAGATCATGTTTTCCCTGCAGGGATTCCTGCCCCAATTAGATGAACTGAGTTACTAATTTACCTGATATCAGAAATTTTATTTATTAAATGCAATCATCAGAAGAGTAGGACATACAATATTGTATGCCAAGAATATTTTTTCTATTTAGTATGTATATAATTCTGTTAATGCTAAACCCACTAATTTCATTTGATGATCCCAACTTCTAGAATTGAGAGAAAAATAATTTTAATATACTCTCTTCACAGTCTCCATATGCTTCTATCATATCTCTCTCCCCATCTTTTCCTAAATTTAAACCTCAGAATCTGAACCTTTCTTCATAGGGATAAAGGCTCATTTTCAAGTTAGAGCACAATTCTGTGTATACTTACTTATTATGGTCCTCCATGGGCTCACATGTTGCTATTTTCTGCAGTTTTATGACACCCATGTTGAGATGGCACTAGAATTGTGGTTGTATTACATATTTGTAATGCAACACTGCGTAATTTTCAGTCCTTTTCCTAGTGATGCCTTACACCAGGTCTGTGTTTTTCACTACCATGACACAGCGTACTGGCGTATACAGTGACCTTTCCATCATGCCCCCAAGAGCTTTCCTGGTTATTTAATTATTTATTAAAAACTTTTGTATGCCGTCCTATTATACAAGATCTCAGGACGGCTTACAATAAAAAGACAATTAAGACAACACGGTTGTTGCTTACAAATATACACGGTTAGGATTTGTTGCATTAGAATATACCACTATCTTTTATGGTCATTATTTACTGTTGTGTTGCCTATTCACCCCCTTTTTTGAGAGAGAGAGAACCTTTTGGAGCTCTTCACAATGTGCCTGGGATTTTAACCATCCTGAAGAATGCAGTAGCATTTGCAGGCTTGGCTACCTCCCTCTTGATCACAAGTTTCTCAGGAGATCTTCAAAGAGCTTTTATTCTGTCTAACAAATGTTGGTCCAATAAGAGCATCATCCCTCCTTTTATGCATGCAGATACGTTACTTGTCCCATCTGTTTATACTCAAGTGCATCTAGGATCTTAGCTACATCTCTGTTCGTACCATTATCTTCAAAGTGAAGGATTTTATTAGCTGCTAATAAATTAAATTAAGATAAAAACATCCAAGTAACACATGCCCATTTTAGCAGATGTGTCTATGATAGGGCATGCTGCTAGCGATCATTTCAGCCTGACAATTGCAGACACAGATGAAAGAGAGATGTGGACTGCCAACATTTGGAAAGCTCTTAGAAGGTCCTTCCGTTCTTAACGGAACTCCTGATGCAAAAAGAAAAGCTCGGATCATGTGGACACTTGTAAATGGCACCGCCGTTTGGAGGAGCTCCTGCATCAAATCCTGAAACTGCTTTTACATTTCTTCCTTTTAAGTGAAAAACAGTCAGAAAGTGAAGCGTATACCACTTTATTAAGTCATAGCCATATTTTTTAAAATATAGCCTAAATCAAGGTCAAGCAGTAAGTTCAGAACTCACTTCATACTCTTTTAGAATCTAGGAAGGAATTATCAAGAGCTCCCATCAGGCTACTGACCTATGGCTATAGAACATTTAATTAGAGGAACAATCTTTTTAAAAAGCATGTAATTAAGTCCATGCTACTCCACAGTATATCAGGAAATTTTACTGTGTCTGCAATAAAGTAAGAATAAAACCTTGATTAAGTAAACAGATCAAGCTGTAGCCCTTCCTGTTTCGTGATAAGTGCATTCTGAAAGGTACCTGAATGAAAAGAATAGATTTTACAGTACTTTGGAACCTGATGTGCCTCCCACTATTCAAGGACCATGGAGCTTATATAATTCTAAATAGCATTTGTTGAGCCAAGGAAACAATGGGGTTCAGAAACATCCAGCAATTTGCGAGAATAGCATTGACAGAGCGGGGCTATGTTATTTACAGCTGCATGTGCGGCAAATTAATCTGTCATCAGAAATACTTACTGGCTGTCAACATACATGAAGCAACACTTAGAAATAATTGGTATTCTTCTGGGAATGAAAATATACAATTGTACCATTTGTTAGAGCTTGCATCTTTCAGGGCATGAGTAATTACCTCATATTTAATAAATGTGTTTGGCCCACCTGATGTACTTAAAATAGACTTCTAGGAGCCCCGTAAAGGCACATGCTCCTTGTGACATTTCAGCCCAGTGAAAACTAGAGCAGCAACCATAAATCAGCAGAAAAAATGTTAATTCACCTATTTTGCATTTTCCTTTTGTTTTTGAATAACAAGCTCCAAGCAGAAATTAAGATTTACAATTTGACTCAAACTGGTACCCACGAAACAGCAAAAAAGAAAAACACAGCGGAAACATGCAAATTCAATCAGCTGAATGAGATATATAACTGATGATTCAGTTATGCATCTGGTTAAAACTGTTCTCAGCTTTAAAAAATATGGAAAAATATTGGCTGCTTTAATTAAAAGTGAACCACATGTCAGTTAGGGTTTGACCCTGTTCTTTAGAAGAGAAAGTACTGGCACAATATAGGTCAGTCATGCCCATTTTGTTAACAGGAGAGAAGGCTGAGAGGTAATGATTTGGCTTTAGGGCCCTTGGTGAGCTTCCTGGTTAAGGTCGCATCTGTGGCTGCTGGATGCCATCTAGAGGATAGGTTGGCATCCCAGCCCCAGCCTTGAAAATGTGCTTCAGGGTTGGAGAAGGAACTCTGCCTCTCCCTCATTCTTGCAGTTGGCACAGTGCTTTCTGCACCACTGAAGCCACATGTGGAACTTTGAAGCCGGTGCTGGAGGGGCGTTCTTGGTGGAGGGGAGGGGAGGGGAGGGGAGGGGAGGGGTGAGGCTGCACTGGGACATGTGGCATCCCGGTGGTGCCTCCACCCATCTTCCTCGCAAGCAGGGGCAAAAGACAGAGATGGCCAGTCCTTGCTGCCATACTCCTCCTGCTCTCAACTGGGACAGTCACATTGGGTGGCAGCTTCCACCATCAGGTCACATCAGCTCAACAGAGGCACTTGGGGCCAGTTCCAAAGAGCAGTTCAGACACAAGAGCTGAGCTGAGCCGAGCCACCCGTGTGTGGTGAGGAAGGGAAACAGGTTTTAGGGATGTACGTGTGCCCACCTCTAGTGAATTAAATCACCCTTCAGCCAGGCATATACCTGCCCTCCCAACACTACATCCTACCACATGCTGGAAAGCTTTTTTCCAACAGATACCATAATTTCCATAGCATTTTGTCGAGCATCAAATTTAAACACACCACATTCTGCAGTGTTCACTGTGTGATTGTTCCATGTACCACTTTCCACAGCATTAGTTAAAATGGAGAGTCTTTCCACTCAAGAGCCGAGCGCTCCAGGTGACATGGAAAAAATATGCAGCATATCCAAATTAAAAATGGCAGCAAACAACTGACAGTATACATGTCATCCCTCAGTAATGACAACAGCCAGTACTTTGAAGCTCACAAGAAGCATTTTGCCCTGCTTCCCTGTAGTTTACTGATGCTTTTTTTATTACATAAAGTACTTATACAATAATTTAAATGAAGCATATTCACCCATCTTTGAAAGAATGTTTTCAGCTGCTGACAGAAGCCATAAAACTTGGAGCTCTGGCCAAATCTATTGGAAGGGGATATTCCATTACAAGAGTGCAGAGAAGGCCATTTGAAGCCTCTTAGATCTCCTTATGAAACAAGCCAAAATCAGTGCATGCAGACAAACATATGGGAACAACAAGCCTGGGAGTCCCATTTATGAGACTAGGTGCTCCCCAAGGTTGATTTAATTTAAATCAAACTGATTTAAATCACTAGCTAGATTTAAATCATAGTTTTCGTCATAATTTGCGCACATGGCTGCCTTACCCGTAGGTAGAGGAACGTCATTCAAATATTCCCAAACTGGGTCTCGTTTACAACCTGTTGCCATTATAGGTTTTCTCCTCCAGGGAAAGAAGAATATAATAAACCTTTTGGAGTATTCAGCTCAAAAAGTTTCACTTTCATTTTTACTGCTCACCCCTCCTTCCTCACTCTTAGCTTCTTGTGCAGATCTACTCCACTCCCAATAATCTTCTAGTCACTGAATTTTTTTAAACTTAGCCTTTAAGAGGTAAGGGGTTGGTTCTGTGTACATAGGTTTGCAAAGGAACAATGGGATTAAGGTCTTTCTCTTAAATCTGTATGTTTAATTTCTAAATTTTTTGCTGTGCAGAAGAGGCATGTGATCTCTGCAGGCACAAAATCACAGTTTTGAGAACTAAAACCAGGTATCTGGGACAGTATCTTCTAGATAGAAAAAAACAGTCCAATAATCTGACAGAAACCTCTGGAAAAGCATGACATTGGGAATGGCTTGATGGAATTCATTTAGCAAAAATGTTACATATTGCATGAATATACAGCCTCATGCTACGTAATTAAAAAATAATGAAGAATGTTTGAACTTTCTTAAATAGAAAACTACCTTTAGATATATTTTCCCACAAAAAGGTCCAATTTAAATCAAAACATCAAATTTAATTTTTTAATCCAGTTTTTTATTTTAAAAAATCATTGAGATGTGCAGGATCTTACCTTTAAAGGCAAGAAGCAGTACGAATTAGATTGGGAACAGAAGTCAGGATGGTGGCATAAGGCTAGCTGGTAGGTAAAAGCAGCATTCTGCGCTCACTTCAAGCTTCCAAGGAGTTTTCAATAACACATTTTAGAGTTAAACAGGGGTAGCAAACCTCTTTCAGTCCAAGGACTGAATTACATTTCAGAGAAATTCTCAGGGGCTATTTCCAGTTGGGGGTGGAGCCACAGGAAAAGGGGTGGAGGCAAAGCTACAGAAAAAGTTGGCATATTGAAAGCTCTTACAACCAGTAGGTAAGCCCTCAAAGAGGTGCTTTGGCCTTTTAGAGCAGGTGAAAAACTGCACAAAAGTCAGGAAATCAGGACTGGGAAAAGACAAACAAAGGGAACCCCAAGAGGGCCTCCTTTGCCTGGCATAAGTAAGGCAAAACAGGTTTGCATCTTGATGCCAACCCAAAAACCTGCACCGTGGGTAAAGGTCTGAAGGAGAAGCTAGTGTTTCTCTATGTCTTGAGTCAAGAAAGCACATGAAGGGGACAAGTGATGCGCCACAAATAAAAACAGATTACAGAGTATTGCAACTGCCTGCATTTACTACTAGTGGAACGAAGTGTTTTTTGCCTACAGGAAAGGCAACAGCCTTCCTGTAAAACAATCCACAGAGCACTGACATATATGTACTCTCACTCAAAAGCTTAACTGGCATTAAACATCCTAATTTTAAACAACATGGTTACAAGCACAAAGATTGAATAGCACTTAGGAAGCAGGCTGCTCCTATTAGAAAAGCGTATCACGTTTTTGGACCTGAAGGCAAACATAAACATACCGTATTCACTGTCTGGATGCAGAATTTTACTTCTTTTTAAAGTGGAGTACCCTGAACCCTGAGTATTTTACATGTCATCCCCAGATTCAAACAGATTTAATGCTGCTGACAATGGGAAAGTCTATGGTACCTGAATAATGCAGTACCAAAACTTTCAAAGGAGAAAAATATGAGCAATGATATTCCTTTTATTTTGCACTTAAATTGTCACTTTCAGTGGTCAGGTATGCTTCTTAAAAGCACTTCTGAAATATGTGATGTATAGCTAAAATAATTCCTCAAGAGCCACTGAAACGTTTTTCTGAGCTTTGAAATTTTATAAAGAAAAGCCTGATTATAAACCAGTCTAACTGTTGGGTTTAAGAGTTTTAAATTCTACTGGAGCCAGCAGAACTAAACAGACATAAATCCCAAATGAAGGCATAACCAACTTGCAGATCTGGCTGTAAACACAGCCTGCCTTTCTCTCCCATATTTGTCTTTCTAATTAGTACTTCAAGTTGTATTAAGAGGACTGAAATAGTGCATTTAACAATAGGAGGAAAGCACTAAGACAATGGAAGGGCAAATTCGAGTTTGGCACTGGGGCCAGGAACACAAAAATCGGACTCTTAACAGCTACCACAGGGCAAGCACTGGCCAAAATATTTCTGCTGTAGGCCCCATTCCTTCCTTCACAATTCACACTTGCAGCTGCCCTTCTCCAGGCTGCAAGCACAGAACTTCAGCTGCTTCCCCTGCTTAATATGCAAGTAGTGGAGGCAGTCCTCATAGACACGTAGCGGAGATCCCTAGGATACCACAGCAAAATCCTTTCTGTCTCTTCTCATTGAAACTTCATCTTGCTCCAAATCGCAATTAGAGAGGAACTTCAGTTGAGGAAATGTTAGGAACTAACGCACTAACATCACTCTCGAGGATATATAGCAATCCTGACTACTGAGCACTCATAGCATGCATATGGTAGGCATGTCATAAGCTGAGCCAGCTGGAGCTGGGGGTCAGACTACATAGCTCGGGAGACCCCTTCTGACTTTCTGTGTTTCTGTTTCTATAGCCTTATAAGGCTCCATTACTGGACATCATGGCATCTTGTGACAACAAATCCTATAGTTTAACTATGCTGTATGAAAAGGTACTTCCTTGTTGCGCAACCTGAATCTTCCATCATCCAGCTAAATTGGATGACATTAGGTTTTAATATTACACAAAAGGATAACCTTTCTCCATACACTACATAGTTTTATCTGTTTGTTGTACCTCTTATTCTTACATTAAACCTTTCCTGTCCTTTCCATGCTGTGGTATGATTCTGCAGCAAACAAACGGGTAGCCATGAGGTAGGTGAAGCTAAGCACGTTGCCACCTGTCCCAGTTCCCCATGTGCAACAGGTAAGGGCAGGCTGCAAGGTTCAAGCAATCAGGAACTGGCTGAGACTGCGTGTGTGTACCGTCCATGGAACTTGGATCTCCCCCCCACACACACACACACACACACAGGGAGTGGGCCTGGTCATTCTAATCCAGTATAAAAACGCATCTCATTTTGGCATTTAAGACCCTACCTAAATCTATGGAATTTTAATTTTACCCTCCCTCAAAGGAGCTCATAATGCAACACATGACTCTCAAAATATTATAGGTTAGGCAAAATATTATAGGTTAACTTATAGGTTAGGCTATGAAAGGATGATTGGCCCAAGACCACCCCAGTGAGTTCTGTTCTGCAACAAGATTCGAACACAGGTCTCCCTATTCCTGCTCAAGCATACCCAATATACCACATGGCCTCTCTTGTCCCTACTTGGAACAGTCAAATGCAGGCCAATCCATAAGTGGGAGGGAGGAAGCAATTGAGGAATCATCCATTCATAGTTACTATCTGGGATCACCACACTGGTATCAATAGACAACTTTTTGGCCAGTGTTACACAATTTCTTGTAGGAAGCTGCAGGAAGCACTCAGCCTTCAACTAGGCCATGCAGTTACCTGGATTGTTCATTAAACCAACCGTGTCACTTGGCTAAGCACAAGATTTTAAAATGTTTCTAATACCACCTACCATATTCTTATCAAATATCTCTTTGGAGAGCAAACACATCACAGATACGTAAATAAAAGTCACACTCTTCCAAACAGAAAGCATTTGTTTGACGGTTTTGTGGTCCTCCGTTTGAAAAAAAAAAAAAAGCCAATCTGCTACTGATTTCATAAAACCTTTTACTGAAATAGTGATATTTCTTTTAATTTTAGCCTGGAAGAGTTGTGACACTAATTGAAGACCCTGAGGTACAGTAGTTATGTTTTTATATGTCTTTAGTGTAATCATTGTCCTGAAGAATTTAAAGCAAAGTTTGGTAATAGCACAAATGCAGAAACAGCTAGGCACTTACGCTGCATTCCTGCACACACTTACCTAGGAGTAAGTCCTAGTGGACACAGTGGGACTTCGCTACTGAGGAAACGTGCATAGGATGTTGCTATTAATAACATTTTCAGTTTTTATCCAAAGGAGCTTAGAAGGAATCCATTGCAGATACAGAGAAAATGGTTTATCAAGGAGCTTAGAAGGAATCCATTGCAGATACAGAGAAAATGGTTTATGTGAGCCCAATATATTGTATGTCAAGGGATGCTTCTTCAGGTGTTAACTGAACCAGTTTCTTTAGTGGAATAGCATAGATAGTAATCTACAATAATTCACGAGATTGCTTAAGCTGTTTCACAAAAGAAACAAATTCAGTTGATTTTGAGGAATCTCCTGACTGCGAAGATGTTGAGCTCAAATGAACTTTCCTGTGTACCACTGAAGTAGTTTCCTATTCTATTTGTTTCCCATACTAAAGCTTTCTCTCGCCTACCTGATTAACTTTTATCCTACCCACATTACGGCTTCACGAAAATGGCCTAATGCTCACTTACCTAAGACAATCCAAAATGTAACAGTCTGACATTATATGCCAAAGAGATAAGAGCTTCTCCACATCCATCTCAACCATAAGATGCCAGATTGAATATAAAGCAGTCAGATTGGATATTTTAAGAAACAGGAAGGTGATCTCTTATCAGGTGGTACCAGTTTCAGCCATGTACCTTATGACATAATTTCCAAGCCCCTTTTTGGCAGGGTCAGAACGGGAGTACACCCCATACAGTCAGTCAGATCAGAAAGTCAGTCTGGAATTCTTCATGGTATCCCTCAACAAATGCCATTTGTTTCATCTATGTACCTTATGGTGTAACTATTGAACCCAAAAAGTGGTTTGGAGGCTGCTGCCCCAAATATCCTAGCAGTTATACATACAGCAGGCAGCTTTGGGGATGCCACAACTTTTGTAAGATATCCATGCAATCCAACGTTTTATACTTTATGACAAATATGTTGATAGAGGCTCTTGGACTGCAAAGTTTCAATAATATAAAAGATAGTTAAAAGGAGAAATGTTCTCCTGCTTGATCTGTTGATTCAGGGTATTTTTCATCAGATTTCGTAAACAACAGCAGCAATGACAACAAAAATGAGATCTAATGTGCTCTGTAGTGGTTTGTATACACTTTCATTGTAAAAGCATTCCCTTTTCTAGCATGGCTATTTTAACCTTTCAATTTAACAGCCGTCCATTTTTATACTTTTGGTTAATTGGCATGGTGCTTTTAAGTACTATTAGTCACTATTACTTCTGGTGGCAGAATATTTGTTAAGGGTGACTGTACTCTGCAAAAGAGTGAACAATTGTTCCTGTCCCGTAGGGATATGTGATAAATCAGACAGAGGAGTGAAAATCCAATAGATTTTCATGAATTAGTCTCCCAAATTCTGCTTTGTCAGTCTTGCACCGATGCTGACTTGCTGTTTTGTAAGACAAGCCAGATCATGGACTTCTGTCTCTAAGATGAGTCACGGTTTGCACTTTAAAAACACTAAGGAAATGTGTGTAAATCATGCTACATTTGCAATTTGCACAAAGTTTCTCAGTGTTTTCTTCATTTTTTTAAGTGCAAACTGAGTCCTGTCTTAGAGAAGAATGCCCATGGGAAGAACTCAACATGGTCTGCTTCCAGTCATTGAAAACAGAAGCTGGCAGAAAGTTGTCATGATGGACTTCCCAACATCAGCACATCCCTACTGTCCAATACCTGTTGAGAACTCAAGCTGCCTTCATGTCCACACTTGGGAACAAATGCCACTGAACTTGGCGCTATTTATTTCATGTAAACATGGCTAGGACCCAACTTTAATGAGTCTTGACATTCCCAGCTCATGAAGTTACTCCCTGTTGCACAGTTCCAAACTCTACTCACTCTCCATCTGAAATATGGAGGTAAATGCTCACCTATTTTACAAGATTGTTGTAATGATTAAAGAGAATGTGTCTGAACCCTCAAAAGGTGTGGAATAAATTGTATTATTACTACTGATATTTTAAAATATGTTTCAGCCATATACCTCCCTAGCTATCTTCTAAATGGAGTCCTAATCATCTTTGCCTATCCTAATAGGAAAGTTATTACATAGCTGATAACCAATTTTATGTCCTTAAGGGCACATTTTGGTGAAAAATAGCTCAGAAACTAAAACATGGAGCTTCCTGTTTGATCAGGGTAAATTACCTGAAACCTTGATAGTTTCCCTGTAATGCTAACACTGAATTGCAATCAGTATAATAGCAGCCATAGAGTTCGACCATTTTTGTAGTTGACAAGGCCAGCAAAATGCAGCACTGTGACTGTCATTGTGACTTTTCTGTACCTTTCTGGTAAGTTTTTTCACATTGCTGTGCAGTTGGACCCCATTATGCTAACAGACAGATTCCTCTATAAGCAAATAATGGTTCAGCTTCTGTGTTTTTTCCGCTCTCTCCTGCATTTATACTGTAAAAACAAACTCAGATCAATGCAAACATCATCTTTTAAAAATATACTCTTAACAAATTGTAATCATTAATGTATAAATCAAATTGCAGACTGAAAATAAGATTTTTTTTTCTTACCTTAAGCTTAATGTTGAATACCACTAAACTAACAAAACCCTACTTAGCACCTATGGCAAATTACATGCTGGTATGTTAGCTTAGGCAGACTGACTAATGAAAAAAGTGGATCCTAATATGGAATAAGCATGAAATAATTCTGCAGAAGTGTAACATCTTGTTTTAGCCTAACACAGACTCACAAGGCAAATAGAGGGTTCCCAAACATTAGCAGAAGGTAACCACAGAGGAGAATCATGGAGAGAGTACTTAACCCTTCCTCCACAGCCCATCCTTCAGCCTGGCTGTCCCCCCCCCCCCCCCCCCAGAAATAACCTTGCCTGGGAAGAAAAATAAGTTAAGGGAAGATTATCAGGGATGGCTTACAGAATTCCATCTTCTTGTTGACACTGTGCCTCATGCACACCCCATATTAATAGTATCCAAGGAACACAGATTTGGCAACATATAAGTCCAGTTTTAATATACCAATTTCCTGCTGATGGGAAGCCTACATAGGGGAAAGATGGGCTGAAAATAGAATAAACTTCTCTGCAGTCCTTCAAAGGTATGTTTTACCTTTCTGGTTGTGCTTTTCAACAGGGCTGCGTCTGGGGAGTTGCATACAAACTGCCACTAGGACAAGAAGGCGAAGTAAAAGCGTATCTTGATTTCCGAGAGAAAGGTGGCTACAGGACTACAACTGTCATTTTCTATCCCAAAGATCCCTCAGTGGAGCCTTTCGATGTGCTGTTATATATTGGAACCTGTGAAAACCCTAGCTACCTCGGGCCAGCACCTCTAGAAGAAATTGCCCAGCAGATTGTTAACGCTGTCGGTCCCAGCGGAAGAAACACAGAATACTTGTTTGAACTCTGCAACTCCCTCAGGGATCTTGTACCAGAAGATGTAGATGAACATCTTTTTACTTTAGAGAAACTAGTAAAGAAACTCTTGGAACAGGAACAAAAAAACCTTAATTCCATATAAAAATCACATGTGGTTTCAAACGGTCAAGTCGCTTCATCTTCAGAATAGCGGTTTCATTTCCGACAAGTATATACTTTGGAGATGTTTCATCAGGACTTTAAGATATTCATTTTCATGTTTCATTCAGGGCACTACTGTTGTTGATCAGTAGAAAATTATGTTTAAAGATATGTCTTCAGGAGTTTAAGGGAGGAGATTTGAATTTTGGTTAAAATTTGAAAGAATGCTGTTTCCATTTCTCAAATATTAAGAAGTAATTTAGGCTTGAGGGAACACTCTGATTTAAGTTAGACTTTTTCCTTTTAAAATGTAGTTTTGGACTAGATCCTGCATTCAGACTATGGATGTAGACTACGTGTAGACTGTGGACAGACTATCTGTGCATACTTACTCAGAGGTAAGTCCCCTTGAACAAAGTGAGGCTTTCTTCTGGAGCTATACATGCGTAAGATTGAGCTGTATGTGTGAATTCAGGCCTCAGTCACACTTCAGAGCAGTCCCAATGGGTCTTGTGGGTTGTAGCACCAACATGGAAATTCTGTTGTACACTTACTTGCTGGGAATAAGTCCCATGGAAGTGAATTCAGTTGTATTCAATGTAAACACAGACATGAATGCCCTCTAATGGGCAGCTACACCCATGCAAGGTTTTTATATGTGTAGAACTCTTTGCCCTTTGATAAAATGTACTAGGAGTTATACTTAAAGGAATCTGCAGCTTCCTTCTAAGATGTTCATAATGTCAAGATCTTCAGAAGCAATGAGTAATACATACCATATTGGTGCCTTATATTTTTAATCACATTTTTACACCTAGTGATGTGACTTGTATCTACAATAGCAAGAATGTTCAGAAAATCCCATTTTAATCATCTTAACATTTTCAGAAATATTTAATTGAGCTGATAATAGATGACCACAGTGCTGAGGTCCACTTTGGACTTGTCCCAGTGACTACAGCTACATGCAATAAAATTCACAGGAGCCCAATGCCCAATGATTTGTACCATCACAAAAGCACTGGGATCAGTACTGAACAATGCAATTTTATAACTCCTCACTTCAGACTAATTCTAGTGTGCAAACCCAGAGTTTGCTTCTGATCACTGTTAAGAGATTTGGAGCAGGCTTTGTGCTTGCACGTTCTTCCTTCCCCCTCTGCCAAGAATTCCCCGTTTCTTTATTAGCTTTAATGATGAGTAAACTCCTTATGGCATGCCTCAATTTCCATTTGTGTTCTTCGAGTTTTCCTTGGAAAGATTTCAGACTCAAGAGTTTAGAAAAATGAATTGATTTTGTTGTCACCCTTCCCTGTGAATCTTGATGTCCCTTCATCAGACACACACAAAAAGTGGATGCCTTTAGGAAGTGGAAGAAAGTCACCAGCAGTATAGGACCACCATATCCTTCCACAGAGCAGAGAATCTGGCACTCCCAGTGCTTCCCAAATTGAATCAGAAGGCAGAGGAATCCCTGCAGTAAATGCTCAAATATTCCCAATTCAAGAGAGGCCTAGCAAAGTGCCTACTCTACTTCTCTCTAGTGCTACTTCCCCTGCTTTCTCAAAGGGACTGGAAAGCTTTGCAGAAGTAGTAAAGTAACTGGCAGTGAGGGCTGATTAGCAGTTGGAGTGAATCCTGTTGTAAACCAGACCGGAATTTGGAGACATCCCAGCCTGACCTTCATTGGAATAGAAGGCTTTTGAAGAAGAATATTCCAAACTTCCTCCAAACTTGACTCTCATCAGTATTTGGCTTAATCATGGCATCTGCATGAATAAAAAGTATAGTTAACACAAACCGTTTTACCTCCCAACCAGGATTTGCAAACCCTTATTAGCATAAGAACTCTGGGCAGTATCTCCTACAGGTATAATTGAATGCAAGGCCAAACTATGGTTAAAGCTAGCAAGTGAGAAAGTACATGAGATCACAGCCCACTTTCAATCTTTTAACTATAGATAAGAGATCAGAAATATCCACATGGGACCAGGGTTGAGAGAAGACATTATAGAATTGGCTCTTTGACGGTTGTAGCTGCTGAGCACAAACCATAAGTTAGCCTAAATTAGGAGAGGGCAGAAAGATCTGCAGATGTGCAAGATTCCAATATTCCTGAATTTGTCATGCTGGTAAAGATTTCTGGAAACTGAAGTCCAAAACATCTGGAGCTCTATCAGCTAAAATACCTCTCTGGATCCTGACTAGAATTGAAGTGAAAATCACATGGCAAATTACTGGGACTTAATATCAGTAATCATTTAGGCACTTCTGCAATTTCTGTTCTGTTTACCATCCTTTACCTGCGTAACTCTCACCAAACTGGAAAGCCAGTGTGTTAACTTATCCAGGGGTTGGCCTCATTATAATAGATTAACAGAAGGAGTTTCCGTCCCAACTGTGAATTTCCTTGCTTCTCAGAGTTTATTTTCTTTATGCCTTCAACAAAAGCATATTTTTGTATTTTAATATATTAAAAGGTTCTCTTTAGAGTGTCAAGTGCTATCCCATTCTCATATAGCAAAATATGGCTCTGTATTTGTGTCTAGTTTCACAATGAACCCTGTATGACTTTGCATCAGTAACAGAACAATTATTTATGTTTTGTGTTCATAAATTATTCTCTCTTGTCCCTTTTTATTGGTTACTTGTAAAGGGTCTACTGCCCTCTCACATTTTAGAGAGGATACCTGCATTCCAACAGTCTGAGGAAAAATTGTGTTTGGGGGCAGGGAGAATGGAGGATCTTATTTTTAGTTTGTCAAGAAGCTTAAGACTCACAGACCATAAATGGCTTTTTCAAGTTACAAGAAACATTCATGTACAGACTAGGTAAGGACAACTTTGGAGGATCCCTTAAATCATAATAAAAGCACTTGCAATAGAGGTGATTATATGTTAATCCTTACCCACTGCAGCTACAGTCCTCCACCATTAAATTGCATTTTGCTACTGATTTCTATACAGCTAAGATAATTAAGCTTTATTGAGCAGGGTCCAGCAAACTACTTCTCAAGTAACAGTTCCCAGATTCTATGGTCAAACTGTTGTACTATTTGTAAAAAAAATGTGAGAAGTCTTAATAGCAGTTTGCAATTTGGGATGGGGGTGTACTTCTCAAAGAAAAGAAATTACAATTCCACTGGGCATGCCAAAGGTACTTTTCAGATCCCAGCCCTAAAGATTGCTGTCCTCAAGTACATGAAGTTTGATAGAGAAGAAAAGGCCAAAAAGATTCAAAATGCTGACTTTCATTTACATGTTGGCTTTCTAGTTATTTTAAACACAAAAGTACCCAACATGTCCATCAGAATTTGGGTAACAACTCATTCTTAGATTGGATGATGGAGCATCTTGTACCATTATTTCCTTTATTTATACCAGAAATAGTAAAGCAAGAAGGTGATAATATTCAAAAGAATACCATTTCTTAAAACATAAACATGTTAAATCATTTACAAATATATTTCAAATAAGCATCTAGTCAATACTTTTCCAAAGAAAACCTTTGCCCACATTTGTTTTCACAACTTCAAGAAAATCTGAATACTCATCAAGACTATTTGCAATAGTTCCAAGAAAATTCTCATGAAAAGCACAAGGGCTTGAATAGTGAATTTATTTATGGTAAAATACTTGTAACTATATTCCAAAGATTTTTTTTCCAGATTCATACCTTGCATTAAGAGCTAAACTCCATTTTGTGCATTTAACTACAGTACAATAAAAAGTGCCACACTTGTTAGACAGCACTGGAAAAATATTCCACTCAACTTTAGACCAAATTTCATACAATTATGAATGTCTGTCTATGAAGACATGTACATGCATTTTCATATCGTATTCAGTCATTACAGGCTGGAAGGGAGCAATGTGAAACAGAACTTAATCTCTGCTACCTGATGTTAAATACATAATGGAAGTATTCAGGACTACCCCTTTTCAGAAGGGCATCAATACCTAATTAGCCTGATTTGAAGCAAGTTCAACTAATCATTTTCACAATGGCAACTATATCAACATACAGTCTTTTGTGAATTGGCCATCACAGATTTAGCAGCAGAAGAGAATTCTCTCATCACCTGATAAAATATTTCAGTGAAGTCAGTTCACACATTACATTAGAACAATGAAGTCTTGTGGTACCTTAAAGACTAATGAATAAGCTTACATGCCATAATAAATTTTGTGTTTGCTGCAACAGACTGTCTTGTTTTTCATAATCTGAGAGCACCACTTTCTTAGCCTCAATCACATTAAGAGAATGAAATGCCCAGCTACTTCTTTTGAATCTTTTATAGAAGTTGCTGTTGTATCTGTAAAAGGAGCAACTTTATAGAAGATGTGATGTTGCCCAAAATCTTCCAAAAGCGATTACAGAATGCCTCGCCATTTTATGTGCAGGCATACAAGGACTGGCTTCATTGTGGCCACGCAGAGTTTTGTAGCCACCCACATCATCTGAACCTGGTCAGCACAAGCAGCACAGGTGAAGCCCCAAAGTTTACAGTGACTTGGCAAGAGCAGCAGAAAATCTTTCTGATGGCATTGGCACTTTGGGCAGATGTATACAGCTTCCCTGCCATTGCACTCCATTTTCCAAGCTTGACCTGGAGCTTAAGGAGGCAGCATGTGCCAGCAACACATTCTGTTGAACCTTCCTTGGGGCTTGGGAGGAGTCCCAGGAAGATGCGCCCTTATTGGATACCACAGCAGCCACCGAGTAGTCACACAGTGGCAGGACATGCTAGATTCTCCTGGCCTGTCTTGGAAGGAGGCCTAGAACAGCAGCTGCCACGGTGAGCAACAAGGCAGGAACAGTTGCGTTTTTCTAGAACATGCGCTGCTGCTGACTACAGAAAGCATGTGCCAAGCAAACCCTCTCTGCTGGGATCAGTAGCAGGAAGCCAGCTCCAAGTGCCACTTGGGCCTTTTTGGGCAGCTGTCAGCACTCCCCTGAGTGCTGCCACAGTGTCCTCTGGGGTGGGCAGAAACAGCAGAAAAGCTTAGGAAAGAAGAGGGGGAAGCATTCACCTCAGGATCCACCCTGCACACAACCCGGGGTAGTTAGACTATTGTACAAACCTGCCTGGGATATCCTGCATTGTGTTATGCTATTTTATCATACCCTTTATCCACAGCATTACTGCAGCATATCAACAGATCAGCAGACATTTTTATTAGTAGGGTGCATCAGAAAATGAGCAGGCCTAACAGTTTATTAGCAAAGCATTTCTCTCTCGCAATGCATGAATTCATATGAAAAGAATCCATCCCTGCTCGATACACACAAGTTGCAAGTTAAAATGTGTCACCATTGAAGATCACAGGTAAATTTCAAAGATTCTGTAACAAAGCAGACAGAAAGGCATGCCAGGCGATATTAGAACGTTGTTGTATGAAACTTTCTAATGTGTAGATTTTCAAAAGAAGAAATCCAGCTGATTAACTTTTAACTTGCTAATTAGAGCTGAGCCAGACTGCTGCCTCAAAATCTGAGATGCTTCATATAGCAATATGATCACATGTCTAAGGCACACTGCCCTACTATTTCTGCAGAACTGTAGAAGGCTGTAATGTATTTCCATCCAGGGTCTCTCATAAGTGGAGAGGGCAGGGTGGGTAAAAATCAATGATATTTAATTTAAAAATTGGATTTTTAAAATTTAAATCAATTTTTTAATTTAAAATGAATTTTAATAAAATGCTTTTTGAGAAAAAATCTATCTATTTTCTATTTAAGATATAGTCCAATCATTATTCTTCATGGAAGGATTAGTGTATCATGAGGCTGTATATTCATTTACTTTTTGGGTAAATGAATTCCATTAATCCATTCACTATATCATGCTCTTCCCAAGGTTTCTGTAAGAGTATTGGGTGACTTTTCCATCTAGAAGGTATTATCACAGATACTTGGTTTAAAGTTCTCAAAATTGAGGAGGGAGGGACAAGCAGTGAAAAATAAAAGTGAAACTTTTTGAGCAGAATACTTCACAGGTATTTGGATCTTTTTATGTATAGCCAAAGATTTATCATATTTTTCTTTCCTTAGAGGAGAAAAACTATAATGGCAGCAGGCCATAAAAGAGATCCAGTCTGGGAACATTTTAATGAAGTGCCTCTCCTTACGGATAATGCGGGCATGTGTGTAAATTATGTAGAAAATCATGATTTAAATCTAGTCTTACTGACTAGTCATTTAAATTGTGATTTAAATTGACCCTGGGAGAGGAGGATAAAGTTTGCAGAGTCTGGCTAACTAACTTGATTCATACACTGCCTTTCTACCAATAAGATGGCACTTAAGCTAGCCTATACATAAATTGAGTAGAACAACAACAAAAAACTAACACATGAAACAGCATGGAAAAAACCAAAACAGCCAGCTCAACAGCCTGCTTACACACCAAATGCTTGCTTGAATAAAAACATCTTTGCCTGCTGGAGGAAGGACAACAGAGGAGCCAAACTAGCCTCACTCAGCACAGAGTTCCACAGCCCAGAAGTGGCCATAAAGAAGATGCTCTCCCCCATCAGCGGCAAACACTCTTCTGACAATGGCAGTACCAGCAGAGAGGTCTCTTCCAAAGGTTTTAACACCTAGGCAGGCTCATATGGGAAAAAGTTGTCTTTCAGGTAACCTGGTCCCAAGGGCTTTGTAAGTCTCAATTTCCTATTTGCCATGTTTCAACTTTAATAGGGAAGATGAGAAGAAGTTACCTCTGCTCTTGCACATGTGCACACAACACCTTTCTGCTGTCTTGCAAGCCTAAGAGCTACGTATTATGAATCAGCTCTATGTTTTCACTGCAGGGTCTCTGACCTGGAAAAAATGACTAACTATGCTAAGATTGCACAAATCAAATTTTCAGGTTAAAAGATTACATTGGCTAATATGTTTCCAAAATAATCTTGGCAAAATACATAAATCAGATATAATACAACTAAGCATCATGTATTATGATACTTATAAGAAGTGACATAAATTAACATCCCCCTTCCTCCAAAGCTTCCAGGGTGGCAAACATGTGCCCTCACACTGCATCCCACAACCGCTCTGTAAGATAGACTAAAATAAGAGATATTTGTTAACACAAGTTCATTATTATGGTCTTGCTCTTTTGATACAATGATTTTAATCTTTAATGAGTTTCCTTTTGCTGGTGATTTGTTGGCATTATTTATTTAATCTTTTTATATTTGATTTCAATGTAATTCTTGCTTCTGTTTAATTTTATCATTGAGCATGTAACTTGCTTAAAGAATTATATAACCTCAAAGCACAAAAAAATGGAATGAGGAAGACAGAGGAAAACACGCAAAAATTTCCTAGAAGTTCCCAGACAGGTCCACCTGGCGCTGTTGTTATTTGTTTTTCAGTGCCAGGCAACCTTTTTATTCAAACGTTATTTTAATTGTTAGTATTATTTATCTATTTTATTCTTTGGCCAGGGCGACTTAATTTATGCTGTTAAATTATATCATTTTATATTATTTATTTATGATTGTGAGCCGCCCCGAGGCTTTGGCAAATGGGGCGGCATAGAAGTTCCCTAAATAAATAAATAAATAAATAAATAAAAATCAGTCTGGGGATCCACATTCCAATCCTCCTGCCCCCTTGCAGCTGGCAAGAAAAGAAGTATGGCAGATATTTCTCCCAAGTCAGAAAAGTAACCTCAGGGAAGGACACGAAGAGAATTTAGAGCAGGGAATGAAGGAAAAGACACTGGTGGCATTAAGTTTCAAAGCCTCCTGGCAGTGCCTCAGTCGCTTCCCTCTAAAGCACAGCAACTAGACAACCAAAATCAGCCCCCTCCAGATGCTTTACAGGGTGGAAAGGAGCAGAGAGGTGGCTTTTCCTGCCCCTCTGCTCTTCATCCACACAGGATGCTTGTAACCTTGCAAGTCCAGTGGGCCCCACCACTCCGAATGGAAAGGGATGAGGGGGCAACTGGTCCTTCGGCAGAGTCAAGGATCTCTGAGCCCCTGGGCCTCCGTCACACCACGGTGGCAGGCCGCTGAGGGTGGGACAGTGCAAAGCTGCCAAGCTAGTAGGTGAGAGCTCAGAGGGGTAGAAGCCGAGAGGAGCAAAGGTTTGGCCTAAACTAGCCAACTGACAGCATTGTGCCTGATGTCGCATCCACCTCATCCCCACCCTCTTTGTTCTTGGTTTTTAAGGTGTCTTCCACTATTGGGCAGTACAGACGTGAAATAATAAATACAGTAAGCACTTATAATAAAGCCGCATAGGATATTCACTGATGCTCAGTTCTACCACAATTTCATTTCTAAATTTCCTTCTGTCACATGGTGAACGGCTTTTATTCACAGGGTCATTGTAAGTCAGATGACTTGACAGCCCATAATGACAGCAACAAGAACCAATTTTATTTATTGTCTACTTCATTTACTGCTGTTAACTTTGTAGCATGGCTTGCTAACTAGTTAGCTTTGAACGCCAGTGTGGCGAAGTGGTTAAGAGCGCAGGAATGGGCCTCAAGTGAACAAGGTTCTAGTCCCTGCTCAGCCATGGAGCCCACTGCGTGACTTCGGGCCAGTCAGACTCCCAGCCCAATCTACCTCAGGAGGTTGTTGTAAAGAAGGTAAGCTTGCAAGGAGGAAGACAATGATGTAACTCTCTTCCCCTCAGCAGAACTCTAAGCCGCTACGAGTTCTTTTAAAAAGAAAAAGCGGAATATAAATCTCTTCAATACATAAATGTTGGGGGGGGGGCGGCGTTGCAGCCAGTGGGAGCCGCGGCCCTCCAGATCCCTTAGGGCGGTCCATCCTCTCCTCCTCGTTCTCCCCGAGAAACAAACTGCACGGGGAACCGGCAAGCTCGGCTCCAGCTCCCCTGAAAGGCAATCTCGGCCCAGCTCCGCAGCCTCAGAAGCACCGACGCCGCCAGCGGAGCCGGCGCATGCGCGGCAATCCCACTCGCGTGCGCAGGCTATTTGCCCGAGGCGAGAGGGCTGGCGCTAACGAGCCCTGACGAAAACTTTCAGACCGGCACGCGAGCGGCCGAAGTTTCCATTCCGCGCCCCCGCTCCCCGGCATCTCGCTCTTACCTGGCTTGGCTCCGCGGGGCACGCGCTCTGGCGTACCCCGGATGTTGATCCGCTGTGGGGGAGTAAGGGCGGGAGAGGCGCAACGCTTTTACTGGCACTTCTCGTTCGCAATAGGAACGTGCGGAAAAATCATAGAGACTCCGTCGAAGTGTAGAGTTGACTCAACCTAAACTTCCGTTTTCATGAAAATACACTACGGACCAATGATTATGGAGGAAGATTTGCGTCGCTCTAGGCTGTAGCCCGTCTATGGTGAACATTAAACTCGAAAGGCTAAGAAGGCCTGTGACGCTGGGTTACTCTAGAATCTACACGGGGCGGCTACGAGAAGAATTGGGATAGAGTACCATAGATACTTGGGGTAGAGCGACTCTGCGTTTCTCCTGCCACTCTTTTCACCGGAAAGGACCGACGAACCAAGCCAAGGCCCCCAATCAATGGCAAGGAAGTGACGTCCACTCCGGAAGTAGACGTGGCCGGCTTCTTGGGGCGTGAGGTGATTGGTGGGTGTGGGGGCGCGAGCCGCCCGGCCGGGCTCCGCACGGGATGAGGCGGCGAAGGCAGCGGCGCGGAGTCGCGGAGGCCCTGGCGCCATGGTTGTGGCGCCTGCTGCTGCTGTGGGGGCTCCTGGACGCGAAGGGGGCGTCCGGTGGGGGCGGCCGGTCGCTGCCCCAGTTTAGCGACGATGTCCCGTTCCGAGTGAACTGGCCGGGCAGCGCGTTCAGCCTGGTGGGTGGCCGGCGGTGTGAAGCGGGAGGGATGGAGGGCCGCTGGGGGGAAAGCGCGGAAGGGCTCGGAGGCCGAGAAAGACATTCGGGGCTGGGGGAATTGGGGCGGCGTGTGGAGAGGGCCGCGATTTAGCGAACTTCCGAGCTCTTCTCTTGACCTCGGGAGCGCGTTCGCTGATGGGTATCTGCTTGCCCCTGGGCTCCCTTTTCCCGGTGGGTCGACATGGCTGCTCGGGACTTTCTTAAGAGATCCATGGCTGTTCGCCCTGGCTCCTAAAGCAGGGCTATTAGCTTGGGTCATACAACACCATAACGCTCAGCGTTTGCGTGGGAGTTTAGTTTGAGTTATATTTCGATGTTTTCCTTTAAAAAAAAAAAACCTTAAAGCGGCTTGCACCATATTTCTCCTCCTGCACTCAGTCTTATCCCCACAACAACTCTTTGAGGAGGACTGGGCTGAGAGTTTGTGACTGGCCAAAACTCACCCGGTCGCCTCCATGGCTGAGTGGAACTAGAACCCAGATTGCCTGAGTCCCAGTTCCAGGTTCTTGTTAGGAAATTTATAGGCTGTCCGTCACTGTCATCTCTGGATGGCTTACAGTACTTTATGAATCCTAAACGAAATAGACCACTTAACTACTGCATCGCACTGTGTTTCACCAGTTGGTGTTGATCTGTGGGTTATCCTGTTGCTATTGCCTGTTAACCATATTTGAGCCCGTATGGTGTAATGGTTCAGAGTGTTGAACTGGGACTTCAGACATCCAGGTTCTGTTTCCCATAACCTGGGTGACTTTGGGCCACCCAGGTGACTTTGGGATTCCCAGCCTGACTTACCTCACAGGGCTGTTGTCATGACAATAAATTGGAGAGGAGTATCTTGTAAGCTGCCTTATGTTCCTGGCAAGAGAAAGAATTGTGAGATATAAATGTAGTAGCTGGTTCAGTTAACACAGTAACCCACAGTTAAGTAACATCCCATACTCTCTCCTTCACTGTGGGTTATCATATTGTTCAAAACAAGTCATTGTTTTCCAAGTTAGCATACAACTGAGTATGCTGCAGGTGTTGCTTGTGAATTTCCCAGAGGTATCTCATTTGCCAGTATTAAGAACAGATTGTTTTTATAACAATAAACTACTATTATTTAGAGCGGGTAGATCAGCTTTCTCCAGACTGGTGCTTTGGAATGCAACTCCTGTTAGCTTCAGTATGTATGGCCAGTGATCAGAAATGCTGGGAGTTGTAGTTCAAAACATCAGGAGGGTGCAGAGTGATGTGATAATGCTTGTCCCTCAGTATCAAGCATTCAGGGATATGGAAGTTCTGTTGAGCTCTGAACCAAGAATTTTGGCTTGAAGAAGGCTGATCATCTGCTGAGGTTCATGGCCAGTCTCTGTCAACAGACTATTGTGCTTCTTTTTAAGATTGCGCAGCCAGATATACTAGTAGTGCTGTTAAGCAAGAGTATAAACATAACATTGCTGAACAGAGCAATGCAGTAAAATGTCATGAATATGTGTTCGCCCTTTGCTTAAAATGCATCAGTAGAGCATGGTTATGAAGCCTTTCCTTCTTTGTAAATCCCCAGGTTTCAAGTCAGCTCACCTCAACCAATTTCTACTATTTGTAAAAGGCACCGAAATGTATCAATTCCCAAATTACACTTGTTTTGAGCAACAAGCAGCCTTTTTGCAAAGGAATATTGTGGGGCTGGGTTAAAATATGTCTTACAAGAACATCTTGTGTATGGAGGAAAAAATAATTTCTGCATTGTAAACAGTGGAGTACATTAAGAAGTGATTTTAATTATTTACACTTTTTAATCCCATTCCTCAGCCAAACAAGGTCCCCAGAGCAGTTGACAAACATTCAGCAAAAAGACAGTTCCTGTCCATAGGCTTAAAATCTAAAAAGATACAGCATACAAGGAAAGGGGGATGGAAAGGAAAAGAAAAAAAAGGTAGACTGCCAGCCAGGTTTCCCCCTTCATCTTTTGAAGGGGGCAGAGTAGGCCCTAATGTTTCCTGTTCTTGCTTTTAAAATCAAGCTTCCTGGGCCTTAACCTCTGTGGCAAGCAGAAAGTCAGCAGAAGCCCTATCACCCGTCTACATGCCATGGAGAATTTTCTTGTATTGTACCAGAAAAGAGAAGTGTCTGCTCTCATTCATGCCATGGCACAGCATGATAAAATAAGGAAATAGGTGAAAGGGGAAAGTTTATGAAAAGCACAGAGTTGTGAAGGACCTAAGAAACGACTTTTTTTGGTGGAGTGATCAGTCCTTCCTATTTCTTCAAACACATCATCCAGACCTGGTCACTGTCTTTCAGCCTTGGTCTCTTCAGATCTTGGGGACCAGTGAGGACCCTGATCCAGGGGATATTTGTCTTTATTGTTTTTATTTTAAGAGGTTTAGATTAATTGCAAGTAACTGATTGCAATTAATTGATTTCAGTAGAATCATACCTTAATGTCTTTATTCAGAAATCTTTTATAGCTAAAAGGAAAGTTTTTATATGTTGCTAAATCAGTCTTTCATATAAATAAGTTCTGAAGATTACAAAAACAAATGATTCTGGAAGTGGTTTACCAGTCTGGCCAAGGGCAGTTAACATGTTAATTCTAAGGCTGCTTGAGTGGGAAGTTAAATTGCACGGCAAGCAAAATAATCCAAAACTAGCTATTTTGGCAGTAAGAAGAATTCTAAAATTGATATTGGTGTCATAGTTTTATTAAATGGCACAAAGCATCACAACAAATGTATAAACTTTGAAGATCTCTTCATTGGACAAGGTATTACAAAAAGGTTTGCCATAAGAATGAAGAGGGGAATATCTGTCTTGATGGTTAAATGACAGTGTCTGAAGGTTGAAAGTATAAAGATCACTTGAGGAAGGTAGCCATTATTCACCCAAACAACTTTGGCAAGACCACTGCTGTTGTGTGATGTAATATTGGATGACGCAGCTTGCAGAAGATTGCTTCTCTTCTTTGATTAGAAAACAAAGTATCTTGTGACTTTTCCAACTGTGGAGAAGAGATGCAATTTACTGTGAGTTGCATTGCTCATTGTTGCACTGTTCAGTGCATTTCTTGGTCAGTCAGCAGCTGTGATGCTTGTTCTGGCTCCAAAAATGGGCTTAATACTGTGAAAATATTATTTGCAATAAAGAGCCAGTAGGCTTTTTAACACCATTGTTCATGTTTTGATAATATTTATTTAAATGCAAGGCATGTCCACTGTTTTCCCCCCCTTTTAAGCCTACTGCTGGAGTTTTGTACAAAGAAGATCATTACATCATTATGACAACAGCAGATAAAGAAAAATACAAGTGCATTCTTCCAGTATTAGCCAGTGGAGATGAGGCAAGTTATCTATTTTGTTTTGTTCTGGGGTAACAGTTCTACAACAGTTTATGTGCAGGATCAATCAATTTTCTATAATATTTATACACAAATTTTGTAAAAATTCCTTAACATAATAAAAGTCAAATTCAAACAGTATTAAAAGAAGCATAATGATAGACACTGTTTAAAGATTACAGTATAAATGTAACAGTATATTGAATTTCTCATGTCCATTAACAGCATGTTCTTGATCCTCTCTTAAATCAGTGTTGTTTGGAATATTCAGTTTAGACAGCACTTCCTTAGGCCGAAACTTCTGAAAGAAAGACTTATTTGTTGGGGGGGGGGGTTGCCTTTTTTTTGTTCCTTGGAAAATTCAGTCGACTGGCTTGAATTACTAATTTCTTTGTTCACATGGTCTTATATTGAAGCCTCCATCTTAGAGCAATCCTATAATCTCTGGAGGGCATCCCCGGGACCATAGGATTCTTCAGAATCACCCCTCTTCAGGGGAACTCTAGTATCTGATCCCTCTACCCATGTAGCCACCCAGAAAGGACCATGGTGACTGCATTATGCAGTTGCAAAAGCAGCCTTGGGATACTTCAGATCGATCTGAAAGAAGTGCATCAATGGGTTGGAAAGGCGCTCAGAGGAGAGATGTCAGATGGTGAAGAACTGCATAGCCTCTCCAGCCTTGCCACTGTGCCTTTACTGAGCCATTTTATATGAAAATATTACCTGGTGGGTTAGAGAGTTCAAGTGTCTCTCCTTCTGTCTTGCTGGTAGCAAAGCGTTGAATACTGGACTTCCTCCACCCAATGAGGATGCAGCACATAGGACTGTACCCTTAGTTGTTGGTTTTATGAAATATATTTACCAACCTGGTAGGAGGTAGTGACATTGTTCAGTAAGCTGTCCAGAGAAGATACTCTTCCAGGCATGATTTAAATCAAGTTATGCTGGCATTTTTGGCAGGCACTGGAAATTATAATTGTTGCATTCATGTGGGTTTGGAATTCTTGAAAGGCTGCTTCAGTATGTTCTCACTCATGGGCTCTGAGAGGCTGACACATTGTTTGCACAGAAGCTTTTATAACAGGGTATAGAAAGATTACACTGGAAAATGCAAATCCTCATGTTGTTCATATTTATAAGAGGTTTTGATTTTTCAGTTGTCTATCAAGTAGTAAATGTTTAATTGTTACCAGCATGCTTAAATTTAACATACTGCTTTTTTCTCTTCAGCTCATAAAAATGATCACAAGTTATCTACAATGAATGGCAAAATAATACTTGTTCAGGAAGTGCTGGCACAAATTCAGATACCATTGTGTGTAAACACATAGTGATGGGTGCATCTTATGTCAAAAGATATTGGAGAAAAGAGGCTGAGCGTGATCCTTCTGCATGTGTACAAATAAGAGCAGAATTCAAAAATCCACTTAGATTCATGCAGTGGGCTTGTGCCAGTTTAACAAGTTTAAAAACTGAGTGAATCTTGATTGTTTCACCTTTTTGTTTTTCAGTGATGGGGTTTTTCTGGATCAGTTCTCAGAAAGCTGTAAAAATGAATGAATGCAAATACTTAAGTGCTCTGTATTCCTCTGTGTTCTTCAAGGGCAATATTGACATCCAGTTCTTATCGTTTTAGGAGGACGAGAAAGATTACAAAGGACCTGGCCCATTACAATTGTTGGAACCTCTGTTTAAACAAAGCAGCTGCTCTTACAGAGTATGTCCAATTTCACAAAAGAGCCCACAGCCGAATGTATACGTTACTAAACCAAGGCCAAAACTGTAAATTGAATAACATGTGTAGAACTGTGTATTTGCTTCTTTTGAACGTCTGCATTAATTTTTGCCTACAGATTTTTCAGTAGGGTTAGTGGACATTGTTCACGCATAACCATGGGCAAGAGCATGACCATAAAATGTAACCATTATTATTGATTAACTTAGCATTCTGACTGATTATTCATCCAAACAGATAGAAGAAGATAAATAGCGGATGCAAAATGTCTGTCTTTATATTTTGTAGTTGAAGTGAACTTTATCAGTCACACCTTTATGGGCCCAGTTTGTATGTTAGCCTGTAAGTCCTGGGTTTAACCCAGGAATTGCCAGGAACAAACAAAGCAATAAACACACTATTTATCACACGCTCATTGTTTCTCCTTTCAATTAACAGCACAGTTAACATCCAGTTCTTGGTTTGTATGTTTCTTATGTATCAATCCAGAAATCCCTGTTCGTTTATAAGTTAAACAACACAGGCCTATTATGTTAATTGTTGTTGTTAACTTATGGACCCAGAATTTCTGGTTTCAGATCATGAAATAATCCAAGAACAAGCATTCTTCAGTTGTTAATTGAATGTGGGAAGTAGCATGAATTTCATTTTCCTTGTCCCTGTGATTTGTGACCCTGGTAGTATGGTCCAGGATACTGAGAGATTGTAGATGTTTCAGGCCACCGCAGTGTGCATCTCCCTAGCCCTAGGACCTGGAACTATCCTTGGAGTCCCAAAGTTATCTGATGAATTTTGTCTCTCAGGGGAGATGCTGATTGCATATTGCAGCCACATCTTTCCTTGTCTGTATTAATGTAGAATTACAAAACTTTGTAATGTGCTCTGAGCACTTGACATGGGGCAGACTTTAGATCTAAATTTTTAATTTCTTACATATCCAAATTCCTGATTTCCTTATCATAAGACCGGCTTTGTGCACAAGAGACACAGATGAATCCGGGCAGTCTGGTAGCTTTACAGCACTTCTTCATTTGCCCTCTGTACAGGTTCTGAAGTAGAGAGGCTATTGTTATAGATGTTGCAAATATAAGCTTAGAATGCTATGTAGATACTAGAATGCTATGTAGTACAACATAGAGGAAAGCTATTGGTGGAGATGTTAGGAATTTGTACCAAACAGGTTGTCTTTAAAGCCATTATAAAATTTAAATGTGTTACTTTCAGATATAATAATGGTTTCATTTGGTATGTTAAAATAAGAGTATGGTGGTGACATCGCATGCTGTCTCTATTGAGACCCCATATCTGTATAAAAACCTTAATACTTTTATTGTCTCAGCTATCATAAAGCCTGGCTTACCTTTACTGCTTTGTTGTTCATAAAATTATTTATGACTGTATGATATATTCTATATGCAATATATATTTTAGATTGAATCATATTGGACTTATGAAGTCTGTCATGGCAAGCATATTCGTCAGTATCATGAAGAGAAAGAAACTGGGCAGGTATGTATTGTTAAAGCTTTCACCATAAAGGATACAATAAAGTGTAAAACTGAAACTTTTGTACTGAACTTTGTTTAGTTTCTTCTGGCCTATTGGCATAACAAAGATTGACGCATTGGAGAAGAAATGGTGGTCATGAAAAAAGTGAAGATATCTTTCTTGTTGTTTATAGAAAATAAATATTCAAGAATACTATCTTGGAAATATGCTACGAAAGAGCCTGCTGCTAGATCCAGGTTTGTCACTTCGTCTTCTAAGTGCCAGTGATGAGAGAGAAAAGGAAGAGTTTTACAACTGACTCATTATGGAAAAGACTTTTTAGCTTGTGGGGATGTAGCTATATGTTAATATTTCAGATCTGATTCTTATTTTAAACATTATTTTCTTGCTCTCCAGTGGAATAAAATTTTGCACTTCCAGCATATGTTGTCTGTACTTTGCTGTTTCACTTTCAAATTTTACAGAAGGTTAATCAGTTCTTAGCAGCTGGAAGTGACAGTTGCACTGTTCAAAAATAAGCTGCAGTTAAGACAATGGGATTGACAGTAACCTCACAAGCCATTGTCCTGTGCTTCGTCAGCTTGCTGGGAGCTACAGGAGAGGCTCTTTCCATGCCAGCGTCGCATGTGTACAGAGCCGCACCACATGAGGCCACGCAGTTGATGTGTAGGTCCTCTGGGTACTGCTGTCCCTCGGCCACAGGAAAGCTCTCCGCAGTGATAGATTAGGCATGTATTGGTTATAAATTACTCATTCAATGTCATTGCCTCATAAACAAAGTATCTCTTTAAAGAAAGGCTTGATTAATGTGCACACATGCAGGCAGGCCAATCCAGAAGATAGTTAGCTATCAGATTTAGAGGTTGGCAGTTACTTAGGCAGGACCTATGAATGAAGCAGTCCCTGAAGCATAGGCTCCATCCAAACTGCATGCCTGAGCTAAGTGTGTGAGGCAATGTCCAAAGACAAGGTGGGCAGGATGGGTACTTTTGCTGCCCCACAATCGACTCTTTAGCATTTTGAATGCTACCACATGAAGCCATGGGCCTGTTACCTTTTTGCCTGAGCTTGGAGATTGGCAGTTAACCCACCTCGAGGGAAATGGCACGGTAAAGGGTAGGTCCTACCCATCCCATGCTTTTGATGTCTCATGTTTTTCTTGAAAATCCCCCCTTCCACATGCAAAGGGGTGGGAACCTCTGTTTGCTAAATTAACCTTTAGCAAAATCAACCTTTAGTACTTGATTTTTGGCTCTGTCAACTTTCATCTCATACTGATTTTAAATTACACCAAATCAAGTGGGAGAGGTGTGCTCAGAGGTAATTGTTTTCTGAAGCTTTCTTTGCTATATAGAAACAAAGAAGATACATTCTGGTGAGTAAAGTGTAACATTTATGCTTCTTGCAATCTTTTCCAGATCGAGAAGAGAAGGAAAATGAAAAAGACAGTGCAAAAGAGGCAAGTGGAAAAGCTGAAGCTCTCATTTTCTATTGTGGCTTATATATGACTGCTTTTCTTACCATGTTAGATACAAGATATGGACTGTTTTAAAGAAAGAAAAAGAAATGGATCTTTTTCTTTTTTTGGCTGATGTCAGATACAGAATTCAGACCAATTAGTTTTTCCATTATGTGTTTTCCACTTCAATTGTAGTAGAGAAAATCCATTGAAACAAAAGTAGTGATGAAAAAAGCTGGGCTATTTCAGCAACATTAGTGCTTAACCAAAAATGAATGTGTGACACTTGCCAGGCTAATATTTCTTTTACTCTTTTCTCCTCTCTTCATTTACCAAACTAGATTCCTACAAAAAATATAGAAGGGCAGATGACACCATATTATCCCATAGGGATGGGAAATGGTACACCTTGTAGTTTGAGACAAAACCTGCCCAGATCAAGTTCAGTAATGTACGTCTGTCATCCCGAAGCAAAACATGAGATCCTTTCAGTGGCTGAAGTCACTACATGTGAATATGAAGTGATTATTTTGACTCCTCTGTTATGCAGCCATCCTAAATACAGGTAAGGAATTCAGGCTTCAGGTGACTTCATAGACTAAAATGCAGGCGTAGCCATCTGGTTGGTAGCTATTTGAACATGATGATTTATAATCCCTCATCCTGCAGACACTATCTTAGCATTGGCTGTGAAGGGGGCCATATTTGACCCCAGACAAAAGTTCTTCAGGCAAGACAAATGCTGTATATGAAAGGCCTTTGTTCTGGAAGAATGTTCCCCCACAGGTTTCATTCAGCATTGGAATAGTTTACAGGTTTCAGCTAATATAGGTAATTCAAGATTTAATCTTTCCTAAAGTTCTGCATAACAATATCTGCAAAACCTGGCTTGGCCTATAGACAAGAGAGGCCAAAGATTGTGAGGCCTTTGCATCACAATATTTTGACCTGTAAACTTTAAACCAGCAAAATAGCTTCCCCTTGAAGGTTTTAGCTAAGACTCTTGACTTTCAAAAGAGATGGCCTGCACTTAACCTTCTTTTTTCCTTTTGTTTTGGGTACAAACAAATCTATTCTTTTGGAAATATTGGATATTTTTGGCCCTGGCATGTTTGGGTTTGTAGAAAGAAAGCATAGGTAGGAAGCTGACGATAAATCTCCACCCCCGCCCTTTTTAATTTTTACTGGGCAGATTTTGACAATGTCCTAGAAGGACTGAACTGTAGATATGCTTATTTGTAAAGAGACCAATGAAGCAGCTCATAAGTTGAAATAATATAAATAAATTGCACACTAAATGTGCGCCAGAAAGCTCAGTTATGCCAATATGTGAGATGAATTAAAGGTTCAGCATCACAGCGCCCAGGGAGCCCTGGTTCCATTTGACTGAGCAAAGCTAGAGAGTCTTGATAAAATGGAACAAAAGCATTTTAGCTTCCTTTAAATTGTGATTTGGATTCATGTGTGATACTAGAACTTTCCTAGAACTGTGCTATGGACAATTGGAAGAAAAAGACTTGTACTTGTCTTAGTAGTGGGAATCTGACATGCTTGCAGTCTTGTGCTGAGAATTCTCAGCCCCCATGTGTGTCCAGTATGTGTCATTTGAAAAGCGCTATCTCTCAGATTTATTTCAGCTAGGTGTTACTTTTGTGCTGAGCCATTGCATACAGTTCTCATATAGTAAAAGCACTGCACAAAGTGTGTTGTTCGGACAGGTTCAGAGCTTCTCCAGTGAACGACATATTTTGCCAATCACTGCCAGGATCCCCACTCAAACCCCATAACTTGGAAAAACTGGAGGAACAGCTGGAGCAACAGCAAGAAAAGATGAAGATGCCTTTTAGAAGAGCCAAAGAGGTAGGACCCTGCAAACGCAGTGCTGCTGGAACACACAGAGCATAAATTATGGCTGGTAAACTTGCTGCTGGCTGTGTTTGTCCCCTGTACCACAGGCTTGGCACACAAGCTCTCCGGGTACCCAGGAAGTGGCCATATACCAAATCGGTTCATCTGTCCATCTAGCTCAGTGTTGTCTGCTCTTGGATGGCAGCAGGCCAGAGCCTTAGACAGAAAGCTTTCATAGCTCCACCTGAAGGTGCTGGGCCTTCCTGCATGCAGGAGCAAGTCCTGCTCCACTGCACTGCAGCCCTTCCCGTATTGTGGTCACTCTGCCTGCAGGGGGTGCTATATTATATTGGCCTTCCCTTCAGGAAGCACCGCCACCAGCTTATTCTTGGCAGTGCGACTTCACGTCTGCTGAGCAGGGCAAGCCTATTTTGTCTAGGGCAGGGGTTGGCAACCTTAAACACTCAAAGAGCCATTTGGACCCGTTTCACACAGAAAACAAAACACCGGGAGCCACAAAACCCTTTTGGCATCTAAAATGAAGCTAACACTGCATATATCGTTTTTTACCTTTATGCTATGTATAAAAAAACTATAGTGTGTTGCATTTATGAAATCAATGAACTGCTACAGAGAAAACAAATTTTTATTTCTGCATGCAACAAAAACATTTTGAATTCCAAAAAAAAAAAAAAAGACGCTGGGTTGAAGGTTACTTTCAAATAAAATACTCAATGTCTATTTGAGTCCTCTTCATATTTATGAAATAAAAAGCCGAACTTAAATTATTATTTTTGCACAGATCAACCTTCCGCATTATTTCTGAAATGGCTTTTTTTCTCTCATCTCCATCCAGATATTTTAGCAAAGGCTGTGTGTTTATTCTGGAAATGTCTTGCAACATTCGACTTTCTGTTGTTTGCCAATTTCACATCACATATTAAGCATACTGATAAATCAGTCTCGTCAGCAGTGAAAGCAAATGAATCTGCCCAAGTACCATTAAATGTTCTGCTTTCTTCTAAAACTTTTCTTTTCTTGGATTTATCCATGGTTGGCCTGCCGGGAGTCGAAAAGCTCAATAAATCACGTGCTGGCGAGTGTCACACATTGGCAGTTGTGATGCATATTTTGAGCAACGGAGCTGCAGCAGAGGGATGAAAGAGCCACATGCGGCTCCGGAGCCACGGGTTGCTGACCCCTGGTCTAGGGCCTTTTGTAGCAGGAGAACAGCAGCCCAGCTCCCCAAGCCCAGCCGTGCAGTTCTGATCTCATTCCTTTACTCAGTGATGCAGGGAAGAAAATTGCAGTTTCTTGAGTTCATTGGTAACGAGTGGATACCAATTGCAGATTACAATATTAGGCAAGCCTGGAGGTTTCAAAGTTGTAATTAAGACTTCTCGGGTGGTTATTCCAAGTAAGCGTATGGGAGAATATGTGGAAATAGATATATGTCTCAGTGTAAAATGGTACTAATAAGAAGTGACAGCAAAAAATGATGGTTGAGTATTGTTGAAGTAGATGAGAGGTTGCCAGTATATCATGCTGTTTTTACTGGAGTGGCAATAGTTCTTGTTTTTGTTGTTTTTTTCAAATTTTACAAGTATTCCAATAAAAAGTTCTGTATAATATGGGGTACTTCTTTAGCTTTGTCTCTTAATGTGAGTAAATTATACATGCTAAGTTAGATCACTCAATCATTAGAGTGAAACTGAAAAGTTTCCAATGTAAATAATCCTACTTTGCATAAGAAGGCTCCAGAACAGTTTCCAGTTTAAACTTTTATGGTCAAAACCAAGGTTTTCTGTGCTGCTGTAGATATTAAATTAGTAACTGAAAGCTTCTAACTGAAGAGTGTTTACTGTATTTTTTTGCCCCCCGTGGATGTATTAACCTCTCCCAATGAGGAACAATGCTTCATGCCTCTAACAAAGTCACAGGAGCTTCAGCCACAATAACACTGTTACTCTTTACTCCCAGTAACTCTGTTACTCTTACTGTAGCACATGATTAATTTTTGTGCTGCAAAGAGCCCACCAACTGGGCACCCCTCCAAAATTTGTCTTAATAAATATGGTATGTGGCAAGTAGATTTTAGGAGGATCTTAATTTGAGCAATTTTAATTTCAGGAAGAAAGTAATTCAGCAAAAGAAGAAAAATTTTCATCCTTCCACAAGCCAGTTGCTGTTGGAACCCCACAGCTGCTGACTGTTGGAACAACGCACATCTCCAAACTGACCGATGATCAGCTCATAAAAGAGTTCCTGAGTGGGTCTTACTGTTTCCATGGGGTGAGAAATGCATTTTCTATGAATTTGTATATGTTTATATATTCTTATCTTTGTTTATATATTTGTATTGCCAAGTCCCAGTCAACAGCCTGACTTCTGAATTCTGCACTAGCTGTGGTTTCTGAACCCTCTTCAAAGGCAACCCAGCATTTAGCACATTTCAGTGGTCTAACCAATGATGTTAGGCTATTCCCGTGCAGCCAGAATTGCAATTGTGCTACCAATCAACGCTGGTAGAAGGTACTCTGCAGGATCTGTACATGTGCCCAAGTTCTGCAGTTGCTCCTTTGGGGGGCATGTGACCCTTTCCCGAGTCCACAGCCCTTCGGCCATCCAGGGAGAAAAATTCCCCACCAGCAGAGTCTTCATTTCCCCTGTGTTAAGCCTCATCTGTTGGGTCCTAGTGAGACTAAACACAGGTTCACCATGCCCACTGCCACAGCTGCCTGAGATTAAAAGATCATATGCCCTCAGCATACAGATGACAGCTCACCATGTAATTCCAAATGGATCCAAACAACAGTTACATACAGATGTTAAAGCACATGGGGAGTAGAATTGTCCCGTGCAGAACTCCACACTGGAAGAGCCATGCAGCCGAGCAGGGTCCCCAGCACCATCCTCAGAAGATGACCATCCAGTTAGGAATGGAACATACTGCAAGGCAGTGGCCCTTCTCCCAGCTCAGAAAGCCGCTCCAGAATGGGGCCATGATCAGTCGCACCAGATGCTGTTGAGACATCAAGAAACATCGATAGGGACACTTCTGTCCAGGGCTTGGGTTCAGGCAGGGCTTCTTAAAGAGTGGTTTTCCTGCTTCCTCTTTTAGGCAGCCCAGAATCTCTCCCTCTCATAAGGAGGCATTTATCAACTCCCTGGCCCAGCCAGGATGGTAATACAATAAAAACACAGCATCGACCATCAATTGACAACAAATAGAACCCATCTTTAAAACATCAACACTTCATATATCAGGCAACTAACTAAAAAGGTTTTGGCCTGGCACTGAAATAGGTAAATGTTATTCTCTTGCCTCCTTCCTAGGGTGTTGGCTGGTGGAGATACGAATTCTGCTACGGCAAGTATGTGCATCAATATCACAAGGTATGAAGGGGCAACAGTTGGAATGTTACAGGTGGACACGTTTCTGGAGCGCATGCTTCCCTTCAGCTGTTTTGGACATCAACTCCCATTGGCCCCAGCCGGGGAGTATCTACCTGTGCCAATCAAAATTGAAATGAAATAGCCTTACACATGGGGCACCTGTAGCGAGCCTGTTTACAATAGTATTTGTTTTGCTACATGTACTCTGCCCCATAATATGCTGGATGTGGGGTAAATACCGTGGACACCGTCCAGGGGGAAATCTTTCTGTGCAGGCACCACCGCAGGAAGGAGCACACCTGTGGTCCAGTGCCACTTCCATCCATTTCAGTGAGGTGTGGGCAGGATAATTTTTCTTACCTGCCTACCCTGTGGTATGTGAAGTCCTATTTCTTTATGTATGCTCAGTCTACTAGTATTTGATAACAGAAGAGGATTACTTTTCAAGAGCCCTGTGTGTTGTTACCCTGCTTTCATCAGTACACTTCACGTTATGAAATCATGCGTAACAAAATGGCAATGGCATTTTTCAGAGGAGCCCCTTCATGAGGACATCAGTTGTGGGTTGCTATGTGAACTGTTCTAGAAGTGCTTATGGAGGAATGGTATAGAAGTACCTATAGCAAATTATGGGTGTGAATGGTCACTAGATAGGAAGTCTTCGCATGAATTACAAGGAAACGTTTTGCTTGCTTGCTTTTAGGATAAGGAAAATGGCAAAACAACCATAGTTGTGGGCACGTGGAACAAGGACGAACATCTCGAGTGGGCACAGAAAAATGTGGCTAGAGCATATCACCTTAAGGATGATGGTCTGCAAACAGTCAAGTAGGTCTGGCTTGCTTTTAAGACACAAACTGGGAGAAAGGAGCCGGTGCTTTGCTGCAGCGTATCTCATAAGGCGTCGTGGTACCGCCAAGCCCGTTCCTCTAAAAGTGCAGCCTTCTATTTGCTGTGCCTTTATTCTCAAACCAGACAGGTGCTCATCCACCCACCTGAAAAGAGGCAGGTGGAAGGGGCCCCCCTGCCTTCCTCTCTTACCTCTCCTGTTGCCTGGACGGGGCCTTGCTCATTGCAGGCTACCGGTGAAGTTTCCAGTTAAGGGCTGCTCAAGCTCGGCTTTGGTGCTGCCAGCTCACGGGGCCACTGAGCGTTGTGGCATGGCACGGCATGTTTGCACCGTGCTGTGGCAGAGTCAGGCGTGGCCAGCTGTAGTGGCTACAGCAGGGCTAGATCATGTGACCCCTCAGCCACATCCTGAAATGGCCCAAACTAAAAAGGAAGAGGGAAATGACGTCAAGAGTGCTGTTTTTGTACACATGAAAATTAATTCACAAAAGGCCCCTTAGCAAGTGGTGCCTTTCCACAATGTGTATGGAAAAGCATAGCACTCAGTTCCCCTTCTCTGGATTTATGATCATGCAGAAGTGTTGTAGAGTCTTCCCCACCCAACAGGACCACATGTCGCCATGGTAACTTCCTACTTAGTAGGCAGCTGCCTGCGTTCACACTGTGTAGGGAAAGAAGTGCCCATAATCTGCAGTGAGAGTTGCTGTACACGCTTTAAGGCAACTGGGATCCAAGGACGAGATCTACAAGTTCCCCTGCAAATGAAGTTGAACAGGCCTCGTGCTCCTTCTCCACCTTTTTCTGCATGAAAAAACAAGCCACAAATTGCAAGGGCGGGACTAGGGGACTGTTTTGGACCTAATTACCCTGTGCGCCCTCAGTCTTTGGGTATGGATGGACTGTGGGGCAGGGGAAGGGCTGAGGCTCCTTGTGTTCAGTCACCCTCTGACTTCCAGAAATTAATTAATTAATTTTGTATACAAGCTGCCTGTTAGCATCGTGCTGTCTGGGCAACCATTACAGTAAAAGTAATGGAATAATATTTTTATGCTCATAATCATGGGGACTAGGATATCTGATGGGGTGAGAATCCAGGGCCTGTCAGTTGTAGAGAAAGACAATGCATTTAGGCATGAAGGTGAATGTTTGTGTAGTTGTTTTTTGGAGTGATGGAGTAATATTTGAATAACCCAAATCTGTACTAGCACCAGCATCCAAATAGCCTATGTGGCCTTAATTTTCCTTGCATCAAAACATCAGAGCAACACAACCTCGGAAGCAAAACAGCTCTAACAGCTGAACCTTCTGTAGGCCTTCATATTTTCAAAAATATGCCTTTTTCTGGAAGGTTCTACACAAAATTCAGCTCGTATGCCTTGTGATCGTTCCATACAGAACAGGAGTCTTGAGTCTCCAGAGATAGTTGTGTATTTTGAAAGTGACTGCTGCAGTCATACTCTCCCATGTTACCTCCCTGCAGAATGGTGTCTCACTACTACGGAAACGGAGATGTTTGCGACTTAACTGACAAACCACGACAGGTGACAGTGAAATTGAAGTGAGTTGCATCCTTAAAAACATTCTGACTGGGCAAAGTCTTGGCACGGGTTGTCACCTGGTTTAAACAAGGAGTGTTCCCTTATGATTGGGATACCCACCAGTAACCATTTCTGTCTCAAGGTGCAAAGAATCGGATTCTCCCCATGCGGTAACAGTCTATATGCTGGAGCCTCATTCCTGCCAGTACATCCTTGGGGTAGGTACTCATGAATTTGGCCTAAATCATGACATCTAGGAGCAGTTTCTCATGGACATGACTTCACTTCTCGGCTCAGACACAAGCATTTGATTTTTCTATCTGACTTGGAGTGGCATTTTCTTTGTATGCTACAGAATACAGCCCTTTGCAGATTTACACAGACGTACAGCCTGTGAGCTGTAGGCCATTTCTGGGACTAAACTTGTATGGGACTGCTCCTTAAACTTTCCTCAGCAGCCTGTTGCCACCCATTTGTAAGCACAGTGTATCATTCTAGAGAGCATCCTGGATGGAAGGGGAAGACCTAAAATAAAACCTCAGCTTCACGTTTCTGAGCTCCATGAATATTTGTTTTTAGAGTTAATAGTTAAGATAACAGCTTAAGGTTTAAGAGCTTGTCAAAACATGTTAGGTGCCATTTAAAGTAGTTTGCCAGGGTGAAATTGCATTTAAACCATGTTGCATCTTAAAATCAACAGTGTTCACTGAGGGGGCTGCTATTTCAGATTAAATTTATTTTACTTTCTATGATAGTAGACACCTTAGCATGTGGATAGAGCTTTATGCTCAAATTTTTATCGGGCCAGGTTTAAAGGTTGAATTCATTCTATTGTTGATTTGAGAAATATGCTGGTAGTCACAGTCTTTTGTCAGGAATACTCCAAGTAGCCCATGCTCTGACAGACTTGAAAGGCAGCTGTAGAACTCAAGCTGCAAACTTCTCTCTTATTTTATTAGAAGTTATTTCTAATAAAGTTATTAAGTTATTTTCTGTGAAATTGAAGCCCCTTTGGATATTAGAAATAATGGTGCAATGCAGACAAGGACTCCACAGTTCCTATTGATTTTAAATGTGGGGTGAGCAATTCAGCAGGGTTTGAAAGTGATGATTGGCTGGGATGTACTTGTCACAGTTTTGTTTTTCATTGAAGAGAAGAATTGAAAACTCTTAAGTCCTTTTGCCAAGATTTAAATAAGAAGATCTTAAACTCTTCTTTAAAAACTGGCTTGGTATTGTGAAAGAGTTCAGACTGAACTCCTAAAGGGCTCTCTTTGGATGTGTCTGTCCGTTGGTGACTTCTGTCAGAAAGGCTTGTCATGACAGGCAGGCTGTATCCAGAAGGAAGCCTGCTGATACTACCTTGGGAGCGAAATGATTTCCACCCTCATGAGATTCTTTGACATAAGGTCATCGCCAAACTCCGTCAGAGCTGGCGGTCAGGACTTAATCCTGACCGCCACTTTGCCTTCTTGTATAGCCATTTTCTCTCTCGCACAAGAACTAGTGGCAGCTATTCACTTTTATATTGGAGAAAGTCAGGGGTATGTTGGCCATTAGGAATGAAGCTTGCACAGCCTGATTCTCGAGTCTCCTTTTCTCTTTCCCCATGAAAATCTGCTGGGGAGTGTTCCCAGCCATCCAGAACAGATCTTGGGGGCAAGCTGATGAGGAGAGAGAATTGATTCCCTCAACAAAGGCAGCCCCATCAGCATATAGCTACTTTTAAGTGGTGTGCTTAAATAGAGCCCATAGAATCAATGGGTTGGACCCAGATTTAGTCAGAGTAGACCCATTGAAATCAATGGGAGTTCAGCCAGTCATGACTAACACAAGTCCCATGTTTGTGTGTCCAATCTAAATCCGACACACTGCTTTCTGTACTTTAAATTTCTTGTTTGTATTTTAATAGAGCAAATCACTAAACTTTATTCAGCATTCCCATTTTGGGCTAGGTGGATCGCCCGTCCTCCTTAGTGGCTGGTCCTGTAGGCACTCTGAATTCTCCCTTCACCCAGGTAACTCTGCCGCTGTCATGGCTGCAGCTAAAACAGCCACTGATTTTGTGTCCTAATTTTTCCTTCCAGGTGGAATCACCCGTTATCTGCAAAATTTTGGATACAGCGGATGAATATGGACTGCTCTCAGTGCCCAGTTAATAGCACATGGGCGTCCCTCAAAGGTTGGGGCCATGAAAATTGGACAAGGAAAGTCCTGCTAGGACTGGCCACATGAAAAGAAGGTGATGTGAAGTGCTGAGCAAGACCTCACCAGCAGGCATATATATAGCTATCATGAACCAATTGTGAATATTGTATGTATATAAGAGCCTATTGATAAACTTCTAAAAATTAAATACCTTATCTTGGACCTTTTCACTTGCCCTGTAATGTGGCACAGAGTCTCTCTTTTCTAAACCCGCTTGGGTGGGAAACTGTCGTTCTGCGTAGCAGAGAAATGCTCCCTTCCCTTGAGCTGGAATAGGAACAAAACCGACGCCATCTTCTACCCGCCGTGTTCTGGTAGCAGAAGTGCATCACACTTCTACCGATCAGAGTGACTGGCTGCTTGAGTTCCTGGCTTGTTGTTCCCTTTGCCCTTGGTCAAAGAACTAGCATACTGTGATAAAACAGTGCTTGAAAGAAATGCTTGGGCAGCAAGTGGGAGGAGATGCATGGGCAAGGGAGAATGGGCAGCACAGAGGTTTCTCCCTTCTGTTATGTGCACGAACTGAGCATATTTCAGGCTCCCTGCTAGTCCTTCTTATGCCGGGAAACATCCAGGCTCAGCAGAGGAGCTTCCGTGTGTGTCCCTGGCTCAGCCCCCTCCATCTCTCTGACAGTATGGGGCACTGGTGATGGCCACTACAGGCAGAGAAGGTGCCACATGGCTCTCCAGTGACATTCACTCTCGCCTCTCCACGGGATCCCCAGGCTTTACTGGGGGGGTTACATGTACAAGCCTGCTTTCACCCTTAAACCACAGGTGGCCAACTTGTAGCCCTCCAGTTGTTTTGAGCTGCACCTCCCCTCACTGGCCTTGCTGGCTGGGCTGATGGGGGTTGCAGTTCAACAGCTGGAGAGCCTTAAGTTGCCCACCAGTCATGATGGAAGTTCTCACTTGGGCCCAGAAGCAGGAGAAAGGAGTTAAGCTTATTCCTTTTCTCCTTCACCCTCCAAAGTGTTAAAAGGGTTCAGAATTCAAAAACAATGTAAAAGGTTTATCAAGTACCTTATGATCACACTAAAATTGGATAGTAGTGGGGAGAAAAACCTACACAGGTTTCCACTCCATGGACACAGGAAAAAGTGGAGCCACTTTTTGGAGGAGTTGCGGGGACAGGGCCTTAAGCTGCAGTTGAAGCTGCAAGGTGCTTGGCTTTATTAATCCATTATTTAATCGTAAAGCTGTTTGATCACACAAGATTTCTGCCAGGACTGAAATGCCCAAATTTGTCATGAAACAAGGTATTTTTGTAACCAGATCCTCTCCCTATGTCTTTGCTTACTTTGGATGTAGGCAACACTGCCTTTACCATTATAATGGAAGATATTTTTAGCTGTTTATCTAATGAAAAGTTTAACTTTGCCATATTCATTTGTGAACACATGCCTTGCTATGCATACCCACCAGTGCAGATAAATGTCAGAAGGATTTTTGTGCAGCTTCCTACCTGAAATGCAAGGTCTTTTACCTGCAGACAAGCTAAAAATAAATTGTTCTCTTGGCCTTCATGGGAGTCACAGATTGTGTAATCAAATTGATTATGTCTAACATTATAGTTACATGCTGAAATTTGATGGCCCCTGGTATAAAGATGAGTTGGTACTGATGCATGTTTAAGGAAACTAAGAAAAGGCAAGAGGACAAACTAATGCTTCTATTTTGTATCATGAAAATGATGGGCCCTAGGAAGAAGATCTCTGCTGGAAAAGCTGGAAGCCAATGCACTAAAATTATGTTAATGGAAAACAGACTTCATGCTGGAGCACCAAGTTCTTGGGAATGTTTTCCGTTGCACTGAAACTAGCTATAAAGTTCTTTATGTGCTGCTACCCAGTTTGGTCAGCAGTTGTTGGTGCGAGTAGGAGCTGCACTTTCTCTGAACATCAGGTCCTTCATGAAAACCAAGGTTCTCAGTACATTGAGCAACAAGACCTGCCACCCAGCAGCATCCCACTACATCCAACAAGCTTAGAAAGCTGTGAAAAAGGACCCCACCCCGCAAAATGGAGTCCAGAGGGACTGCAAAGCTCTCCTGACACCAGTTGACCACTGTGCTCAAAGCTGTCAGTGATGTCAGAAGAAGAAATTAGCTCCTTCAGCAAATGTGTGAAATTGACACTACATGAATGCAGAATACACTTTTACAGTACAATAGATACATTATGGGAAGCCAAGGTTTCTCTCCTGTACTTGGAAAAGTGACAGACCAAATATTGGGGCCAAACAGAACCATAACATCATTGAAGCCAAAAAGGGATGCTTGCTCTCATTCCCATTCCTATAGGAATTCCCTCCTCACTGGTACTGTTTCAGTGGCAGCCAAAAACAACATTCTCCCAACCTTTAAAAATTGTTGTTTTAACAGTTCTGTTTCTTCTTTTCACTTTATATTGTATTTTATGGTATGGAAAATGCTCTGGAAACATGGTTGAAGAGCTTTTAAAAATTAATATATCTCAACTTGTCAAAAATCAAATTTAGTTTTACGACTACCACATACACATAGTACTTCTGGTGTGAATTGTAGTTTTCATAATGTTTGGGTCATCTAGACCCCCAGTATTTTGGGCATGTAGTTTCTCATTTCCCTTATTCAGCTTGACTCCAGTGCTATTCCACTGAAGCTATCGCATTAAACACACACACACAATGAGAAGGGGATAGTTGAAACATCACAGAACAATTAACCCTTTTATTATAGGAGAATACATGAATTATGAACTGTCAAAGAATGGAGGGAAACATTTTATCAATATTTTTGTGTTTTGTATAATCCTAAAGCATTTGAGAATTTAAAATAAATATTCCAAAGGAAAAAAAACTGGCTAACTGCACACTATTATTCATGTAATATTTTTGGAATTAGAAAATTACAAAGGCAAGATGTATTAGTAAATATATAAAGGTACTTTTAGGACTAAGATACTAATTTCTGTATGTTGAATTTTACCTATGTTATGTTTCACAGCTATGAACCAGTCAAAATTCTATCTCCCTAAAATGGTTCCTTACAAATACTTTCAAATAATAAAGAGGATCCACAAATATGGAACAGTTTATTACAAAAGACACAATCTGCATGCCACATCTGCTTTCAGGAACCTGTTCAAGAAGAACACAAAGTGGACTGAAATTTTTTTCAGTTAATTTTTTTAAAAAACTCTTCCATTTTGTGATTTTCAACTGTTTAAAACTGCTAAGATTCCCTTCACAGAGGCTGTAGCCAAAAATGGGAGTTTCAGGACACCAAAAATGTGTTCTGAACAGAACCCCACTACCCCAGAAAAAGAGAACTAAGTGTGACTCGGTTCATAGGATCTTCCCACTGGCAGGAGTAGGGGAGTCCAAAGGTGCAGGAAACACATTCAGCCTTCATTCTGAACAGATAGTTCCGCCCAGTTCCAACCCCGTGCCCCCAAAATTGCGAAACAGGCTTCTTTTGAAGTGCTTTTCCACACCAAGCCTTCTGCACCCATTTCTGCTGGAGTCGACTAACTAGTCACCTAATTGCCTAATATGGCCCAGTGGCTAAAGTGACTGGACTAGGAACTAAGAAAACCAAGGCTCATATCTCACCTCTACCAATGTCGTCCTCATCACTACACCATCATCATCATCTCTATACCATCCAATAGTGAAAGCTCTTTGGGTGTTTCACAGCAGTTCATAAACACAATGACAATCTTTGCTATCCCACACTTTTTCAGCCTTCTAAACAACCTGGGAATAATTAATTCTCACTTACCTAGCAAGGTTGTTGTGAAAATTGCTGAAATGATGTCTGCAGAGGACACTAAGGAGCTCTATAAACCCATTTTTAAAATTAGTCACCTCTATTGCATATACTATGGCAGACTTACTTAGCTCCTTAATTTGCCAACCATTAAACAATCCCCTCCCCAGCAGCATCATGTGATAAGACTCAACCTCCTCGTTCCTCTTGCCTTTAATTGGACTCTTCTATCTGGATCATTGGAACTGTTCTGTTAGGTGCGCAACAAGGGTATCAAACACACTTGCAAGGAGCTGCTGCCATGGTTGCCTACAGCAAGAAAAACAAGTGCTTCTGGATGACCAAACACCAAAGTCTTTTAAACTGCAAGTGTGCTTGTCCGTCTCATGCCTCTCATGTGTATTACAATTGCCCTATACATGTTTTAGATGCCATGCCTAATAATGTAAAAATGTAGTGGAGTGATAATTCTGATAGATTTATTTACAAGACTGGTGTAGAAAGATCCTCTCTGAATGCTAGGAATTGCAAAAGCTCTGTTTCAATTCCTTAGCAAACATTTAGGACTGTTGTTCCATGAAAATCTTGTTTTCTTTCAGAACAGTAATTTTTCCCCATTTCCCACTGCATTTGAAATTATTTCAAGGCAAAGCAAAGCAATCGGCAATTCCAGGCAGACTAACTGATGAGGGGAGTAGAAACTTCAGTGCCTGGTGTTCCAGGACAGAAGCAGTGCTCTGAGGAGGCATTCTGCAGGTAACAGCCCTGAGCTGACTCCTGATTTAAAAAAAAACAATTGTTCCCTTTTTGTTCTGGTCTTTCAATGCCAAAGCACTTCCAGCTGCCATCTGGGTTTCCCTCCCCGTTCTCCAGACTTTGAGTCATCCCAGCACAAGGTCAGCAGAAAAACGACCACTGCTACAACAGGGTGGCAATTTTTTAAAAAAGTTATAACAGAAATGCCCCTTTTATTTATTTTATTATTTTGCCTCACAACACACTGGCAGGAAAGTTAAGCACCACCATCTGGTCTGTGGAGGAATCATCTTGCCACTGTACATGCTTTGTGACTGACACAAGTAAACAAGCACTGCCGGCCATATTTCTAAAAAAATGTTCTGCATTGAGCCCATAATATATACAGTCTGGACTAGAAATATTTAAAAGGTGTTCTTCTTCGCTAATGCTAAAACTATGCACTTTCAAGAACATACCACAGAAACAATAGCATAATATCTGATCTGGTTGGAAACCCATCGATCTGGGGTCAGCAGCTGTTTGGACAAAATGCAGGTCCGTATGCTGGCATTCAGGGGGGAAATAAATTCTTTCGTTGTGTGGACTAGGAGCAAATCTTGTAAGAGGCAAAATAGAACAAACAATGAAGGGGACGGAAGGAGATGGGCTGCCGGTCTGCAACAAAAGTGGCATAACAGTCAGGAACAAGAAAGCTCGGAAGCCTGCCTCTGAGACAGAAATAGGCGAGGATCCCAGTCGCTTTCTCATGCAGCAGACCCAAGTCATAACCTCCTCAAGCTGCGAGAAGGTTGCACGAGGCATGCAAAAGTGGCACTGCAGGCCACTGCCGGCCCGTTGTCGGTAAAGGCCGGCCACCACCGGGGCAGAACATGAGATCCCAGCAGCTACACGGAGGGAACGGGGATCGGTTGAGCAGGGATGCTGTCGTCATCCCGCATTAGCTCGCTGGCTGTGTGATAATGCATGGCGATGTACGACTGGGCAAACCCAAAGGGAGAGTTGGTTGGCTGCAGGCTGTTGGCCGTGCTCCCCTCCTGGGAGGGGCAGCTGTTATAGATGCTGTAATAGGGTTCGATGCGGGTGTTCATGGGGGTGGAACTGCTCTGGCCTCCATAGTGTGGGTGGCCAACAGACGCCTTGGGGCTCAGCACACTCTCTTTAGAATGGCTGGGGCCACAGGCTTGGTCCACAAACTTTTTCTGAGGCTTGGGCGACAGCACGTAAGCCGAGTTGGTCTCGTGATGGGACGACTTGTTTCTGTTGGCCTCCAGACTCCCTTTGCCCATGGCTCGGAGCCGGGTCTTGTGTTTGCAGCAGAAAAAGACAAGTGCTAAATACTGGAGACACCAGAGGACCCTCCTCCGTAAGCCAGCGCTGTTCCGAGAATATATAAAAGGATTCAACCCAGACTTGAAAAAAATGAGAGTAAATCCACAGAGTTCAAACTGGTAGAGGATAAAGCTGCTGCTGGTGGACAAAATGTCCTGCACCAAGGAAATGCCCAAGGGGAGGCAGCAAACCAGAGCAGAAAGGACAATCACAATGCAGGTCACCACAGCCTTCGAGTCCTTGGCTGCAGACAAGTTCACAGTGGACACCAGCTGGAATCGGTTCCCGGGAGGCGGGGGCAGCTGGCTTAGGTAGGCGTGGGTTTGGGTGTGCTGCAGCTTGCTGTAGTTCTGGTTTCGGTACAGCGCTGGCACAGCACACTGCACTCCATCCGCACACCCTGCGGCCGCGAGGGGCCGGATGAATGGCTGCGGCCTGGAGGTGTCCACCGTGATGACGGGAGGGCATTTCCGCACTTGGGCGTTCTTCCTCAAGGCCTGGGCGATCATGATGTAAGAGACCGAGACCACCGTCACGCAGCAAACGAAGTCGGTGACGTACAGGTAGGGGATGATCTTCCCCTCGCCACTGACCAGGCTGGAGAGGGGAAGGCAGAGGCGGGAGTTATGGGTCCGCAGGGTGGCCAGGGTGGCCAGGGTGAAGCTCGTGGCCCACATGAGCACGGTGAGCAAGAGCGTGCACGGGAAAGAGGCGGTCCGGTTGGGCTGCTTGCCCAGCACCATGCGAAGCCGGTGGAGGGCTATCACAGCCACGGTCTTGAGGGACATGATGATGAAGCCGGAGCTGGTGAGGTGGAAGCTGAAGCAGAAAGCATCCGGGAGAGTGGCCGCCGAGTCCAAGAAGAGCGCGAAGGCGAACATGGGGGCCGTCACTCCGCAGATGAAGAGGTCGCAGAAGGAGAGGTTGAGGATCATGAAGTCAAAGTTGGTCCTGAACTTCCGGAAGGCTGGGTCGAAGAAGGACAAGAAGACAATAAGGTTGCCGTAGCAGCCCAAGCAGAAGATGAGAGCCAGCAAGAAGGTGCATGTGACCAGGGTGGCTGTGTGGATTATCTCCTGGAGATCCCCTTGGAAGGAAAAAGTGTCATTGTCGCCCCAAGAGGGTGCAGGGAAACGTGCCGAGGAATTGGAGCGATCCACCAACTCCTCCTCAGCCCACTCCGTCAGGTTCATCCTCGCAGGAAGCAACGGCTGCTCTCTCGGCACCATGGAAGTGAGCGCCTCACATCAGAAGCTTGAGGTCCATGGTGGATGAAGCCTGTTTGTATAAGCATAAGCCCCCAATCCCCAAAATGAGTCAATGGATAGCAGGACAGCTCATAGCCAGCCATAGAGTTTCTCCAGTGCATCATGAACAGACGCCTTACGCTGTGAAGAAGTACACATGTTGGTCTGCTGCAACAGCCATCAGGACTCACACACAGCCAACAGTGAGGGTCGCAGGACAAAACACCTGGGCAGTCATGCATTGCCAAGGAAACCACACTGGCTAACCCTCTTCCTTCGTTTCCTTAGACGCACAGAGAGATCCTATGGCCAAATGTTACTAACCTTCTTGAAGAGAGACTTAGCTCTCTTTAAAGACGTTCACACATATCAGCCAGAACCTGGATTTGTTAACATGTCAAGTGTCATGTTTCACACATTATTATTATTATTATTATTATTATTATTATTATTATTATTATTTTGCAATTGCCCAATACTCTCTTTTCCACTATTGTTTCAGACCAAACCCAACTGGACATCTTTTTTATCCTACAGGCAACCCATAACATGCCATAGCAAATGTTTTAGCCCCAAATGCTTTCCTGAGGCAGGATGGAAAAATGGATGTCAAAAGCACCTGCATTCTTTGCAGAAGGTCCTGGGTTCCAATCCTGTAGCCTCTGGCTCACAAGGGTACACAGCACCTTTCGTACAGTTTATCTCTTAGCTAGAAGTACCCAAGGGAAGTACTTCTAGCCAAGGAAGTATCCAAACAGAAGGATACCAGACCACAAGGGGAACGAACAGCGGGGGACTTTTCCCAACCCACTGCCCCAGAGAGTTGACCAGCTTTGGTCAGAATCCGCCTGGGCCAGTAACCTGGCTATGGGAGGGGGGGTGCCAAAAAGTGGAAATCAGTGCCCAGGCAACCACTGCACCCCTTCCCCCGGAACGGGCGAGAGCGAAGCAGCTAGTTCAGCCTTCCCCAACCTGTGCCCGCCAGATGCGTTCGGCCACAGCGTCACCTGGTCAGCATTCTGGGAGGGGTAGTCCAACGCATCTGGAGCATACGGGGTTGCAGAGGGCTTAGTCTCCGCCAAAGCGAGGCGTTGGGCCCAAGAGGGCAGCGGGGCTGGGAATCCGCGGGCCCGGCTCAGCCGGGCGCAGGTGGGCGCCGGGCCGGGCCGGGCCGGGCGCAGGGAGGCCGCGGCCTTTCGCCTCGCCCAGGCCAGGCCAGGCGCGTCCAGCGCCCCGCGGGGAGGCCGAGCCGCGCGGTCCACTTACCGCACAGCCGCCGCTCCGTGCAGGCAGCGGGGCCGCTCGCCTTGTGCGTCCGCGCGGGAGCATCCCTCGGCCGGGCGGCGGGTGGCTGCAGCGGCGGAAGCCCAAGTCCTCGCCGACGGCGGGAGCGGCGCGACCCGCCTGCCGGCCGCCGCCTCCCCG